>NC_132786.1:117461500-118063250 GCF_048418805.1 Vulpes vulpes
ACACAGTGAGCTAATTAACTTACATTTGCCAGAATGGCTAGAATCAAAAAGACAAGAAATGACAAGTGTTGGCAAGGATGTAGAGAAGAAGGAACCCTTGTGCACTGCTGATGGGAATGCAAACTGGTGTAGCCACTATGGAAAACAGTATGGAAATATTCAAAAAATTAAAAATACCATATGACCCAGTAATTCCACTGCTGAGTATTTACCCAAAGGAAATGAAAACATTGGTTTGAAAAGATAATATGCAGCCCCCCTATGTTTACCATAGCATTATTTACAATAGCCAATATATGAAAGCAATCTGTGTCCACTGGCAGATGAATGGATAAGATGTGGTGTCTGTCTCTAAGTGAGAGAGTATTAGCCATAAAATAGATTGAAGTCTTGCCAATTATGACAACATGGATTAACCTGGAGGATATTGTGCTAAGTGAAATAAGTCAGTCAGAGAAAGAAAAATTTCATTTACACGTGAAATCTAAAGAGCAAATGAATCAACAAACAAAATAGACCCATAAATACAGAAAACAAACTGATGGTTGCCAGAGGAGGAGGGGGCCATAAAATGTGTGAAGCAGCAGTGAGAGATACAGGCTACCAGTTATGGAACGAGTAAGTCCTAGGGATAAAAGGTATAGCGTAGGGAATATACAATCAGTGGTACTGTGATTGCATGGTATGGTGCCAGATGGTAGGCATACTTGTGGTAAGCATAGCCTAAGGTTATAGAGTTGTCAAATCACTGTGTTGTCCATCTGAAACTAATTAATTGTGTGTCAACTATATATCAGTTAAAAAAAAATAGTGGATATACTCATTTGACTCCTATTTGTTCCATAAATTTTTATAAAACATTTTTATAAAAGATACAGGAATTGTTGAAATAAACATTTCTTTGCAGTTTTGGGGCATACTTTCTATATTTAGCCATCAGAGCAAGTTTTTAAATCATGTTCAAATACTCTATAGTCTGCTTTTTAATGCTTGCGCTCTCAGTTCTTGTTAAAAGTCATCCATTTGTTTTTAAGGAAGAAAGATCTCTGTAAATTGATTTGAAAGGATATTATTGTTTTCATTTTTGCAAAAAAAAAAAAAAACCCTCAGGATAGAAAACCAGAATTAGTAAAACCTCAGAGGATTTGGAAACAAGGTTCATTTTTAAGGAAGGGATGGGACATCTAAATACACTTTCCTTTGTACCTCTACTTTGTAGTTCAGACCTTTTAAAGTCTGTAATGTTTTACCTATTCAAAAAATAAAATTAGATCATAGGGATAAAAACCAAAACAAAAAGAAGGGAAAGTAAGGAATCTAGCTAGCTATGCATCAAGTAACAGGAAGAAAAAAAAATTAGTGGCTTTTGCACATAGCTTTCTGACTATGATAATTTAAATAGGAAATATTTTAAGAACAAAAAAATAAGAAATCCTGAATTTTACTTAGTATGTTGCTGTAGTACTGACTGGTACAGTAAAAAAGGAAGTTGTTCTTTAGAGAAGAATGAGAACTTATAAATGTTTAAGCTAGTAAGATATTGAAAAATTACCATTTTCTAACAACTACAGTACAACAACCTTGATGTAGGCAAAATCATTAATGGATGCTAAAGCCACTGGTGGAAACTATTAAGGAATAGGAAATGCACTCAGTCTTCATGTATAACCCCACAGAATACAGAAACCTTTATCATGAAGAAAGCTGGTAAACACCACTTTAGTCAAATGATCAAATTTAACATCACTGAGAATGGGACAAATGGACATGTGCCCTGTTACTGAGAACACAGTATCATCTGTGTAGTATGCCTATCAAATATGTTTATCACAAATCCCTATACCAAGGGAATTTCTAGATTAATGAAACCTAAGAGATAATTCAATTAAAAATAGTATGTAATCTTTGGTACTCGGATCAAACCACCAATCTATAGTTACAAATACTATTACAACACTCTGGAAAATTTGGATATGAACTCTTTTACATAACTATACCAGTGTTAATTCCTGAGTGATGATAATTGTATTGTGGCTGTGTAGGCAAATGTCATTGATCTCTGGTGATACTTCAACCCTAAATACTTGAGCATGTAACTCAAATGAGTTCAGAAACAAACAAGAGGGTAAACGTATCTACAAACATAGACATGAAACAAATATAGCAAAATATTAACTATTAATGAGTCTTAGGTAATGAATATAAAGGCATTAGCTATAGCACTCAAAATTTTCCTTAGAAGTTTGAAATTTATCAAACTGTAATAATGGGAAAAATCTCTCTAAAATGATTGTAGATTTATCTGTCAATTTTTGTTATAGTTTAAAAAAATTAAAGCTACAATATTAGGCACACACAAACATTGTTGTATTTTCCTATAACATCATACCTTCTATCATTTTGAAAAAAATCTTTATCTCTAGAAATATTTATTCTAAAGTCTTATGCTTTAGATTATGTCTCTCAGCAGTATAAACTGGGTTTTTAAATCTAGTCTGATAATCTTTTAACCAGAGTATTTAGGTCATTTTAAAAAATTATTTATTTGAGAGAGACAATGCAAACATGGGGGTGGGAGGAGTGAGAGACAAACTCAAGCAGACTCTTCACTGAGCCTGGGGTCTCACGCACAGGGGCTCAATCTCAAAGCCCCGAGGTCACGACCTGAGCTGAAACCAAAAGTTGGATGCTTTAACAGACTGAGCCACGCAATTGCCCCTAGATCATTTACTTTTGATGTGATTTACTGTCATATGTTGATATATCTATTGTCTTACTTTACACTTTTCATCTGTTCTACTGTTCTGTTTCTTTTCTCCTATTCCTTAGAATCACTTTGGGAGCTTTAAAATCACTCAGATATCCTGATTTAATTGGTGTAGGATGACGTCCAGGCATTAGGATTTTTAACAATTCCCCAAGTGGATGTATTATATAGCTAAGGTTGAGAACTGGTTTTGGATTTTTCCTTTAAAAATTTCACAACTATATATATTTTTTCATTTTGCTGATTTGAAAATCGTAGTTTCTATTCTTTTAGGAAAATGCATATTTAACTACTGAATAAATATAGCCTTCTCTTAGACCATACAAAGGCTTCAGGAATTTAAATCTGTTACACACAACTAATGTTAATTTTTCTGTGTATTCTATTTATATATGTTTAGACTTACCAACATGTTGACCAGTTTTTTGGTTCCTCATTCCTTCTTTCACCTCAGGCTTTCTATCTAGGATCATTTTCCTTCTGCTTGAAATACACCTTTAGATTTCTTTTAGTAAGGGTTTGCTTTCCCATTCTTTCCTCTCCTTCTGCAAGTCTGATAAGAAGTTAGACTTTCTCATCATTTTATCTTTTTTGTCTTTAACCATTTTAGTTCTATATTTTAATATTGTCTGTACATGACATTATGGATAATTTCACTCAATCTGTCTCACCCAATTTAATAATTCCCTCTTGATGTTCTACACTGAGTTATTACTTCTAGAAGTTCTGTTTTTAAATTTTGGCTTTGCAAAGGGTTAACAAGTCTTTAACGTTTCCAGTTCCTATAGAAATTGTCAAGCAATTCTCTTTTCTTAAGAGAGGAGGAAAAAAGGAATTCTAAGCAGGCTCCATGTCCACGTAGAGAGCCTGATGTGGGGCTTGATCGCACAACCACCCTAAAATCATTACCTGAGTGGAGATCAAGAGTTAGCTGCTTATCTGACAAAACCACCCAGGTGCCCCTCTCTTCTAGTTTATTTTATAAATTTTTTTTTAATAAATTCTAGTATCTGAGGCCTTTCTAGATAGATCTGTTCTTGCTATCTACTGGCTTTACATTATATTGCACTTTGTTTCCCTACATGCTTAATTACTTTGAGCTGTTTACTTTTCTTACACGTGAAGATTTTTGAGCAGAAGTATTTATTTTTGCTTCTGCTAGGCAACCAGGAATACCACTAGTGTAGGACCACTTTCAACTAAATAAATTCAGAGGTTTTTTTTTTTTGGACAAACTTGGTGATGTAAATTTGGACTATGAGTGTGCTTGGGATGTCCTGTAGTTTCAACTTGTCAAAGTCTGTCATGCTCTGTGTGAATGGGGTAGATTTACTCTGGTTCATTCTTAAACTGAGAAAAGCAGCTCTTTGGAGCTTCAATTCTAACAGTGGATTATGAAAACCAGAGTTCAATTTTGCCAGTTTGGACAAATGCTCCCAGGACAAAGGCAGCTTTGAGCTATGCTTTCTGTTCTGGGTTTCTGCCAGAATTTGCATTTTGGTCTTATTAGTTCTTTGAAGTTTTTAAGACGATTTATCCAACATGTGAAAAAATTACTTTCAGGTTTGGGGGATTAATTACAATATCTAGGTAGCTATACTCCAGCTTAACTTTTAAAGTAGAATATAAGAACAGACAAAATTAACTTAGTATAAATGGTTGGCATAAAATCAGTTTGTGAGAGCCAATAGTTATAAAAAGATATTTAAACGGACACAACTAATATTTCATTATTGTTAACGGACATGAAAGTACTGTCATATGTGAAAACATCAGGTGTGCTAAGGGCAAAAGGAGGCTGTGAATAATCTATTATTAAATGACTAAAGTTTCTTCAAAAAAGGCTAGAGAGCCAAGTGATCTTAACTGACAGACTTATATGTTATTATATACAATACATATAACATAGCAACTTTAGAATCAATTGTTCATGAAATAATTTAAAAATTAAAAACTACAGGGGCGTCTGGGTGGCTCAGCCTGTTAAGTGTCTGCCTTAAGCTCAGGTCACGATCCCTAGGATCATGCGGGCTCCCTGTTTGGTGGAGAGTCTGCTTCTCCCTCTGTCTTTGCCACTCCCTGTTACATAAGTATCTTAAAAAAAATTTTTTTAAACCTACAGTAAAGTACTAATTATAACACAAGTTCTAAGGAACTCCCTGGAAATGCATGCTCATTGTTACTAAATAAAGTTTTTAAACAAGTATTAACTTGACTGCAAAAAATATTTATGACATTATGTTGAATTCCAGTGACTATTCAAATAATCCAATTTTTGGATGAATATGAGTTCTGAAAGGAAGAACCTAATATACAATCACGTGTGTGGCTTCCTCCTCTCAGAGATTCTTAAATATTTTTTGGATCATAAACCCCTTCAGCAATCTGGTGAAGTCTATGGATCCTCTTCCAAAATAATGCTTTAAATAAATAAACTGAAATACAAAGGAATATACTGAAATTATCTACTGAAATGTTTACTGAAATACTTAAAAATTGATGCAGTAACATGTGTTTCTTTAGTAAAATTAAATGAGGATGTAGCAATGAATCTAATAACTATAGTAATCTTAAAGTTGTGATGAGAATAAATAAGTGAAAAAACCAGAGATAGATTTTGCTGACTATAATAAGAGAAGAAAACTGCTATATTTTAATTAGAAGTGACTGAAAGACTTTTTTTTTTTTCTCATTCAAGTCCATGGACTCTTCTGAATTCTATTTATGGACTGCCAATAATGGATTAAGTGCAAAATAAACTAAGCCTGGACAGGTCATTTTACTTAGATGAAAGCTGTCCAATTGAAAGAAAATTATTTTGAAGGAATGGAGTACTTCCTTTCTAGAAAACCCATGGTGATTATGAGCTAAATTCATAACTCCTAACAATTATACAGGAATTCTCAGTAGGTATTGTTTATATTAATCTCAACCTGTGGCTTCACATTACTCTTTATACATTTTATTTACCTCATTCACAGCATTTTTCATATTGTAAAAACTATCTGTTATATTGTTTTTGTAAAGCACTATCCTTTTTGGATTATGGGCATTCTAGAAATTTACTGCAAACAAAATAGTTAAAATACCAAAAACAGATAAATGATTAAGTTTTGCAATTTCCCTTTAAATCACTACTTATAATTTTACCACAAAGGAAATAAACAAGGTTTCCATATTAATACTACATAGAGCTATCCTGTTCTAAGAATTACCCTTAAAAAAAAAAAAAAAAAAGAATTACCCTTAATAAATTCTTATGGGATCACTTATCACATGGTCCAAAATAAATCAATCTTGTAAGTACTATTTTCACATTGAGATAATTTCTATTGATAAAAAAATTTTCTGTATTTGAAGTACCAATACTCCAAAATTCAAAAACAAATAATTACCACTAGTTTTGAAAATTTTTCATAGTATAAATTTGCTTGCAGGAAGAGCCCCTTTTATTTGCAAGTTAAATGATGGTTAAGTATCTGGAATTTGAAACATTGGCCTAAACAAAGAAAGAAAAAATATCACTTAACAAAAGAAACACTTAACAGGATTTGATTAAAAAAATTTTTTTTTCCCTGTATTGTACCAACTGAACCACTCTCCCTCACTGTAGCTGAAGGATCTGGAAATTTCAGTATCTTGGCATCCAAACCATATTTCAGAGAACCTTTTACTCACAGAATATAAAAAACAAAAGTTTGTATTAAAAAGCCATAATTATATGTAAATTGTATATAATGAAGACATTTAATACTAGTTTAGAAGTCATTTTAAAATAATTATCTAAACAGATTTCAAATTTTTTACCAAAAAAATTCAAGGACCTTTAGTATCATTTAAAAAATAGCTTTAAATGTATAGATGTGTAGAATATGACAAATATTTAATGAATACCGATTGTAACTATCTGCTTCCGGTTAGGAGTGTGAGAGAACAAGTTGAATAGGAGTACTGACACCCAAGGAATTGAGTACAATGAGGAAGACACCTTGCAAATATATAACATGAATACAATGCAATGACTGCATTCTAGAGGAGTACACAAAATGTTACAGGGAGTAAAAGAACACTGGTGGAAAACACATAGATGACCAACAGATATATGCAAAGACGTTCAACATCACTTAATAGGAAAATGCGAATCAAAAATACAAGAAGATATCACCTCACACCTATCAGAATGGCTAAAATGAAAAACACAAATAAGTATTCGAGAGGATGTGGAGAAAGAACCCTTGTCACTGTTCGTGGGAATGCAAACAGTCACTGTAGAAAGTAGTATGGAGGTTCCCAAAAAATTAAAAAGCAGAACTACCATTTAATCTAGTAATTCCATTACCAGGTATTTACCCAAAGAATATAACACTAACTTATAAAAAGACATATGTACCCCTATGTTTAATGCAGCATTATTTACAATAGCTGAGATATGAAAGCAACCCCAGTGTTCATAATAGATGAGCGGATAAAGATGTGCTATATATAGAACATGGTATTAGGTATAAAAAAAGGATGAAATCTTGCCACCTGTGACAATATGGACGAATCTAGAGTATAAGCAAAATAAGTCAGAGAAAGACAACTGTATCATTTCACTCATTTTAAGAAACAGCAAATAGTCTGTTGGTTTCTCTTTTTTCATTGTTTAACTATAAAGAACAAGCTGATGGTTGCCTTCTGAAGGGAAGTGGATGGGAAGATGGATGCAATAGGTGAAGGAAATTAAGAATACACATCATGATGAGCACTGAGTAATATACAGAACTGCTAAATTACTATATTATACACCTGAAACTAAAATAATACTGTATGTTAACTATACTTGAATTAAAAAAGAACAGTATCAGAAGTCTGATACAATAAAAAAGGTTCTGCAGACAGATAATAAAATTCCATCTTTACTCATGCTTTACTAACTAGTGACCTTAGATTTTTTTTAAGATTTTATTTATTCATGAGAGACACCGAGAGAGACAGAGACACAGGCAGAGGAAGAAGCAGGCTTCATGCAGGGAGCCCGATGTGGAACTCGATCCCGGGTCTCCAGGATCATGCCATGGGCTGAAGATGGTGCTGAACTGCTGAACCACCCAGGCTGCCCATGACCTTAGACATTTTAGTTATTATTTGGCATTTCAGTTTCCTCATCAATAAAATAAAAGGTTGGAATAGATGACCTGCAAAGGTCATTCTAAATTTTCGATCAGTTCTTGAGAGAATAAAATACCACTCCTTTGCCTGATTCAAACTTGTCTATATGAACTTCTAACTGGAAATAATTAAATTAACAAAAATTAAGCCTTCTTAGAAAAAAATTACAACCTAGTATATTTTATTTAAGGGCTAAATTTTATAAACATCTATCAGATTACATATCTCATAGCAGCAAAGCTCTAAGGGGCTCCTTTTTCAATATGTTATATACAGAATATAAACTTGTGTAACTATGGCACTGTTAGATCCAAATATAATAACCAAAGGTTGCCTCTGTTTCAACATGGAGACAGAACAGAAAGGGACACTGTCACTGTGGAGGGAGGGAGGGGCCTCCATGCTCTCTACCAGGGTTCTTTATCTTTTCAAGTAGCAGACTCCTTTGAGTATCTGATGAAATCTATGGCTCTCTCCACCCTCTACAAACAATGTAAAGACACACACATCACATTTTGATATAATTCAGGGTGGTTCATGGGGCACATGGGTGGTACAGTGGTTGAATGTTTGCCTTTGGCTCAAGTTGTGATCCTGGGGTCCTGGGATTGAGTCCTGCATCAGGCTCCCTAAAGGGAGCCTGCTTCTCCTTCTGCCTATCTCTGCCTCTCTCTGTGTCTCATGAATAAATAACTCTGAAAAAAAAAATTCAAGATGGTTCACAGACTCCACTTGAATCATCTGAGTTTCTGTGCACAGGCAGTGATAATGAAGACAAGGGTTTATAGAATCATTATCTTAATCCACTATAATTTAGCTGCAAGAACAGAAAACCATTAAACTAGCTTAAGCAAAATGATTTTTTTTAAATATGAAAAGATATATCTTGTGGAATTCAATTTTAAGAAGTACAGGTGGTCTTTATGAGAACAGAAAAGTTACTAGGAAGGTATTCTTCTGTCTCCTTCCCTTCTATTTTTTTTTTTTTAAGATTTTATTTATTTATTCATGAGAGACAGAGGCAGATACATAGGCAGAGAGAGAAGCAGGCTCCATGCAGGGAGCCCGATGTAGAATTCGATCCTGGGACTCTGGGATCACGCCCTGAGCCAAAGGCAGGTGCTCAACTGCTGAGCCACCCAGGCATCCCTGTCTCCTTCCCTTCTAGAAAGCTGCCTCAGTTGCCTACAAAATAATTTCTGGACTCCAATGACTAAAGTAGACCAAGTCCTGTATCCCTAGATCATATTATTAAAATGTAATTAGTTCTTACTTCAGGTTAGAATACTTAGCATTTACATACAGCCAGAATTACAAACTAGGAATATTAAGTAATATTTGTGATCCCATCTCTAAATTCACATTTTAGCATTGTTAGGATAAGCTCTTTAAATTCCCTTCCAAGACAACTATTACCCTCAGATAGCTCTTCTCAGGTTACACTTTCCAGGCTCTCCCCATAGCAATTTATGACCTATCACAGCCATATAATTTTCTACTAAAACATCTCTACAAAAATTAACACCAAATTCAACCACAATAGACAATTTACCAAAATTAAGAATGTTCAAAAGGAATGTGGTGTAGGTATGGTAATATCATTAAATAGTTTTAATACATTTTGTGGTATATGACAGTAATGTAGAAATATGCTTATGTTTTCTGGAGAGTACTCTGGGGGTATTTGAACACATTTTAAAGAATGTACACTATATATAAAGCCATTTTTCCACATGCAAAATTTGAGGAAAGATTGGGTAATTAAAAAAATATTTTTTATCATACCTTATAGAAACCAAACAAAAAGGAATGGCTGAATTTATTAATGCTGATAAGGCAAATATGTGGAAAAATTAGCTCATTCTAATAAGAAAAATCTATGTAACAGGTCAAAAAGTTATTAGGAAGCAAATGACTTACTGAAGCACAACTTTTTCAACAAATAAAGTACTATTAGACTGACTTTTATTTTTAGCATGTCTACATTACCTCTCCTCATTTACATTCAGTCAGGTGATAAAACACATTGATTGGAAAACCAAATCTGGCAGGGCTCCTGGATGGCTCAGTTTGCTAAGCATCCAACTCTTGGTTTTGCCTCAGGATATGATCTTGTGGTTGTGAGATGAGCCTACCTTGGGCTCCACACTGAGTGTGGAGTCTGCTTCAGATTCTCTCTCCCTTCCCCTCTGCTCCTCCCCCCACTTGCTCACACTCTCTCTGAAATAAATGAAAAAATAAAATATTAAAAAAAAACACAACAAAATTTGGCTAAAAAACTGATCTTTCATGCTTCCTTAAAGCCTCTTTGAAATTCCCCAGTAAATTTTCATTTTTTGGTTGGTTATACAGGGAATCTTAAAATTTCATTATTTGAAAACATTTTTAAAACTCAAGAATTCAGTCTTCATTTGATAGCTCCTCATTCTTTACACAATAAAAGTGTTAAGGAAAATTCTTATTATAAGCAGAAACGTAAAGCCTGTTCAAATAACTTTCCATTTAGATTTCCTATGTTGTTTTTTTACTTAATATTGTCTTTGATCTCTTTTCCAAAAACAGTTATGACTGTATTTCTTTACTCTTTTCCTCTCAATTCCCACCCTGCTTGGTTAAGTAGTTTAATAAGGAAATAACAGGATTTTATTTCCTACATAATTTTCTCTATGGCATGCTGCCAGTGTCAACAACAGTATCTTAAACTTCTCAAGACATATTAAGAGGGAGATACATACTCTGTACAATTTTTTACTCATTAGAAAAGAGAACCTGGCCATTTTTACCCAAGTGTGTAGTTTACCTTTTTTTTTTTTTAAGTGCTTTCTACAGAGCTGCAGGTATTTTCTGGAGTCCAATCGAGGGCCAACAAAGGTAGACACATGATATACTGGGAGGCTACAACTTCTATATCCTTTGAGCAGATGATAAAATGTTTCTTCTTAAGAAAAGTTTCTATAGTTAAAATGGTCAAATCAATGCTGTAGGCCTTATTACCCCTGCTGGTCTGAAGTAGAAGAAAGGGAAAAATAGATTTCTATCTCATATCTTTTTGAGGGAAAAATACAAGATGAAAATGTATTTTTAGAGTCAATGTATAAATAGCACTATTCACTCTTTGAATCCACAAGTCAAATATATATGAGAAAGTTTTCTAAAGACAACGTTTAGAGCTTCTAGATGACAAGTAGGTAAAAATTATAGCTACCGTGCATCACATAAGAATAGTTAATTCCAGGCAGCCCGGGTGGCTCAGCGGTTTAGCACCACCTTCAGCCCAGGGCCTGATCCTGGAGACCCGGGATCGAGTCCTGTGTCAGGCTCCCTGCATGGAGCCTGCTTCTCCCTCTGCCTGTGTTTTTGCCTCTTTCTTTCTCTCCGTCATTCTCTGTCTCTCATGAATAAAATCTTAAAAAAAAAGTCTCTGAATTCTTAAAAAAAAAAAAATCATTAATTCCAACAGTCCTTTGCTTCAATCATTTCTTCAAGAAACAGCAGAAAAAAAAAACTTAAAATAGATGACTTCTGACTCTGATCAGAACATCATTTATTTAGCAACATATTCTTATCACTTAGCACAAAGAATGTATTAGAAGGAGATTAAGTGTGGTGAGTTATGGTTGCTTATGATCTAAATAATTTGCACTAAGTAGATGAAGTCAAGCTTTATCAAGGAAAGAGAAACTAAGTGTTGTTGGCTACCAAAGTAGATTTCATGAGATAGTCTTATAAAATGCACCTTTGTCAATATTTTAGTGAGTATAGGAAATATATTCTCTTTTTAAAGAACTCTGGGCACTTAATCATAAAATAACTCTATAATAAAAAAAAACTCAATTTAATTTTTTTAGTTCAATGTTTTCCAAAATTTATTCTGATGACGTTCCCTTTTCAATTATGTATTATCTATTTTACAGAATTTCTCTGGATAACTTTGGAGATTGGAAATAAGAAAATAGAATTTTCAAGAGAATGGCATGAAGATCTAGTTTCTAAGCAAAACATCTGAAAAAAAAAAACTGAACAGATAACCAAGAAACTCCATATACAGAGATCAGAGAAGGGTATAAAGAATTAAGTGAAAAGATCTCAGCCATGCCTTCACAGGAATGCTAAAATTCCTGCTCTTACTTCCTCTGTGTTGCTATCATGGTGATCATCAAATCATAACAATGGCCACTACTTACCAGTGAAGTTCTTATGAGTAGGTATATTTACATATATATGGAAAAATGATATAAAGAGATGAGGTAAATGCTAAAAGTAACTAAAAGCCGATAATATTAGCCCACACTAGCAATCCAAAAGAAATACAAATATATATCTAAAGTTGCAGCCTGCAAAAATTATAAAAATATTTTGTATTGGGGTATCTGTGTCGCTCAGTGGTTGAGTGTCTGCCGTTGGCTCAGGTCATGATCTTGGGGTCCTGGGATCCAGTCCCACATGAGGCCCCCTGCGGGGAGCCTACTTCTCCTTCTGCCTATGTCTCCGACTCTGTGTCTCTCATGAATAAATAAAATCTTAAAAAAAATACTTTGTACTTACTGAAGTCAAAGTAAAGTTTATATACATGATTGTCACACTAATGATAATGGAAAATGATAAAATTCCTGAACCGTGCTGGTCTCTATGGTGTCTTTGTGATTTACAGAAAAAGTAACCTTCCTTCAAATAAAAAAATATTAAGATAGTATATTACTGCACAAATTAAACAATCGATGGAACAGCTTAGCCTGGCTCTGCCCAGAGAGGCTTTCTAGAGCCCAAGAGAAGTAACCAGGCTGTGCAAATATGTGCAAACACACAGCCCACACCCTGAAGTGCACACACTGCTAGTGACCTATTGTAACCTCTATGGTACCTCCAGTAAGATGAGCTTGTCAGTGTCAGAGGAGGAGGTGCACAAACACTGGGCCTTTAGACAGCTAGCAGATACAGGGGTAACCCCTGGGATGCCTGGTATGGATGGGATAAAACAGGCAATGTTATGAGTCTGTAGGTACTATTTTATGAATGATAGTGTTTTGGTGCTCCAAGCTAAGACCGGAGGTAACAACACCACCACCACCCTTATTTAATTTAGTCATTAGTAGCATATATGCCAGCCATGTCAATGGCTCCCTCCCAGGATGTGATGTGTTTATTAGTGCATAACCTGAATATTACTTGTAGCAACCTTTTATAACTTTTTGTAAAACGTAAAACAAAATGGAAATATTTAGCAAGAACGCTGAAATATTCCTATCTTTTAACTTGCACTATTATCACTATAAATTTTAAGGAAAATACTATCTTGACAGAAGATATCAAACATGAATTTGATGAATTAAAATACATCTGTTAAATACTAGGACCACAGCAGACACCTATGTTTACCCAGTGAGTGAAAACAGAATATACATATATATATATATATATGAAAACAGAATACACATATGTGTGTATATATGTGTGTACATATATATAGAAGTACACATATATACTTTGAGAACACCAATGTAAAAACATACACACATATGAAAGGTAATAGTAATTTTGAGATGGTAAAATCATTCAAGAATGTTTTTTAAATGTTTACAGCAACTTTTTTTTTTAAGTTTGAAGTTCCCATTCTTAAACATTTAAATATCCCAACTGTAATACTTATATTAATTTGTTTAAAAATCTCAGTTACAGCAAAGATAAATTTTTCATGACATAACAATTATGAATTTCAAATTAATGAGGTTTTATTATGTCAGAGATTTACTTCTGAAAGCTCATATACTTAATGAAACATTTCGTATTTTCTTTGAATGTTAACAATTAAGGTTATTTGTAAAGGTTACTCACTACAATGCTTCTAAAATAGAGAAAATATAAAAATTATCTGTCAGCATAGAAAGCCAACATTGGAACCTCTATCTGTGATTTTTATTTCTATAAGAAATTAAGCTTTACTGGTACATGAAACGATACATTCTGTGATGGTTATTTTTATGTGTTATCTTGACTAGGGGACAGTAACCCAGTATTCGGTCAAATACCAGTCTAGATGTCACTGTGAAGGTATTTTTAAAGATAAGATTAATGTTTAAATTGGCAGATTGAGTAAAGCAAATTACCCTTTATACTGTAAGTTGAAGGCCTTAATAGAAAGAGACAGAGGTTATCTGAGGAAGAGGAAAGTATGCCTCTAGATTGCCTGCAGACTCAAGATGCAACATCACCCCTTGCCTGGGTCTCCAGCCTCCTAGCCTACCCTGCAGATTTTGGATTTGCCATGCCCCACAATCATGACAGCCAATTCCTTAAAATAAATTGTGTCTCTTTTTATATATACTCACACAGTCTGTTCCTCTGGAGAACTCTAATACACAGCCCCAAAGAGGCTCTGTGTTTAGTAATCAAGCTTCCTATTGTTGTGTAGGGTTACTTGAGGGATGAGAAGGAGTTCCAAAACGTGGAGAAATGACAGTGACATCTCTCTACTATTTGGTCGCTAGCAGTGGAGCATCACATACTGATTCCTTGCTCCTAGGTAAGTGAATAGACAGACTGAATTACTAGTTTTAAGCTAAGTCTTATGAAAGAGTAGCTTATTAAGATTCCTGGCAAAGAAACTAAAGACTGAAGATAATGGAAAAATGCAAATACAAGGGAATTACAAAAAAATCCCAACAGATCTGACATTTCTATTCCTAGTAAAAAAAAGCTTTTTAGTTGGGGATCCCTGAGTGGCTCAGTGGTTTAGTGCCTGCCTTCAGCCCAGGGCGTGATTCTGGAGTCCTGGGATCAAGTCCCACATCAGGCTCCCTTCCTGGAGCCTGCTTCTCCCTCTGCCTGTGTCTCTGCCTCTCTCTCTCTCTCTGTGTATCTCTCATGGATAAATAAATAAAATCTTAAAAAAAAAAACCAAACTTTTTTAGCTATACTAAAGCAAAAAATGACTATATCAGATCTGGCAAAAGTTGGAAAAATTCAAAATTATAATGTTAACTGAAATGCAGATTTATATTCACTAATGACCCTGGCTAAGTGATTGTCTTAAGATATCAGTTAACATCACAGGGAAGCTATTATAATTAATAAGGTATTTCTAAATGCTGTTTATTTTGACTATTTCATATTATTATTTACGACAAGCAACTTATTGACAACCTGCACTTCAGTACTTTTTAACAACTCACAACTTTGATTCTTTAAAGGGGAGGAGCTAGTGTTTGAGTGAGAACGTATTTCTATGCAACAGGAATCTTTTTTAAAAAAAGATTTTTTATTTGAATGAAAAAGAGAGAGAGAGAGAGAGAGAGAGACTCTCAAGCAGACTCCCCACTGAGCATGAAGCCCAACGCAGGGCTTGAGGCCACAACCCTTGAGGCCACAAACCTGAGACAAAATCAAGAGTAGGACACTTGACTGGCTGAGCCACCCAAGTATCCTTGTAATGAGTTGTTACAGATCTAGCTGTCTTTTTATTTATTTTATTTTTATAGCTGTCTTATTAGAAATGACTTAGTGAACACTATCTTTTCTTGACAATAGGGTCATTCATCACGATCATTAATAATTTTTATAGATGTGTAAGACTGTCCCTACAATAAATATGCCTGTTTCTGGAGTTTTTTTACTTGGTCTTCTATCATATTTTGTTATAATCTATTTGACCCTTCTATCTTATTTAAGGTCTCTAAGCTGTTATGCTTTGAAAAATTCTCCCCTTCCCTTTTTGTTTCTTCCTCTTCACTGTTGTGTATGAGGCCCTAGTTCCCTGGCAATTACCTGAACTTATCTTTATCCAAAATGTTTAAATACAAGTTGGCTGAAACTGGATATACTGTCTTACATTAGCAAGGATAAGAAGTCAAGTGGAACAGAGACACTAGATTACCAATGTTTTCTGAAGATATAAAGTCCTCCTCCAACCCCCTTTTTAAAACCTCAGTCTACTTCTAACATTTTAATTCTTTTTCTTCTTCTTGGGATCATCTATAATCTGATGCCTTTATGGATCCATCCTACTCTAAAATATTTTGGGCCAATATTATTTTAATGATATATAGAACTGAAAAGATATTCCAGGGATAAAAAGAAAACAAAGGAAACAGAGTACTCTTGACCTCAGAGTAACAAGGGGGTTAGAGTTGCCAACCCCCTGCAAATTGAAAATCCACACACAACTTTGGATTCCCCCAAAACTTAACTACTAATAGCCTACTGATGACTAGAAGCCTTACTGAGAACATAGTTAAGTAACATGTATTTTGTATATGTATTATACACTATATTCTTACAATAAAGTAAGCTTTAGGAAAGAAAACATAATTAAGAAAATCATAAGAAAGAGCAAATATATTTATAGTACTGAATTTATAAAAGAAATCTGCATGTAAGTGGACCGATGCAGTTCAAACTCATGTTGTTCAGTGGTGAGCCACTGTACTCTTAATTCTCCATTTCTAACCTTCATTACCATTTCAATTACGTCATCTTTACGTTCTAAAGTTAGAGTTAAATTAATCATGAGATTGGTACTATTGGAGATTTGCTTAAAACTGATTCTACAGTCCCTTCTAACAGAGAATTCATTCATTTACTGATTTACTAGGTTCCCTTATATGTAAGACTACTATGCTAGGCCCCAGAATTATAGCAGAGAATAAAATAGTTGCAACATCTGTGCTCATGGAGTTTTACACACTAACACAATGTTTTGCAAAATTACAGTGGTGAGGAAGATTATGATGCCTCTTGGGCCAGTAACTAAACAACTTACTGCTCTTAGAATTCTCCAACACTTTCTTAAATTCTCAACTACTATTCAGGCCTTAAGAAAACCTGGCCTTCAGACACAGGTTCTCTTGTGACTTTATGATAGACTGGATCAGTTTACTTGAATGCCGTGAATTCTGTCAAACTATATACTTTCTCAGGTTTTCAAATTTGCTTCTACTTTTGAGAACATGTATTCAACCTAGAGTTAATCTATAATAGTAAATATCTTGGGAGAAATAGGCTTTTCCTCTTAAATGGCTCTTAAAGCAAATAAACATTGCCTAAAGATCTAGCGAATGAATGAGATAGACAATGTCATTCTGAAATACTTTACTATTCTGTATTTGCATTTACAGCTTAAAAGTTCTGTGCTTTGACCTCTCCCACTGCTGCTTTAGATAAAAATTAAGCATGTAACAATATTTCTTTTAAATCTAAAAACTAATTCTTTGAAAAACTTAGGTGGGAAAGAATCCAAGGTTCTTTGACAACTTACATATTTCAAAGAAGGCTTCCACCTAAAGTTTACATTTTATCTCTTAAGTTCTTAAGGCCATGCTCTTAATTTTAAAACATTCTCCAGAAGTAAAGCAATAACCCTCAAACATACAATCTTAGATTATTCAACAGTTTCCATATTTTTCTTTTATTTATTCACATATATACTGTGTATTTACTTATGTGCCAGGTATTAGTTGGATGTCAACGATAGTGATAAACAAACCAAAGTTACAATCCTTAAATTTACACAGAATATAATTTAGGTAATTGCTATATAATTAGAACGTATTATGAATTATTTTCCCATGTCTTTCTACAAGTACAGCTGAACTGAAGAATGGGAAACACACCCAGCAAAATAAATACATAGTACTATATGAAGAATATCACTTCAAAAAAAATCAGAAATAAAATGATTTGAGAAATGAACTATCCATATCCTCCTCCATGCAGTTACCTAGTATGATGAATTTGGCTACTGTCAATATACTGGAAAAATGTTATTAAATTTGGTGCAGGGAAACCATTTCAGAATTCTGTGCAACATTGTGGTTAATCTAAAAAAGCCAGCTCTGACTTTGGCAGATCCACACATAGGTTAGTCTCCCCGGGCCAAGTGAAGCCAAAGAATGGAGAAACCCAGAGAAGGAAGGGAATGAGATCCAGGGGTCAGCCGCCTGTGACTACAACAGCTGCTGCCTGGTGAAACAGAAGAGGTAAGAGAAACTCTTGCCACAAGAGGTAAGAGAACTTGAGGCTGAAACTCAAGAAGGCTCTTAGGCTGATTACAGAATTTCAGCTCCTATTGTATCTCTTTAAATAACAGCTTCCCCATAAACTTAATGGTAGAAGTTTTAGAAAGCCAAAAGACACTTACCCTATTCTTTCTTCGAGGCCTCAAACAATAGATCCTGTCCAGGCATGAGGACTAGATCTCAGAAGAGTTTTAAAATTCCTTTCTTTGTTTTACAATTAACAGCAACCTTCAAATTTATCCATACTTTTCCTCCTCCAAACCAGGGCTTTCAAACAATGTTACAATTCTACTTCCTCAAAAGAATGCGGTTTGTAAGCAAAATACAAGACTGTTAAATAACACCAGATGTAGATATTTAAAAACTGAGGTTCATGATTTTCCCCTATATTTGCCATTGTCATTTAAACACAATTTATTGCACTGTCCAGTATTTCATGCAACTAATGGAGAAATTAAAATGCCAGTGACAAGGAACTAAGTTTTTGGTCTTAGCACAACTGAGACAAAGATCAAATTCATTAAGCCTGCTTAATGCAGTGAATTTTTAACTTCTCCATTTTATACCCACTGGATATATAATTGAGAAGCTAAAATTAAACTGTTTATTTGATTTCATAATTATTAAAGAACCCATATAACATACTGGAAATCTATTGTCACTAATTTTGTTTAAAGCATGAGGTATAAATAAGAATTTTATATTTTAAGGAAATGGGAATAACAGACTTTTTATAACCCTCCAACCTTTACATGAATTCACTTGACTTTTAAACATTTTTCAGGAATTCTTCACGTATAAAAAAAATTACCTGTACACAAAGAGGTATAATAATATGTCTACAGGCATAATGCCACTTAGTACACTAGAGTCTAGGTAAAATTAATCTGCTCCATATCTTTTTCTTTGCTACTGAAATATGATTTGCATGTACCAAAAAATTTTTAATTAATACTCCTAAATGGATAAATTATAAAATAAAGCATGATTCTCAAAAGCACAAGATCTTTTTCCTTCACTAAGAAATTTGTTTAAATTAAAATACAAACAAGTCTATTAGTTTGACTACTGAATACTGTTAATATTTAAAAGCAAAACATGGGAAATAATAGCTTTGCTCTAGGTACATCTTACACTTACAAACTACTGCATTTACTATTAAGCAACCAAGAGTAACATACAGAAACATGGAGCTTAAGAATTAAATGTAAACTAAGCCACCTAGTACTTTTACATATTTATCTCTCAGAATTATCCTATTTTTTATTTTAAAATTACATTTATTTATCTATTTTCCATGTTACCTAGCACAGAGAGCTAGAAATATAGTAGCACTCAGCAAATACATTTTGAGTAATGTAAAATACTCCTGCCTTGGTGTTCTGATTGCTGAGGCGAGGTGATGCCTCACTCTACTGGTCGCCAGCATCTCTGCCTTTCAATCACAGATTTTCAGACTGAATGCCTGTTTCAATTTCAATAGTCTCTATCCTTCCTGTTTGCTTGCTTTCTAAGTCATGAAAAAAAAATTACCCAGTTCTTACTGATTGGGAGAAGTGAAGTTATCAGCTAAATCATGATGTCTATTTTGTCTATTCTCTAAATCTACTTCTTACTGTATATTTCTAACTGAGCTATGGTTATATTATCAGTTCTTTATTTCATAGATAGGATCACCATATATAGTCCAAACTTGGACACTTATGAAAATAAAAGGAAACTCTATTAACAAGCATAAACCAGTACTGTACAAGACAAACCAGGGCATACGGTCACCCTATTTATAGGCAGTGTAACAAAATAAAAATTATAATACAAATTGATGGTCAAGCATTCCACCAGTTTAAATTTGTCCTTTCCCCTTTAATAACTGATTCTTCATTGTCTGGGTTAGACGTGTCTATGTTCAGTACGTGCTAGTATGAAATTTATCTAGATTTATCTAAGATCTGAAAATCGGTATTATACGCATGGCATCACTAGTAAAAATCTGCATAGGACTATCCTTAGTCATGACAGTTACCATAGCAATATTTTGACACTTTCATATTCAAATGCTGTGATAAGGAGTTACATTTATCAAAATGCAAGTAATTTAAGAAAAAAATGGCAAAAAAGTAGCATCACTCTCCAATACCCTATATAAAATTAGTAAATGTTTTCTGAGGTTCAATACCAAGAAACCAAGTTATCCCAATTGACTAGGCAGGATAGTACGAACTAATGGAAAAATCCATTCTCTGAGTGTAATCAGTAATTTCAAGAAGTTAAAGAAAAAAAAAATGGACCAGAAAGACTTATCTACAAGTGACGGGAAATAAGAGCAGAGCTTTTAGGTAAAGTAGGTCTTTTGAAGAAGTACTAAATAGGAGATTTTTTTAAGAAAGTGATCCTTCTAAGGATAAGAAGGAGGTGATGATTAAAGTTGTAGCACTAAAAATATGTTTTATTATTCAACCCACCCAACTCTCTCCCCTCCATACACACATCTTCTCTTCCTTGGCTTTAGCCAAGTGCTGCTCACTTTTTCCATTCCCCAGTTTTGTTAAAGCTGTTGTATTTGCATTAAAAATAAATTCAGGGGGCACTGGGTGGTTCAGTAGTTGACTGTCTGCCTCTGGCTCAGATTGTGATCCTGGGGTCCTGGGATCGAGTTCTGCATCAGGCTCCCTACAGGGAGTCTGCTTCTTCTTTGGCCTGTGTCTCTCTCTCTCTCTCTGTGTCTCTAATGAATAAATAAAATCTTAAAAAAAATAAAAAAATAAATACATAAATTGTTACATTTTTATTTCAGTGATTCAAGATAATAAAAAATTTACCCTATAGACTAAAATGTACAAAATAAAGTATGTGTTGTAGTCACTTGGGTAGAACTGATCTTAATTGCCCTCAAGGCTTCCTATCTTAACCTTTCTACGCCCTTTCATACTTCTCTTAGAGTACCGTTACTCTATAAACTTCCAATGAAAGATCCTCTTAATCTGTATCCTACTGATGAATATCCTTCGAACTCTTAGGTTCACTGTAGCTTAATTTTCATCCCTGTTATATGTGAGCATTCCCTTAAGTTCCAAAATGAACGTTTTCTCTCTCCTCTTTTTATTCTACCATTTTTCTCCAGACTGATTTTGGTGATATTCTGTATCTCCAGATAGTATCACGTCATTCCACCAACCAAAAAAATTCCCCAAGGCAGAGGAGACTTCTGTATCTATTTCCTGATTTTTGAATTCCTTTCTTACCTTCAGACTCACATTTTCAACAATAAGCAAGACAGTAATAATCAACATATGCCTGTTGAATTCATTAATTTAAGGAGTACTTCTTGGGAACCTAATATGTGTTGAAACCACACTAGGAGTTGAGTTACCCAAAGCATGTGAATATTATCTTCACAGAGAGAGAAACCATGAACAGAATCAGGAAAATACAATGTGTTAGAGCAAGGGTTTTTTTAAACTTTTAGTCTCAGAATACCTTTGTACTATTAAAAATTACTGAAGACCCCAAATAACTTTATGTTTATGTGCGTTATATTTATTGATATTAACTATATTAGAAATTATAGCTGAGGGGCAACTGGCTGGCTCAGTTGGTTAAGTTCCTGACTCTTAGTTTCAGCTAAGGTCATAATCTCATGGGTGGTAAGAGTGAGCTTAGCTGGGAGTCTGTTTGAGGGATCTCTCCCTTGCCTCTCCCCCAAATCACAAACACACATATGTTCTTTCTCTCTAAAATAAATAAATAAATCTTTAAAAAAAGAAGTTATAGTTGAAAATTTTTAAATTTACTCAAAAATAACAATTATATATACATTTTTTAAAAAAGAATCTATTTTCCAAAATAGAAAGTTTAATGAAAAGAGTCATTTTCCTTTTCTCCACCCCCCCCTTTTTTTTTTTTTTGCAAATTTCTGATGTTTAGCTAAATGGAAATAGCTGGGTAATCATCATGACATCATGGCTTCATTTTAGTATGCAGCAGAAGCACTTTTTGTTTACTTTTCATCACATGGCATGTTAAAAAAACAATTGCTCAGGAGTTCAGCTTAATTTATATCTTTCACTACTTCATCAATGACAGTCTTAAGTGAAACTGTCCTTTTGTGAAAATTTTGAGCTTATGGTAAAGAATACAATGACTATTAATATATTTTGGTGCCATGCTTTGATTTGTGCTAAGATGCTAGCAACTTTACCTACCACTGCTTTTGAACTATCAGTACAAATGACCACACAGTAAAAAAAGCAAATATCTTAACATTACCATGGAAATAGTTTGAATTCACAGCTCTTCCCAAAGGGCCTCAGAGACTCCTAGAGATCCACAGACTACACTTTGAGATCTGCTGTGTTAGAGAAGTATGTGCCTTGTTAATGATACCAAGTAAGCCTAGGAGTAAAGGAAGTTCTTCCTGAGAAAGGTTTAAGATTGTGTGTAAAGATAAACAGCAAATTTTCAGGTGACAGGTGTGAGTGATGAGTTGTGAGAGAATGTTCTAGGCAGAAGGAATAACACCAGGCAGGAGCTGGAACTTTACATGAATAAAAGGGAGATCAATCTTATTGAGTTGTACAGTTAAAAAGAAAAAGTACTGAGAAATGAAAGAGACAAAAGTCAATCATGAAGGATTTTTTATGTTAGCAGTTTGGATTTAGTCACAAAGGAAAAGGGAAATCATTGAAAAACTTTAAATAAGAGAATATTATCAGGTTTTATTTCTGAAAAAATTCTCAGGTTGTACTGTAAAGAATGGATTAGAAAAAAACTGGAAGTAGGAGACTGTGCAATAGCCCTTGCAGGAGATAAGACTAGAGATAAAAGATTGAAGCAATATTCAGAACTTAGAACTGATAGTAAGACTTGTGACTAAACTCGATATGGCAAGTTAGATAGGGGAGGGAGTCAAGAATAAATCTTCAAGTTTCTGGCTTGGGCATATAGATAACATTTAATGAAACAGGGAACACTGAAAGAGGAGCAGATTTAGGTGCTTCATAGAGCAGGAAAGGGGAGAAAATTAGCTCAGTCATGATATCTCACAGGCATAAATACAGAGATGTCTAGCATGCAACTAGGTATCTGGACTTCAAGTAAGAGAGCTGAACTGGAGATACACAGATTTGCAATCACTGGCACACATGTGTTAACCAAAGCTATAAGAGTAAATTAAGCTGTCCTGGGATGATACGCTAAGTGTGAAGAGTAGAGAGCCCCAGGGCCAGCATTTAAGAGACAGGCTGAGAAAGGGAATGTATTGCTATTAGGAAAACACACGTAAATGGGCTGATAAAAGGACACATTCTTACAGCACATGAATTATGATGAAGACAGTTTTTAAAGACAAAATTGCAGCTGTAAGAAGTATATGGAAGAAGTTGATTGTTAAGAACCACCAAATTACTATTAAGACTCATGAGATAATATATAATGATAGCACATCCTTCTGACACTCTCACAAAATTAATAACATTCATTGATATTTGTTTCAGAAGAGTTTTAGTTAATTCATAAGAAAATAGTAATTTGCTAGTTAAACAAAAAATACAACTCTGTTTCCTAACTTATCTTTCTGTTCCCATGATCCCATGGAAGTCTCATTAACTTTATATATTTTTATTAGATCAAATTAGATTCAATTCCAGTTACTAAAATAATAAACCATCTGGTTTAGATGCTAAATGTTTACTAGTTGAGAACATCGTACACAGAACTACATTAAGAATTTTATAAACTTAGATTTATAAGCAATTTTCTTTGCTGTATGTTTTACTCAGGAAGCACATTTACTTTAAGAATTTCTCGAGACAATTTTGTTTGGTAGAAAACATTTTGTAGTCATCATTTTCCTTTATATACAGTCAGGTTACAGAATTCTAGATCACAGTATTGTCATGATGATTTGCCAATTGAGCTGTTATCCAAATTATGTTTTGAACTTATATAAATAATCTTCACTACTTTCATTCTCAACATCTAGTACTTTGCATCATTATCTGAAAACTCAGAGCTCTGGGGTTTTTACATATAGTTCTTCCCATTATTTTTATAGCTATAAGCCTATATAGTATTATTTTATTTTTATAAAGGAGGCTTAGGAATGTTAGATATTTCTCCAAGGTTATTCTCTAAGCCAGTGCTAAAACTGGGAAAGGAATTATCTTTCTAACTTTTTAGAAAGGAGCAACTGATGCATGGATTATTTGTAGTCAGCTTATTCATAATTTTCAATATACATATTTTATTTTATTTTTAATTTTTCTTAAGATTTTATGAGAGACAGAGAGAGAGAGAGAGGCAAAGACACAGGCAGAGGGAGAAGCAGGCTCCCTGTGGGGAGCCTGATGCAGGACTTGATCCCAGGATCCTGGGATCACGACCTAAGCTGAAGGCAGATGCTAAACCACTGAGCCACCCAGGCGTCCCTTTGATACATATCTTTTAAACCAAGAAAATCTATGGAGGAAAACTTTATAATGTGGAATTGGTAATATACCTTGTTTCTGTAGAAACAGCTTTAAAACATTATAATATACATGACATTAAATGGGACCTAATATTTTGATATTACTAGAACTCCAAATCTGGTATATATAATTATAATTTATTAACATTTCAGTAAGATAAATGAAGAATTTTAGTTTCAGGTTCAAATTTGTATTTGTATATATACTTTGATTAATATGTAATACATTTCAAAGTAAAAGCAAAAATCATTGAAAACCATAACTGAAACACTTAAAATTTTTTATTTATATACTGAATTATGTTCAAAAGACATTTAACTTCTTCCTTTACCACTGTAACACCTTTTATTTACAAGAATAAGCTTCAATATTAAAAAGCCCAAGAAAATAAAATAAATGAACAGTAAAATTAAATAGAAACTAAACTAACTAAAACTTAAGGAAAAAAAGAATAGTAAAATGGTGTTCAAAATCACTATTTAATTGTTATAAACTAAACTCCCCAAACTGGCATTAATATGTCTAATTGGGTTTTCTTTAGTGTTATTTTCCCTCCATCACAAACTTTATATAGCCAATATCTTACATTCTAAGGCAGAAAGGAGATACGGCCTATAAGTAAGATTCCTGGTTTAACAGAGACCATCCCATTAATAGTCTTTACAGTCTTGCCTTTCACTCAGTGCCACCACCTCTTCTTCCTTCCTCCTTTTCTCTACCAGTTAACCAAGTCTCAAGTAGATAATCATAAACACATGATTCTGCTGCTTTAAAAACATCCTATCTTCCTTTCTTTCATCTGTCCTTCCACCCATAAAGCATGTTAAGTCCCTACCCCAAGAACTATAAATATGAAGATCCTTAGCACTGAAAAGAGCTCATACAATAATAAATTCTTCAGATCCCAATACTCGAGTGAGTAAATGACATAAACAGTAATTCTAAAAAAAGGAAATAAAGAAATGATCCTATTGCCTGCGCTAGCCTTAGCTGCTAAGATACTTAAGAGTCAAACTGTGGTTTGACTATTTACAGCAAGAGTAATGGACATAAGTGGCAGATGAGTTTCATCTCTTAATACTGACTAATTGGTAATGGCTTTTTAGGTGCTGTGTAAAAAAGACCCTAAAGCCAAGTACAGGATTTGCAGGAAAGATCCAATTACCTTCATTTATCATGAATTTTGGAAAGTATAATGACAGCATGTATGCCATGTTTCAATGCCATGTCAAGTACTAGAACTTCATAGAATGAATTTTATTTTCCTGATTTAATATGATTTTCCTTTATTTTATAAATTTACTCTTCCTTATGTATTTATTAGAAGTGCCTATTAACCCAGGATGCCATTTTATTCCAACACATTAATAAGGAGTAAAAAAAAAGAAAGAAAGAAAGAAAGGAAAGAAAGAAAGAAAGAAAGAAAGAAAGAAAGAAAGAAAAGAAAGAAAGAAAAGAAACGAAAGAAAAGAAAGAAAAATAGTGCTCATGAGTCTTGACAAAGTGGACACTCATGTTGCTAGGAATAATGGATTTAGTATCATATTTTCTGGAAAGTCATTCAGTAATATGTACAAGTGCCTTGAGTCACTCAAAGTCTTAAACTCAGAAATCTACTTCCGGAAATCCATCCCAAGAACACAAAAATTTAAGCACAAAGAGATGCTTAATTCAGAGATGAAACAACTGTGAGAAAAAAAAGTACCCAAATGTCCAATAACGTATACAAAGCAAGATCCTTTCCACTATATTATCCTTCAAAAAGAGGGCATTACATTTGAGTCCTTACAAAGTCTGCATTATTGAGCCCTCTCAACTTCTTTAACCAATAAAGTACTACTTGAGAAAAACAGCCCAAAAATGACTTCACACAATGTAGCTTAGATGTTCACTTGTTGAAAGGCAGATGATGAACCTGACCAAAAAGAGGGTGGGGAGCAAAAAATTTAGTACAGATTTGGTAATTAGATACAGAAGTACAGTTTTACAGTTTTAATTGGTAGATGTTTTCTTATAAAGATCATATTAAACAGAAACATCGTGAGACAACTAGATGAATTCTCCAGTTTCTCACCTTAGATTTGTTTCCATCACAAGCAACTAAAGCATAACTTAACCCCCAAATACAGATAATAATACAGTCATTATCTAATCATGTTTACATAGTCAGGAACACATCAATTTTACTTTAGAATAGGTAATGGGAAGACGGTTCAGTATCTTAAACTACATTCTGTTGGCCTCACAGCACAAATTAGAATTGATCTTCTGGAATAGACTGAAGAACTGGTATCAGTTTTTCCCTTAAATGTTCAGTAGATTTCACCAGTGAAACCAACTCAGCCTTCTCTTTGTGTTTTGGAAAGCCATTCATTATTGATTAGACTTCTTTAATACATATAGACCTATTCTGATTATCTATTTCTCCTTGCGTGAGTTTTGGTAGATTATGTCTTTCAAGGAATTGGTCCATTTCATCTAAGTGGCATAGAGTTATTCATTACATTCCTATGGTAAATAAATAAATAAATAAATAAATAAATAAATAAATAAATAAATAAATAAATAAAATCTTTAAAAAACAAACAAACAAAACAAACAAAAACCTAAACCAGAAACAGTAATTTCTTGACTCTGGCAGGGTAGAGTTGGCAAATCCACTCCTTAAGAAACTACAAAACCAGACACAATCATCAAAAACAACCATTTTGGAACTCAAACAAAGGCAAACAAGTTGAGAAGTGTTTATTCATGAAAACAAGCTGATTCTAGGTTCAGAGCAGTGAGGATCTATGGTGTTTTTGCCTAAAGCCACTCATCACCCCCACCACTTGCTCAGTTAGTATGGAAGTTCCTCAAGGACAGGGTTGGCTATGAAAAGCAGCATCTTCGCTGCTGGAAGGGGCTAACTTGATTGGGACTAAAGAGTAAAAAACCCACAAAGAGCATTGTCAGTAAAAGTAGAAAATAGAGAAAGTCAGCAGCTATGCTAGTCTGAGGTTGTAGCTTTGGTTGGGCTGAGCTGCAGACTGGATAACTAGTAAGAAATTTAACAAGAAAAATCCTGGAAGTGAGAAAGGCTACTTAAGGTCTCCACATAGCCTTTACTGATCAGGAGCCTAAGTGAACATGCAAAGGAGATCAAAGCGGGTCTGGGAAAAAGTAATTGGTCAGGCAGACTTGAAAACTACCTAAGTGTTAAAAGCACTCCCCAATCAACACACCCACTGGCAGAGGGTGGAAGCCTATCTGGCTTGAGATATTTGAGTACTACAACCTGCGCTATCATTGACCACTAAGATGTGCAGATGAACTCTAGGAAACAAGTCTAAAAAATAAAAATAACAATACAATACAAACTGCAAGGAAGGCAGATCCCACAGATTAAGCCTAAGCAAATTATTAAAAAACCATCACCACCATCCTCCTTGGGGGAAAATCCAAAATGTGAGTTTCTACAATATAATGTCAAAAATACATTGGGTGGCTTTTAACAACAACAACAAAAAAATGTAAGACAAAGAAAGATAGGAAAGTATGGTCCATACTCAAGAAAAACAGCAGTAAATAAAAAATGGTTCTTAGTGAGCTCAAATTTTGGATTTAACAAAGACTTCAGAGTAGCTATTATAAAAATGTTCCAAGAATTAAAAGAAAACATGTTCAGAGAATTAAGGGAAAGTCTAATGACAATGACTGAACAAATATGGTAATCTGAATAAAATAGAGACCATAAAAAAGAACCATATAGAAATTCTAGGGTTACTATTTCCCATATGTACCTTTGATAGCAGCATACCTATATATTTTTTTACACTGTCATCATTTAAAAAATATTCAAGAATATTCATTACACCTGAGTTACAGGATGTTCAGTAAGTCACTATGTTTTGTAAGCTCTGTAGTAACTTTTGATAAAAGGTAAAGAGAGATGCCTTATCCTTTCCTACTGAACTAATCAAAAATATGTGAATTAATTTTTAAATGAAATTGCTTACAACTGACTAGATATTATTTTCAACATGGTGTAAAAGAGTAACCAGAGGTAATTCTATGTTTGATACCTACAAATTTAAATTGTTAAGAGGCTAATCAATTGTATTTTCATGGTTAGCTCTTAGTGTCTATCAAGAATGTTTTTTGAATTATTCAAGTTTAGCATTTTCAAGAGATTAAGAAAGTTTTACTTGATATTACAAATCTATTCCGGTATAAGTTATATAGAGAATTTTAACACTACCAATAAACTAGATTATAATACTTTTTCTACATATATATATATATGTAGAAAAAATATATATTTTATGCCCCTCCTCACCATCACCCCAGAGCCAATGTTATTGTTGGGTGTTTGTTGCTCTTTTTTTTTTTTTTTTTTTCCTTTGGGGGAGTTTATTTCCCAGTCAGAAAAGGAGAAGCCTAACCCTTTAGGCTCTGGAACATCCTAGGCCCAGGCCTAACAAGGGAGGCGGGGGGGGGGGGGGGGGGAGGCACAGGGGAGGGCTCCGACTGTGTGGCTTGGTCCCACAGCTGTCCTGGCTGGGTCCAGGGACAGCCTGCCGGGGATAGTGGCACTGAACCTAGGGGCAGAGGTGGCAGGCCAGGGGGCCCAGAGGACGGCACATGTATATTTTTTCTACATATCTATACATTTATATATATATAGATATATGTAAAATGCAATGAAATACTATTCATCCATAAAAAAGAATGAAATCCTGCCATTTGTTATAACAAGGATGGACCTCGAGGCCATTATGCTAAGTGAAATGGGGATATAAGTGAAAAGAGGATGTAAAGTACAACATGATGACTATAGCTAACAACACTATAGTAGGCAGAATTTCATATCAACAATAAAATAATAGGAATTGGTTCTATTAATAATCCATTATTCCTTGTGATTATTTTTTTTTAAATTTTTTTAAAATTTTTAATTTTTTTTATGATAGTCACAGAGAGAGAGAGAGAGGCAGAGACACAGGCAGAGGGAGAAGCAGGCTCCATGCACCGGGAGCCCGACATGGGATTCGATCCCGGGTCTCCAGGATCGCGCCCTGGGCCAAAGGCAGGTGCCAAACCGCTGCACCACCCAGGGATCCACCTGGGTGGATTTTTTAGTTAGCAGATACCACCTTTAAATTAAACACAGTTTAAAATGGGTTTTGCTATTTTGATTCTTTGTATTCCCCTAAGAGTAATTATTACAACATTTAAGAAACTATTCTTTCTCATTTTTCCTGAACACAATGTTATAGAACCATTAGTTTTCCAGATATCCCTTAAAATTTTATGCTAGTTTTCTACCTAATAATATTACAAATGTGCTTTTTTTCAGCCTAATCTATTATCAGGGGAACAAGCAAATGGCCCACTACTTGTGGTAAATCATTATACTACTTTACATTATTAATACAGCTATCCAAAATAACATTAATAATTGGAGTAGAGAAAGTATACTTACTCAGTTATAAATTCAGGGTTTGTAAAGCTGAGGTTGGTTAAATGACCTTCAAGTTTAGAAGACTCATGTGAATTTAAGGCTGGAGTGGTCTTAGTGGCGAGTACAGCTCTTTTTTCATCTTTTTCAAGTGCTTTTCTCTTCCCACCATTTTGGAAATATTCTCTGCATACACTACAAGGCAAAATGAAATTATATTTTAAAACACTAGGTATAAATATAAAATAAACTGGAAAAGCATTAGCCTTTGTTAAAACGGGAAACTTTCAATTATAAATTCTTCCTTTGAAAATATCACAGAGGTAAGTTTGAGCACTCTGTAGCACTTTTAACTACCATACAACAAAGCATAATATAGATTATATTTAATAAATAAAAGTATGTTGGAACGCCTGGGTGGCACAGCTGGTTCAGCATCTGACTCTTGGTTTCAGCTTCAGGTGGTGATCTCAGGGTCATAAGATCGGCCCTGCATCAGGCTCAGTGCTCAGCACAGAGTTGGCTTCAGATTCTCCCTCTTCCTCTGTCCCTCTCACTTGTGTGCCATCTCTTTAAAAAATGTTTTTAAAAAGTATGTTTCCAGGGGTACAGATGTGCCTATATGTTTTGCTGAACTGTATTCTTAACTAAAACAAAGTTCTTCCAGAAAAGCTGAGATAACTCTGCTATTCAATCACAGCATATGAAAAGAACAGTCATTACAGTTAATTCTCAGCCAGCTTTGCTCGTAGTAGACAGATCTCCCAATAGCCGCTTCCTAGATCCCTGCTGGTTTATGAAAACAAAGTTGGGCTGTCAACATATTAAGAATCATTAATTTTCTTATTTCTCTGAGAAAAGGGAATAAAAATCTAGTTCAAGTAAAAATGGTACTATATCATACAGGTAAACACAGACAACAGAAGTTTGAACATAATAGTGGTTTTTATAACACCTGGAAATTATTCTTATCCATCAAGAGATCATTCCTGCTTCTCCCAATTCTTGCACTACTAATATGAAGATTTTTTGAAGATGTATCATTCTAAGCTCATACAGTTTAGAACTTATCAGGTTGCTATCCAGAATCAGAAACTGATGACTGATATAACCTTATAATTTTCTTCATACCTAATATAATTTTAGAGTGAATACAGTAGGGTACCATTCCTGGGTATGTAATAGGACAACAAACATGAATCTCAGGATCTCTCAAGTATTTATTAGCTATTGAAGCCAGGAATCTTAAGGTAAAAAAAAGACTAATAAGACCTAGCTCTGGCCCTTGAGCTTACACTGTGATAAGAGATACACAGGTGAAAACAACCAATATTATTGTCAAAGCTTTTCTTTTTAGATTCTGTTTTTAAAAAATATTTTATTTATTTATTCGAGAGAGAGAGAAAGAGAGAGAGAGAGAGAGAGAAAGGGAGGCACAGATCCAGGCAGAGGGAGAAAGCAGGTTCCATGCAGGGAGCCTGACATGGGACTCGATCCCGGGTCTCCAGGATCACACCGTAGCCTGAAGGCAGCACTAAACCACTGAGCCACCTGGGCTGCCCTTCTCTTTAGATTCTTAAAACACATTATTAGTATATAGAGCTCATACTCTGAACAAAGCTAGACTATTTATCTCCATACACACTGGTGAATTTTCAGAAACATGGCAAGAAAAATAAGAATTGAAGAATTAACTTAAAAAACTGGTTTCTACAAGTATAACTGTGGTCTAAGGGAACAATGCCCATATCACCTCACACTTACAGGATGCTATTCATTTAACTTCAGTTTTTCTCAGTAATGACTATTAGGGAAAAAAAAAGACTTCCTTAATTTTTCCTATGTAGATTTAGCTTTAAATCTCATACATAGGAGTTGAAACGCATTCCTCATAAATCAAATATTTATTAAGCAGTAAGAATAGAAAGCCTCCATGTGCCAGGCACATCTATAATTGAAGAAATGATTGCTGCCCTCAAGGAGCTGAGATTAGTAAAGGAGACAATTATACAACTATAAAGAAAATAAAATTGATAAAGATAAAATATAATTGATAACACAATCAGTAATATATGCTGACTTTAGAAATATAAGTAGGAATCAATCAGGCAAGGAAGAATGTTAGTTTGGGAGGTAAGTGCTGCCCTGGCAGAAAGAACAGCATGAATGAAGGCACAGAAAATAAAAGCAGCATGGATCCTGCAGAGATGGACGTCTATTCAAGATATGTGAAATGTAAAGTGCCGAGCAATGGATGGGTGGACTCACAAGTAAAAAGGCCCTGAGGCCAACACAAATATAGCGCAGAAACGTAACCTGGTGACAATGGAGTGATAAGCAAGCTTCAGATCCAGCAGGACTCAAAGGGGAATTTAGAGATACTGTCTTTAGAAATCTAATCTAATGACAGAAAGTGATTTAGTGATTTCCTGGGGGTGGCACTAACTGCAAAAGTATACAAAGGAGCTTTTTAAAGTGATGGAAATACTCTGTATCTTGACAGTGGTGGTAGTTAAAGAAGTGTAAACAATTGTCCATATCCACTGAATTGCACACTAGAATGGGTGCATTTTATTGTATATAAATTAAACCTCAGTGAGGTCAATAAAAAATGTAGACTTTACAATGTTGAAATGAATACTAAAAATAATGCCTCTACAATATGTAACATTTCACTAAGGCATGAAACATAAGAATCAAGAGCTTGCTTAGCTTTCTATTAGTAGCACCATATACAATAGCTGATATTCAAGAATTTTTTAAAAATTTTTATTTATTTATGATAGGCACACAGTGAGAGAGAGAGAGAGGCAGAGACATAGGCAGAGGGAGAAGCAGGCTTCATGCACCAGGAGCCCGATGTGGGATTCGATCCCGGGTCTCCAGGATCGCGCCCTAGGCCAAAGGCAGGCGCCAAACCGCTGCGCCACCCAGGGATCCCTCAAGAATTTTTGAATTACAAAAATTGCAATTTTATATGGTTCAACATCATAATTATCTAGAAACTTGGCAGCAAAATACTTAAAGGACTAGAATTCCAGATTCTCATAAAATAGCAGTCATTTAAATTCTAATCCTTCTGCATACCGTCCAAAGACAGTATATAGAATACATAGATCTTTCAATATATAGATCTTTCAATGGAGCAAATAAAAACACATATAGTTCATGCCTATGGCATAACTAGGAATCAGAATAGCACTTCATTTAACATGTAATTGGAAAATAAAAATCAGAGGCCAATTGAATTGGTGTTGGAGCCCCTCAAAGCACAGTCTGACGAGTCTATAAAAAGAGGGGGTCTTACAACTGCCAAAAACCAGATTAACACCAGCTAAGATATACTACCCGAGAGAGGGATCTAACTCTGAGTGGGGAAATTTTAAGAAAAGATTTGGGACACTGTGAATCACAGCATTAGCCACTGGAAGGTCAAAAGGACATATACACAGACATATACAAAAGAATCTGTTACCAAAAAGGAGAGCCTTGAAAAGATTCCTTCTCTGCGAGAAAAGAGGCACTTTGGAAAAAGGAGGTATCTTTGGAGGTTTGGTGACAAAGGAAAAAAATGAAGCAATTAAGGATAATAAGCCCGCTGACATGTTATGATCTACACATTAAAAAATTGTAAGTCAGACCAAAAGAGGACGATATTTATTAAAGGAACTATACTTTTGTTATTTGTAGCAATCAAGCATGGTTCTTTGGAATTAAAGAACAAAGTAACTCACCCAAACCCCTACCTACCCATCTACAGACACTCCAACATAATAGACAAATACAAAGACACTCAATGAACCTGGAAACCAAACAAGGTTCTATTAGAAGGGAAGAAAAAATAATCAGAACTTTTCAGCAAATGAAAATTCTCAAAAAGAGAACCAAAAACAGCCATAAGAGAAAAAAAAAACCTGTCACATTTCATTATTAATTACATATAATTGAGGAAGCAACTGCAGATATGAACATTTCAAATTTGAAATAAAAACTGAGAACAAAAAGGAATAAACAATGGAGAGATAGAAGATGCAATATTGTCATGAGGTTGGTTCTTCCCAAATTTATCAACAGATGCATTACAATCCCAATTAAAAATCACAGCAAATTATTTTGGGGATACCAACAAACTAATTTTAAAGTTTATATGGAGAGGCAAAAGACCCAGAATAGTCAATACAATATTGAAGAAGAACAAAGTTGGAGAACTGACCACTATCTGACTTCCTATAACCTACTATAAAGTTATAGTGATCAGAAATGTGTGGTGTTGGTGAAAGAATGGGCAACTAGACCCATGGAACAAAACAGTATAGCAACCAACCCACACAAATATATTCAATTGATTTTTAATAAAAGAGCAAAGACAATACAATGGGGTAAAGAGAGTCTTTTCATCAAATGGTGCTGGGATGGTAACTACATACTAAAAATGATCCTAAACACAGATATTACACCCTTCACAGCAATTAACTCAAAATGGATCATAGTAAAACACAAAACTCTAAAACTTTTAAAGGGTTTTATAAATTTCCTAGAAGAAAATCTAGGTGACCTTGGGTTTGGCAATGCCTCTTCTGATACAACACCAAAGTCAAGATTCATGAAAAAAAGAATTGAGAAGCTAGACTCCATTAATATTAAAAACTGCTATGTGAGAGGGAATGAGAAGACAAGCCACAGACTGGGCAAAAGACAAATAAAAATACTTGCAAAAGACATAGCTGATAAAGGACTGTTATCTGAAATATACAGAGAACTCTTAAAACTTAACAATAAGAAAACAAACGACTCAGTTTAAAAACAAGCAAAAATACTGACTCACCAAATAAGATACAGAGATAGCATATAAGCATATGAAAAGATGCTCCAGGTCATATGTCATAAGGGAAATGCAAATTAAAATAGCAATATACTACTACACACTAATAGCATAGCCAAAATCCTGAACATCAAAACCACCAACTGTTGGTAAAGATGTGGGGCAACAAGAACTCTCAATCATTGCTAATGGGAAAAAGAGATAAAGTTGCTTTGGAAGACAATGTAGCAGTTTCCTACAAAAAGTAAACACACTTTTACCATACAATCCTGCAATCACACTCCTTGATATTTGCCCCCCAAAATAAAAACACACTTCTACACAAAAACCTGCATATGAATGTTTACAGCATTTTATTCATAATTGCCAAAACTTGGAAGCAATCAACATGTCCTTTTGCAAGTGAATAAAGAACTTGTGGTATATCAAGACAATGGATTATTACTTGGTGCTAAAAAGAAATGAGCTATTGAGCCATGAAAAGACATCAAGGAACCTTAAGTGCATATTAAGTGAAAGATGTTAATCTGAAAAGGTTATATACTGTGATTCCAACTGGATGACATTCTAGAAAAGGTAGAACTATGGAAAGAGTAAAAACGTCCATGATTGTCAAGGGTATGGGGAAAAGACAGAATGTGCAGATAAAGCAGAGAGGATTTTTAGGGAAATGAAACTATTCTGTGTGATACTATAATAATGGATACTTGTCATTATACATTTGTCAAAATCCACAGAATATAAAACAGCAAAAGCAAACCCTAATGTAAACAAACCATGGACTTTGGATGATAGTAATGTGTCAATGTAGTTCATCAATTACAAACGTATCACTCTTGGTGGATGTTGCCAGTGGAGGATACTGTGCATGTGTGTGGCCAGGGTGTATATGGGCATTGTACTTTCTGCTCAGTATTGCTGTGAACCTAAAACCACACTAAAAAAATAAAGTCTACTTGAAAGGGAAAAAAAAACCCAGTTCAGAATAGATACCATGTGCCTTCTGATGTAATACACTAAGAACACAGTATCACCTATGTAATATTCCTGCTAATATGCTTCATTTCAATCTAATTACAAATAAACCATGCAAATACAAATTGAGAGTCTATAAAACTTTGTAAAATGTCCATGTCATAAAAGATAAAAGAGAGAGAGAGAGAATTCCACATATGAGTGAAATCATGATATATATCTTTTCTGACTTACTTTAACTACAGAGAACAAACAGGGTTGCTGGAGGGGAGGTGGGCAGGGGGATGGGCTAAATGGGTGATGGGTGGGGTGCCCGGGTAGCTCAGTCAGTTAAGCATCTGACTTCTGCTCAGGTCATAATTTCAGGGTCTTGGAATCAAGCCCCATGTCAACTGCCCACTCAGCAGGAAGTCTACTTCAGGATTCTCTCTCTCCCTCTGCTCCTCCCTCAGCATGCTCTCACAGTCTAAAATAAATAAATTTTTATGGGATGCCTAGGTAGCTCAGTTGGTTAAGTGTCTGCCTTAGGCTCAGGTCATAATCTCAAGATCGAGCCTCACATTGGGCTCTCTGCTCAGTGGGGAGCCTGTTTCTCCCTCTGCCTCTGTGTGTGCTCTCTCTCTCTCTTTCTCTCAAATAAATAGATAAAATCTTTTAAAAAATTAAATAAATAAATAAATCTTAAAAACCTATTCTTTAAAAAATAAAATAAATGAGAGATGGGTATTAGGAGGGCACTTGTGACAAGCACTGGGTGTTAAATTTAAGTGATAAATCACTAAATTCTATTTCTGCAACTAATATTATACTAAATGTTAACTAACTAGAATTTACATAAAAACTTGAAACAAAAAAGAAAGAGAGAAGGGAGAGTTAGAGAATTTGCTCAACTAAGTGTAATGATACACCCTGAAGTATTCAGGAATGAAAGTCTTGTGATTTCTGCAACTGACTCCCATACAATTCAGCAGAAAGTGAAGGGAAAAGAAGGGGGAGGGGCTGCAGAGAAAATGGAAAGAAGATACAAAATAAGACTAAAATAATTTTTTTTCAGAAGCTGAAGGAAAGAAAGTGTGAGTCAAGAATTTTTATCTGGCCAAGCTGTGGATTTTGTAACAAAGCTATAGAAAAACAGCTTTGGGTACGTCAGAACTCAGGGAACATCACAGTTGGAAGCATTTACTTCTGGAAGATGAACTTCATCCATGAGATGATTGAGAAAGGCTGGTGAAGAGATTGGTAATGAATAAAAAAGGGAAACTTTTTAATACTGAAGGCCACAATTTCCAAAGAAGATGTAACAGTTACGAATATTTGTGTGCCATTTATCAGAGCAGCCATATTCATAAAGCAGAAACTCCATGAGGTGCATGAAGAAACAGACATAACTAACAATAGAGAACTTTAGTATATAACTCAATCAAGTGAATAAATACTAGGCAAAATTAGAGAAGCTGGAGGGAGTAGAATAAAATTTATCTTATCTAGGTAACAAACTTTGCTTTCTAATAGAGTATAGCTTCTTTTCAAACGCACATGGAATATTCACAAGAGTTACCAATATGCGTGTATTATGTCATGAAGAAATTCACAGCAAGAGCCACAGAAAAAATTACAGATGAAATCATCCAGTCACAATGCAATAAAAGTAGAACAAAATGAAACAAAAAATCTTTCACCTATAAATTTAAATCCATTAATATAACTCACTATATTTACAAATTTAAAGAGGAAACTCATATTCATTTCCATAGATGCTGAAAGGACACTCAACAAAATTCAACACCTATTCCTAATAAAAACACTCAGTAAGGGAGCCCGGGTGGCTCAGCAGTTTAGCGCCACCTTCAGCCCAGGGCATGATCCTGGAGACCTGGGATCAAGTCCCATGTCAGGCTCCCTGCATGGAGCCTGCTTCTCCCTCTGCCTGTGTCTCTGCCTCTCTATGTGTCTCTCATGAATAAATAAATAAAATCTTAAAAAAAAAAAACACTCAGTAAAATAAGAATTGGTGAATATTACCTAATAGTAGAATTATACATATACATTAGCCCCAAAGCCAGCAATATTTTAAGTGGGCACACACCACACACACATTATTGCTAAGTGAAAAAAGGCACAGCTATGTAACAGACAAGAGAAAAAGTATTAGTCAAAAGAATTGGAGAGAAAAAAATAAAACTCTGTATATATTCATAGATGAGTTTACCTGGACAACCCAAAAGAATCAATCAGAAACCAATACTAACAGTACAAGAATTCACTAAAACAAGATGTAAAACATAGAAAAATCAGAAGCCCCTCTCTATATACAATATACCTATATTATACACACATATATTAGTAACCTGTCTGAATATATAAAGGAAGATCACATGTACAACAGCAACAAAAATATAAAATACCTAGGAATAAATATAACATGAAATACACATAACCAGTGTTCAGAAAACCTTACAATACTTTTGAACAACTCAAAAGCAGACTGGGAACAAATGGAAAGATCTATACCTTTTTCATGGACATGATGATTCAACATTACAAAGATGTCAGTTTCTCCAGTTATTAAAAAACTTAATGTAAATCCAATAAAAACACAAACTTTTACAGATTTAATTAGACCAGCTGGTTCTAAAATACTTATGGGGAAAAAAAAAAGAACAGCTAAGAAAACCCTGAGAAAAGAGCAGGTGGTGGGGTAGGGGGAAGATGTTATAGAATAACATGACAGAGACAATGAAACAAAAAGTCCTAAAACAGAACCAACTATAGCATATAGTTGGCCAACCTGGCATAATGTCATGTCAAATCACTGCAGAAAAGGGAGATTTTTTCATAAATAATATTGGGGGAAATGGATAATTACTTGGGAGGGAAAGTTCGATCTATCTTTCCCAACACACACCAGAATGAATTCCAAACAGGTCAGAGAGCTAAACGTAAAAAAAAAAATGATATCATCCAAGTACTAGAAGAAAACTAATGAGTAAATGAGTGAATTACTGTTAGGAATTCTTATAGTCTGGCAATCAGGAGAGCTTTTCTAAAGACAACTGAAATCTGGAATCAATAAAAGAGGTATATATCTGATTACATAAAAACAAAGTCTTCTACATGGTAAAACAAAATCCTGCATGGCAAAGACATAAAGAAAAAGGGCATATATCTGTAAATCATATAAAAAACTATGAAAAAATCAAGATAAAAGAAACCAAAAACCAATGGGGAAAAAAAAGTCAAAATATGAACACATAACTCACCAAAAAAGGGCAAATCATTTTTAAATATATGAAAACATACTAACCTCACTCACAAGAGAAAACAAAACCACAGATACCAGTTCCCACATATCGAACTGGAAAAACTTTATAAGGTAGGTGAGATTGTGAAGAAACAGATATTATTGTTTTTTGCTGGTGGAATTATAAAATATTTTAACCTTATCTAAGGTTATCTACGATGATTTGACAATATCTAACAAAATCACATATATATTTACTCTTTTACCCTGCAAGTCCATATACAGTATTCTACAAATACACAATGCCAAAAATTTAAAATGAATATGCACCAGGTTATCTCCATTATAGTACTATTTGTAAAAGGAAAAACTTGTAAATACCTTATTAGAATGAGGAAGATATCTATATACTTGTGATTGGTTAATTTATGTTGTCAACTTGACTGGGCGAAAGGGGTACCTGGATATCTGGCCAAACATGATGAGTGTTTCTGTGAGGATGTTTCTGAATGAGATTAACATTTAAATTAGTAAACTGAGTAAAGCAGACTGTCCTTCACAATGAGGGTGGGCCTCATCCAATCACTTGAAGGTCTGTGTAGAACCAAAGACTGACCCTCCCCAGAGTATGAAAGACTCCTCCTGCCTGACTGCCTTTAAATGGGGACACTGAATTTTTCCTGCCTTCAGAGTCAAACTGAGACATCAGCACTTCCTAGGCCTCAAGCCTACCAGCTTTAGGACTGGAACTACACCACTGATTCCCCTGGGTCCCCAGCATGTCAACTCATTCTGCAGATCTTGGGACTTGTCAACCTCCATAAGCACGGGAGCCAACTCTCTGGAGAAAACTGACCAATACGATACCAAATAGTGATCTCTAAGACATACTATTAAGTAAAAAGGAAAAGAGTATATACATGTCCCACTTGAACATAGACAAGAACAGGTGGATATATGTGTGTATGTGGATATGGTTAATTCTGAAAAACAAAACAAAACAGGATAAAACAAGAAACAAATGAAGAAAATGGATGGGAGCCTTTTCTGAATACAACTTTTTATAAAGTCTTGATTTCTGAACCATGTAAATATTTTATAACATTTACATTCCCACAAATTAAAATAGGGGGAAAAACCCAATAAAATGAAAGTGAACACAACCCTATATAAAAGAACTATTTCAAGTAATTTTTAAAAAGTTGTCTTGATCCTTAGTGGAATATGTTCCAAAGACAAAAGAAGTTCAAAGAAATTTTAAATTTCACCCAGTTTACTGTTAGAAGTAAAAATGGCATTGTAATTTTCCAATCATTTTATGTGAACTGTAGAACAAAGCAAGTATATTAATGTTATTCAGAACTAAGTCCTTCAGCAGCACATCTAGTACCCAGATCTTAATTTAATTTCTAAATGCTATTTCCCACTAAAAGAACTCTGTGAAGAAATAGTTTGATTCTAAGTCTTGGACAGCAAAAGTAAAGGCTCATTTTGTACTAGATAGTAAGAAATTGCTCATAGGCCATGTCCGAACACAGAAGCTAGCTTTGAAGGGGCTCCCCCAGCTATCTATAGAATAATTTGAATATCCTCTCCTCCCCTCAAAAAAAAATTAATAAAGACTGGTGGAAAGACTGAATAAATAACAATGCAGGAGGCTACAGTGATATCCCCAAAATTTTTAAAACCTCAAAACCAAAAAACTTACTTGTCACAATTGGAACTAATACACCAATTTCTTAATTGTGAAAATTGCTAAACAGAAAGAATTAGGTATATGTATATATTTATTTTTACCCAGCCTTTCTGGTGAACATGTAATCATTCCCTGTTCATAAGGAAAAGCTTTTATTTATAGAAGCTAGCAAGCACAAAGAAACGATACAATTTGACAAATCATTTTGCAACCCCAAATTAAACAGTGTATTTAATAAACAGAAGTAAACTTGTTAGCTAAAAGACTGTCAGGAGACAGGACTGATCCACAGGCCAAAATGTCACTCTACACATTCCTTGCTAATTGCAAAGGGAAAACATAAGTTTATAATGGGAGGATCACCTTAACCAAATGGCAAAATTTAGTATCTCTACTGGTAGAATAACCTGTGATAAGAACCTGCTAATTTAAGCAATAAGAAGTGTGCAGGTTCACCTCACAGATATTTTGGTAAAAATAACGTTAACTGAATCGACACTTTAGATCCCAATTTTAAATTATAAGAAATAAAGGAGACTGAAAAAGTAGTTAAATGGCTCCATGAGAAAAAAATCAAATAAATCTAAAATAGAAAACACAAAGTTAGTTTTGGTTTAGGATACAGACAAATACAACAGGCCCCTGGTTATGCTGTTAATAGGGGAAAAAGGACTATACAATCGAAAAACAGTGTTTTAAAAAGAAATCAAGAGAGCTGATGATACAAAAGGTCTAAAGGAACTAAAGAAAGGCCTAGATGAGAAGAGATCACAGGCACTTTGTACATTTGTTGAGAAGGTACATGGGCAGCAAAAGATCAAGTCCTCCATAGTAGAGGCGTTTTGTTTGATTAAAGAGAAACAGGCAGAGCATTCAGTGGTTGCTTAGAATGGTGTGACAGACTGGAATCTTTAAGAAACCCAAACGTAGAGATGTTCTCCTTGTTCCATTACTGCATCCCTCCCGCCTCCTATAGGTCCTGATTTTGAAATATGAAAAAGGCAGTAGGGGCAGCACTAGAGGCTCAGAGTGGGACTAAAAAGCAGAGAAATTCTTTGCACTTTTCTAAGGTCCCAGAGTCTTGCTTGACTGTAATATACATAAAACAGGACTCACCCTCAAAGCAGTTGAAGCCAGAGGTGAAATCAAACTATGTAATCGAGTTTCAACTCAGCTTAACCGACGGGATCAAAGTTGTCAGCCTCTCATCCTAGCAGACTGCTAGGGCAGGGCGGGGGCGGGGGCGGGGGGGAGAGTTATGCCCTCTCTAGGGAAAACTAGTATTTATGCCAGTCTCTTCTAAACACAGTGCTAGTGTGTGTATACATTTTTTTAAAAAAATTATCAGACATACAATGAAGCAAGAAAAAACTGATCAATAATCAAAAGAAAAAACAGCCAAAAGAAACAGATCTAGATAAAACATATATTGGAATAAACAGACAAGGACTTTAAAATAATTATTATAATTTTAATTCAGAAAAAGATTAACTCAATAGAACTTCAACAGAAAAATTAAATCTCTAAAGATGAGCCAAATAATTATTATACAAAAATTGAGAAAAATGATTATCTTGAAAATATCTCTTGGTAACAGAACAAAAAGCTAAGAAGAAAAATCAGTAAGGATATACAGATTCTTTGAACAGTACTATTAACCATCTTGAAACCAAGAACCACAAAATACAGAATGTGGGATATTTTACAGCTAAACTGACATTTCTCTAAAAACTCAATGTTATGGAAAACAAAAATGAGAACCTAAAGAAATGTAACCACCAAATGCTATGCATAAGTCCTGATTGGATTTAGAAAAAGAAATTACAAGGACATTTTGAGAACAATAAAAGAAAACCCTGAATTTTTGAACTAAATATTTTAGGAAATGGGAAAATTGCTGTTAATTATAATGTGTTGATGGTACTGTGGTTATGCAGAAGAATGTCCTTATTCTTAGGAGATGTGTGGGGATGAAATGTCATGTTATCTCCAATTTACTTGCAAATGGTTCAGGAAACAATGTGTTTCTCTATGTGTACAAAGAGAAAAAGCAAATTCCTTTACTAAATATACAACTATACCTTTGTATTGTGTTTTGTTTCTAGTTTTTAGTGTTTCATACTATAAATCAAATTTTATTTTATTTATTTTTATTTTTTTATTTATTTATTTTTATTTTTTTATTTTATTTTTTGAAGGAAAACATGTAGAATTCTTCAAGCTAAACAGCCAATAAAATCTTAGAAAAGTAATGTCAGGCAGGTTTATCTCACATACCAAATTCCTATAAAGTTTTTTTTTTTTTTTAAGTTTTAAGTATAACTGGAAAAAAATTTTGTCAAACCCTTTTTATTTATTTATTTTTAAAGATTTTATTTACTGGGGATCCTTGGGTGGCTCGTTGGTTTAGTGCCTGCCTTTGGCCCTGAGCATCTGATCCTGGAGTCCTGGGTTCGAGTCCCACGTCGGGCTCCCTGCATGGAGCCTGCTTCTCCCTCTGCCTGTGTCTCTGCCTCTCTCTCTCTCTCTCTCTCAGGGCGAGGGAGAAGCAGGCTCCATGCAGGGAGCCCGACGTGGGACTGGATCCTCAGACTCCAGGATCACACCCTGGGCCAAAGGCAGGCGCTCAAGCTTAACCGCTGAGCCACCCAGGCTTTTCTGTCAAACCCTTTTTAAAGCCCACTTTAGCTTTCAAATTACCATTGCTTTCCTAGAATTATCAACAAAGAAAGGAATTATATAAAATACAAGTTAAAATTATAGATAAATCAAGTTTCAAAATTCAATATTGTTTTGAAGCCTTTTCCCTCAAGCTAGTTTTAAGTTTAAAGACATTATAAAACTCCTCATGGATTATTTCCCATAGTAAAATTAGTTTATGATATTTTGTCACTGTTCTTTTTTAGCAGTTTGACCTAAATTCTGATGAATGTTCCTTTTCAGCAGTTTGACCTAAAAATGACCTCTTTCAGAATGCATGTAGATATGTTAACTATTGATAAAATCCACAAATCTAAGAAAAAAGAAAGACGAGTGAAGTGTGAAGTAGATTCATTATTCAAGGAAGGTATAAGCAAATGCTCCTACGAGAATGCTACCTATCAAAGTCCATTTAAGAAAAAAAAGTCTGAGGGATCCCTGAGTGGCGCAGCGGTTTGGCGCCTGCCTTTGGCCCAGGGCGCGATCCTGGAGACCCGGGATCGAATCCCACATCAGGCTCCCGGTGCATGGAGCCTGCTTCTCCCTCCGCCTGTGTCTCTGCCTCTCTCTCTCTCTGTGACTATCATAAATAAATAAATTAAAAAATTAAAAAAAAAAAAAAAAGAAAAAAGTCTGAGAGCTTGCCTGGTGTATTTTAATATTAATTTTATTTTATTTATTTATTTATTTATTTTAAAGATTTTATTTATTTATTCATGAGAGACAGAGAAAGAGAGAGAGGTAGAGACACAGGCAGAGGGAGAAGCAGGCTCCATGCAGGGAGCCTGACGTGGGACTCGATCCCGGGTCTCCAGGATCACACCCGGGGCTACAGGCGGTGCCAAACCACTGCCCCACCGGGGCTGCCCTGAATATTAATTTTAAAGCAGTACTGCTCAAAGCCAAGAATGATGGTCTTAAATAGCGATGGTGCTGATTTCCTGACTGGATTACATTATCACTCCATGTATAAGGCAAATATTTTGTTTAGTAGTGTATCTCATTTTGTTTTTCTTAGCTTGAGAGACAAAAGGTACATTTTGTATAAGTCAGATTTATACAACCATTTCCTTTCCAGAACCAAACAAAAAACACCAAACATTTTAATTTTAAGCATTCTATTTCCTACTATTCTGGCTTGTTCTCCAGCTCCACAATTCTTGGGGTACACAATTCATGGGTGATAAATACCACCTTTTCACTCTCCCTCCACCAACTCATATTTTCAACTCTGTACTTACATATCATTATAACCACAATACACACACCATCATTTCCCTCTTTCCTCAGGAGTCATTATACTTTGAGCATTAATCTTATGATACTAATGTTCTATCTACTTTCTCACTCGCCAAGAAAACTGTTTCCCTATAACTCTGTACATCAATTATTACATTAGCTTCCTAACTGGTTTCCTTACTTACACCCTCCCCTTCCTACAGCAATTAAGTCTTAAGAATTTTGACACATTATAAAAAGTTAACAAAATCCTGCTAATCTTCTTAAAATATCCAATGATTCATTCACACAAAATAAAAGCCAATGTCTTTACAATGGTTTACAAGACCCTACACAATCTAGCCATTCATTATCCTTTTTTTTTGTTTTTTTAAAGATTTTATTTATTTATTCATGAGACACACAGAGAGAGAGCAGAGGCACAGGCAGAGGGAGAAGCAGGCTCCCTTTGGGGAGCCTCATGCGGGACCTGGATCCCGGGATCCCAGGATTATGCCCTGAGCCAAAGGCAGACGCTCAATCACTGAGCAACCCAGGCGTCCCACTGTTCATTATTTTCTACTACTCTTCTTCCCCTCACGTTTTGCTCTAGCCACAATGGTCTCCTTACTGTTTCAGAAACATGCCAGCATAGTCCTACCTCAAAACCTTTGGACTTGTAAGGCTTGTTCTCTCACTTCTTTCATGTTTTTTGCACATCTCACTTCAGTGAGGCCTACCCTGTCTACCCTACTTAAAATAGTTTTATTTTTGCTTGCTTCATTTTTCTCATGGCACCTACTATTACCGGATTTAGCATGTTATTTATGTATTGTTCCTTGCCTCTAAATTCTACTATCATGTAATAAACTATAAGAGAGCAAAGATTTTGTTCAGCTGATTATGGTACTCCCAGTGCCTATGATGTGACTAGTATACAGTAGACAATCATTAAAAATTATTTATTAGGGATCCCTGGGTGGCGCAGCGGTTTGGCGCCTGCCTTTGGCCCAGGGCGCGATCCTGGAGACCCGGGATCGAATCCCACATCAGGCTCCCGGTGCATGGAGCCTGCTTCTCCCTCTGTCTGTGTCTCTGCCTCTCTCTCTCTCTCTCTCTCTCTCTCTCTCTGTGACTATCATAAATAAATAAATAAGAATTTTAAAAAAATTATTTATTAAATGAATAAGTAAAATAACTAAATTAAATACAATCTTCCCCCTGGATTATTTGTTGAATGAGTGAAATATGCACTACCACATAGCTTTTAAATGAGATTAAAACAGAAATTTTAGATTAAAATAACTGCAATGAAATGTAAACCAGAAGTTATCATAAATTTATTGTCCACACAGAAAGCTAATACTTTGTTTTCTGGGAATTCATTATTATTATTATTTTATTTATTTACTTTTTAGAGCGAGAGAAAAAAAAGAGAGAGAGAGAGAAAACAGAGATAAAGGGCAGAGGGAGAAAAGGAGAGAGAATCCTAAGCAGGTTCCATGTCCAGGGTAGAGCCCCCGGGGCCCTATCTCACAACCCTGAGATCATGACCTGAGCCAAAAACCAAGAATCTAAGGGACTGAGCCACCCAACCACCCCTGGGAATTCATTTTTAAATTCAGTCAATATACATATCCATTCTTCTAATTTTACAACCTTGAGAGAACTGACCAGCAGTATTTCATTTTCTGATATTTTAAATATTAGAAATATACTATGAGAAAATAAACATTATCCAAAGTAAATTTAAGTGATGGAATGCTCTGAATTACACATCCAAAATTCAGGATTTTAACACGTTTAATGTTTTCAAATTTTATTTTATTTATTTATTTTTTTTTGTTTTCAAATTTTAAATTATAAAGTATTCACTTTTATTTGAATCCAAATATGGATAATTATGAAAACAAATTTCTATACTATAACTTATTTATGAAGAGTCAAGTGTTAAAAATTCATATTTTAGGGACACCTGGGTGGCTCAGCAGTTGAGCATCAGCCTTCGGCTCCGGGTGTGATCCTCAGTCCTGCATTGGACTCCCAGAGAGAAGCCTGCTTTTCCCTCTGCCTATGTCTCTGCCTCTTTTTCTATGTCTCACAAATAAGTAAATAAAATCTTTTTAAAAATAAAAATAAAAAATAAATACTCATATTTTAAATGTATTGGTGTTTAAGTGCATTGGTGTTTAAATGCATATGAAATGCATTTAAAGCTATACTTTTATTTTAATACTTTTAAAAAGTCGAAACAAAATTTAAAGTTAGGCCAAAGAAAAACATTTCGATTAAAAAGAAATGAATAGGGGATCCCTGAGTGGCTAAGCGTTTAGCACCTGCCTTTGGCCCAGGGCCTGATCCTGGAGTCCCAGGATGGAGTCCCACATCAGGCTCCCTGCATGGAGCCTGCTTCTCCCTCTGCCTGTGTCTCTGCTTCTCTCTTTCTCTCTCTCTCTCTCTGTGTCTCTCATGAATAAATAAATAAAAATCTTAAAAAAAAAAAAAAAAGGAATGAATAATATAAACCTAGGGAAAGTGAGTCAAGGGGGAAGAGTTATTTAACACACATTATCTGTTTTAAAACAGTTCTGTTTTGGTACAGTGAATAACACAAAGAAAGCATACTTGGATTTAAGAGTCTAAACAATACATTAGAAATAAAAAATATTAGTTTATAAAAATACTCACCTACAACACCATTCAATACGACCTTCGCCCTCACAAGTTTTTGCCCAATGGTTATCTGCCAAATTTTTCATTGCAACAGCGTATTCACAAAGTGTTTCCTCATCCTCACAATGTTCTCGCCAGATCTTATCAAAATCTCCCACTAAAAACAAGGGAAAAAAATGAATTAACTTCACTTAAAAATGTCTCAGGCTTTTAAAAGTTTTTTTCTGCATAATCTTAAATTACTTAAAAATGAGAAAAGCAAAATCATGAAACCAAATTTCATGAGGTTTAAATTTTGTAACTTTAAAACCTTCTTCATGCAAATGGATTATTTTAACTATGGCGATCTGATAATCAGATAAATTTCACCATTTTAAACAGATGGATTTGTGAAGCTGAATGAAACTAATAAGCATAAACAGATATGAGTTATCAGTTTATAAACCAAAAACACACAGGTAGGGGACCATTATGGCTGGGCATAATGCTTGAAAGCATTAATTATCCTGCTACCCTAGGGCAATGTGACCTTGAAGCACAGAGTAAAGTTACTTAAGCCTGCTTCTTGCCTGTTATTTTCTTGGATCTCTACATACTTAACAGTTTCCTATATTAAAAAGGGGTTGATAGGTGAGATGGAAACATAAATTAGCAAGCAATTTAAATATATTTACTCACTCTGATGTGCTCCTGATATACTGTACTTTAAAAAATTATAATCCTAGGGTAAAAATGTTGCTAGAGAAATTACTTTGGAAGCCTCTCCAAAGTTTTAAGACTTTATAAAATGTTCTGAATAAAAGCTGAAAGCTGACTATATTATCTGGCCACCACCTTTTAAAAACATTAAATCAGTCACCATTTTTAATATGAAATCTGAAACAGCAATGTGAGTTCTCATAAAGAATGGGATGAGAATGCTACGGTCAAGTAAATGACATTAACATAATTTTAAAGGTAAGAGGATAAACAAAAATTATCAAGGTAGCTTCACTCAAAGTCCTTAGACATAAGATTTAGGTTTTCTTGCCTCATGTTCAAATGTAGGCAAGTTGTTTCATGACAGAATAAACTTAAAGACATAAATAAAACAGCCAAATTTGAAGATGATAAAGTTATACTCAAATTCTCTCCCCAGGTGAGGATATTAAGATTCTAGTATTTAAGAGGTGTTTTTTTTTTTTTTAACACAGAAAAAGAATTAAACAAGTTCAAATATATCAAGACTTACTCAAAATTTGAAAAATTTTATTATTATAAGCACAGAGTCCAACAAGGACTGAGTTGACTAGCCCTTTAGTTTGACTAAATTAAGAAACAATAATAAAGGTACATACATGCCCTCACACATTTTGTTAAAATGAGTATATATCAAAGTCTCAACCTTGACCTGAATACCAGCTATAAACCCAAAAGGGATGAAGGGTTCTCTTTGGGGGGTTTATATATTTACAAAACAATACTTTCATTAAGTAGTAACAGAGCTCTCAATCTGTTATACAGTGGATTAGCAATAACTGTCCACTAAAGCAAGCAGGCAAACATATTTCCTAAATTCTCAAAAACTCCTTTGTTTTAGCAACATCTTTCAGATGTAGTTATTTAACAACTCTAAATAGAACTACAAGAAGTCTTTAAAAAAATATTTGATTAATAATACATTAATAAACCTATGATGGTTCCTAACACTCTTCGTGACCATATTCATCAGACTTGATATCAAATGGTTCATCAAGGTATAGTAGCATTTTAAAGATGCTTTATTTATTGTTTATTAAGATGGATGTCTTCAATTCTGAAAGGCCTTTTGTTCGAACATGCAAGTTTCACTGTCCTATTAATATACATATTATAAATAAACATATAAAATTACTACTTTGTTGGTAATAAGAATCACTCGAATAAAAAGTTGTATGGTCAAATATATTTGGTAAAAGCTATGTTTAACATATTTAAACAGATTTTCTTTCCGTAAGACTTTTTAGTTTAGATTCTACAGAAGATAAAACATAAGACAAAGACCTGGGTACAAGTGGTTTATCTGGGAAAGAATCTTAGGATACAGAAGTGGGGGAGTGGGGAGAATGAGCCAAGGCGGGGAAAAAATGATAATAGAAAGGTGCATTATTGAGTTTAGCACTATGGGCAAGAGCATATGAATGCCTCTGGGATTGTGTACCTAAAAGACAGGAGGCTGGGGCATTTTATGCATCAGCTATGATCCCAATTAACTGAGAATTGCTGAGAACTGTTGAGAACCTGTACTACTAGTTTGCACTTAGACAATGAATAAGGGGAACATCCCTAGCAGGCTACAGCAGTGTTGAAGAAAGGCAGAGAGCAGGAAAGAAAGCAGTACTCATCTGAAGTGCAACTTTGTTAGGTCTGCATACCTCTGAGCTCACAGTGTCCACAGCAGTGAAGACCAAGGGTAAGTTATGTGGGGCACCAAAAGCATCTAATACAACTCTATGTCACTGTATACTGTGAAATTCAATCTATTCTAGAATTATTTTATTAGCTATGAGATGCAAAGACAAATGCATATACACAGAAACCTACTGCCCTTCAGCTTTTAAGAAGACCTCTAGTATTTCACATTCAATAAAATTTTTTATGCATACTATCAATTTCTTGTAGAGTTTTGAAGCTTACTATCTGCTCCACTGAAGTTTTGAGGAAGGATTAAAATTTTGTCTGTAAGCCTATTCAACTCAAATGGTTTGAAGAAAACTTCCAACTTAATATCTTCACTCACATTTAAGCCTCCAAACTCTCTCCAAGTATGCTGATACTGAAATTGATGTGTGATTAGTAAAGTGTAGTACACTTATATATAATCGGACTAAACAATACGATTGTATATATTTTTCATTCTTTCAATGGATTTGCTGGGGAAAAAAAAAACCCTCTATGTCAAATGCTACCCAAAATAACAAAGTTAATGAGCTAGCACAGGCAATCAAAGAAAGGGAAGAAGATATGTAATAAAATGTGGATGCTCTAATGAACTTGCTATGTTCCCCATGTCTATGTAAGGCATCGTGGACCCAGAACATTTAAATTATATACAAGAATGTATCAAACCCTGTCTGCTAAGAATACCCTATGTTAAATGGTAGTTACAAAGTTGAATAAAAAACATAGTTAACCTCCAGTTATGAGAAAATTCCACTTTTCATAACACTCTTGAAAGCTTGTTATTTTTTAAATAAAGTTATTAAACAAAAATAGAAAGGGAAAATTCAGATTTTTTCCCCATAACAGTACGTTATTTGTTTTAACAGTATTCAAAATAATGGTATTTATCACGTAAGTAAAACATTTTCTTTTTTTTTTTTAAGGGCTTTTATTTATTTATTCATGAAAGACACAGAGAAAGGCAGAGACGTAGGCAGAGGGAGAAGCAGGCTCCAGGCAGGGAGCCTGATGTGGGACTCGATCCTGAGACCGCGGATCACGCCCTGAGCCAGGGGCAGGTGCTCAACTGCTGAGCCACCCAGGCGTCCCAAGCAAAATATTTTCAAAATAATTTTTATGATTTGGTTCTAAACGCCAAAACCAGTTAAGGTTGACCAGTGCCCAGTGTATATATATATAACCAAAAACTTCTGCTAACTTGGTCAAAATGCATACACAAAAAATGCTAAAACTTGATTCTAGGACAGCCCTGGTGGCTCAGCAGTTTGGCGCCTGCCTTCAGCCCAGGGTGGGATCCTGGAGACCCAGGATTGAGTCCCATGTCAGGCTCCCTGCATGGAGTCTGCTTCTCCCTCTGCCTGTGTCTCTGCCTCTCTCTATTGTCTCTCATGCATAAATAAATAAAATCTTTAAAAAAAAATACCTTGATTTTAATAATTTTACTTATCATTTAGTAATCAAGTCAACTAACATTTAAAAGACTGTCTTATTGAAAATAATACTTTTTCATTACCAAACAGCAAATCAGGAACTAAGAACTTCCTGAGGTCCACATCAAAGATCTAAGTCAACAGAACCAGAAATCCTTAAGTATTCAAGCTCAATCAATCAGAGCTCTCAATAAATTAGTAATTATTCCTATAACGATTTTACAAGGACTCAAAATCATTGTAATTTATATCTATTTTCTTACTTCTTACAGACAGCCTCTAAAAGTATGATTGTATCTTTAAAAAAAGAGAGAAAGAAACAAAGAGGAGGAAGAGAGAGAAGGAGAGGTCAGTCTCCAATAAATATATACATTTCATTTTGCCCAAAAACAGATAATTAAAAAATTATTTTTAAAAAGCACAGTTGAAAATATATATGCCCTCTAGCCTAACTTGAAATTAATAGTTAATAAACATTTCATGATCAAACTAAAATAACATAGAGAAGAAATAAGCAATCATTTGTTCAAATACATAGTTTTAAAGAGGAACTTAAAGCTCTGCTTAGCCTAAAAGATAAAGTCATCAATTTGCCATTTAAGATTCTAGAACAAAGTTCACATTAACATGCCCTCTATTTATTATATGCATCTTATATTTAAATTTTTAAAACACTAATTAAAAACTAATTAATAATTTAAAACACAACTGATACCAATTTACATTGTCAAACCAAGTTCAATAACAGAAATCAATGAACCAAGTTATTTTGAAGATTGGTCCTAATATCAAGACATCATAATTATTGACTAAATTCACCTCCGCAAATATTATATGTTACAACTAAAAGAAAAAAAATATGGGCGTGACCCTGGGGTCCATGGATTGAGTCCTGCATCAGGCTCCCTGTGGGGAGCCTGCTTCTTCCTCTGCCTATGTCTCTGCCTCTCTGTGTCTCTCATGAATAAATAAATAAAATAAAATCATAAAAAAAAGAACTACTACTTCCTATGAAAATACAGTAATAACTAAGAAAAAATTAATAGTGCATTAATTCATTAATTCAAAAGACAATTCCATGGAATCTAAAACCAAAACCAAAACCCAAACACAAGCTCATAGATACAGAAAGCAGATTCATGGTTGCTACAAGTATGGGGTGGGGTATGGGAGAAACGGGTGAAGGGGGTCAAAAGATACAAATTTCCGGTTATAAAGTCATGAGGATGTAAGAAAAAAAAAAGTTCCATTTTTAATAATTTTGTGATTAGTTTAAGATATTACTTTGAGTGCAACTGTCTTTGTAACAACCAAGTATAATGGAGTTAAGGAGTTATTCATCGTTGCTTTTACTAAATAACCTCAAGAACAGGTCTACACTCAAGTGAACCAATGGAATCCATGAAGTTGATACTATTCTTCCTTTTTGAATTAACCTCTCTCCTGCCATTTCTTATAAGCAAATTTCTTTCCTTCAAACTAAAACTGAATTCACATATTCAAAAGAATTTATCTACTTCTTACTTGATAATCTTCTAATTCCCTACTATATGCATCTGCAATCCTTACATTGTCACTTATTTATATATATTGTCATATTATTATGTCACTATTATATATATTGTCATTTTATTACCATATAATGGTAATTTTCCCATTAGAAAATATAAATTGAAAGGCAAAGACTATTTTGATTTATAACTTGTATAAGCTATAGGAATTAGTCATGATGCCCCATTAATGGGGGAGAAAATGTTTAAATTTTTGCCATGCTCTAAAAAGACCAGGAACATCAAAATTACAAATTAAATTAGGTGCCAGAGTAAAATTCAAATTATAGTTGACAACTATCAATGGATAATAGTGATGAAAAAGAAGTAAAATTTGAATACTTCAAAATAGTGTTCTCAAAATTATACTAGAAGCTTAGAAAAACAATAGATCCAATGTTAATTTTCTGGAAAGTTTCTGCTATTTTATACTGATGTATGTATTTTACTTTGTTACTGTCAAAAGAAAAACTTGCAACTGGAAGTGCAGTCATATCCATTAAGTTCTTTGATAACAGTACATATACCTAAATAAAAATTTGAAAAAAACAAAATTCAAATGGCATTTTCTTCTGAAAGAGAAAAAAACCCAATAGTACTTCTATCTTTTAGGAAAAGCTATAGACTTAAGGATAAATTCTTGGTAACAATACTAAATAATGAGCTACTTTATGTGGGGGAAAAAAGATAGATGATGCTAAAGTGCATGCACTTTTACATGCCAGGGCCATTTGATGTTTACAAGTATGTCAGAAATAATAGGGGCAGCCCCGGTGGCCCAGTGGTTTAGTGCCTGCCTTTGGCCCAGGGTGTGATCCTGAAGCCCCAGGATCGAGTCCCACATCAGGCTCCCTGCATGGAGCCTGCTTCTCCCTCTGCCTGTGTCTCTGCTTCTCTCTCTCTCTCTCTCTCTCTCTCTCTCTCTTCCCCCTCCACCCCATGTCTCTCATGAATAAATAAATAAAATCTTTAAAAAATAAGGAAAGAAATAATAATATTTTCTCTAACTTTCACTCTAAAAAGAAATAAAGCACAGAAGATAAGAAATTTTGTTAAATGTAAATCTGAGGCTAATTTAAGGTAAGAATAGTATGTCATTATTCTTAGTGGTTTACTCCTGTGAGCCATAATACCAAAGATTAACCCTGAACTATTTGGTTCTTACATGGTATAATACAAAAGAAATCACATGATTCCACATACACAAAACTCTGAAAAAAGAAGACAAACTTAGAGTGAGAAGAGCTCAGTGGACATGAAGAGAGAGAGAGAGAGAAAGAGAGACACACACACACCTGACTACAAAGGACTTTGAGAAAATTTGGGAAACAAGAGAAATGTTCTATACCTTGAATGTATTAATGCTTCATGGGTGTATACATTTGTCAAACCCACTGAATTATATACTTTAAATAGGTTCAGTTTATTGTACATAAATTGTACCTAAATAAATTTCACTTAAAAAATTATGTGCCATGAGTACAATAAAAGTTATGAAATTTTAAAAAATTGTATTTCATTAAATTTGAGGGTCATCAACTTCTCTAATAAAAACCAATTTGCTTTGAGTATCACAAACAAATCCTGAACTGGTAGAAATTCAGAACTAAAAATTTAAGTTTTACTTAGGAATATTACCAAATATGGGCAGTAAGATACATTACTATAGATGACCAGGTTACCAAATTCACATTCCAAGAACCTTTAAAGATCATTTCCTCTAATATGAGGTAAAGAGATAAACCCATGACCAAGTGGAAACAAGTTCAACAGCCATTTTATGGCATTAAAGCAAGGTGTTCAAGACCAGACTGTCTCACAAATATGGTTAAACCAGCCTTCTCAGAATTCCTGAGCACTCAATATAGTGACACACCTAAAGGGGAAAATAAAAACATCCAAGGTGTATGGAGTCAAAGCAGCTCCTGAGATTTAAACACAGGAACACCTGAAAACCTGCATCTTAGATCCAACATGCCATGAATAGAGATTTCCCTGAAGAGGGGAAAAATAACAATATTGCAATGTACTAAGGTCAGACCTTTCTTATAAAAACAGAAATACAAGAAGCAAAGGTGGGGCGGGGGGCGGGGGACGGGACAAAAAACTGTTACAGCCATCCCAATACTGAAGAAGACAGAAACTACAGAATTTCTAGGTAGAAATTCTAGGAACCAATCTTCAACATCATAGCCCTTAAATACACCCAGGTAGTTCAGCTAATGATACCTCTATTATTTCTCAAACCATGTATTTAACAAGTTTAATGCTTCCTATGTTGCAAATACTGTTTTAAATACTTCACAAATATTAACTCCTTTAATTCTAATACCAACACGAGGAGGCAGATATTTTACTGAATGGATAAGGAAACTGAAGTACAGAGAGATTAAGTAAACTTCTCAAGGGTACACATCAAACCTAGCAGTCAAGTGCCAAAGTCCATGCATGCTTCTACCCACCATACTACCTTGCCTCTCTTTACAAGTTTTTAATTTATGAACTTTCACAGATATGAACAAAGCTTTGCATCAGAGCAAAGTACACTGACTCTACTTGCCACAAACAAATGGTCTTTTGTCAGTCAAATGCAGTTATTTAGTCTCTGCAACTGCATTAATTGTTAGATTTCTGGCAATGGTTTCAACTCTGGCTGCACACTGGAATTACCCAGAAGTTTCATTTAACTGATCAAAAGTGGGAACTGGTTATTTATTTTAATGCTCCCCAGATGAAGCCACTGTGCAACGACTCAAAACCACAGGTCTACTGTATGATTGTAAACTCAAATGCCTATTGAAATAATTTACAGATCAGTGAGGCTTGGGGCAACCTGAAGAGTCAAATTTAATTAAAAAACAAAAAGCTGCATGGATGAAACTCAGCATTTACAAACAAAATTTAGCCCATAGTAATCTTGTGTTTGTAGCACTCTCTTTTTATAAACGTATTTATGATAAAAATAGTTAATTCAAAATGTGAAACTTTGAATATATCCTATACATGAGATAGCAAGAATTAAGAAAAGAATCAACAGTGTCAACAACTGTTAATTCCTTATGAAACAACTTTACTGATGTGTGTACAATCAGAGAGATCACTCAGTATAAACAAAGGACTTATGAACTACCTTCTGAGAATTAATTTTTGTGGGATATTCAACAGAGCAATTTCTGTATAAATGAGAAAATGGAATACTCAGATGCCCCTCTAAAGGCATGGTGACTAGCCATGTATTCTAAAATAACCCTTACAACGGGCATCAATATACCTACACTCAAAGCACAATAAATTAGTACAGTTTATATCAGTGGTTCTCAGATGTTTGGCTTTGCAACTAGTACAAATTTCACCCCCAAAATTCAGGAGATTGATATTGAAGCTGTAAAATTTTTATCTGCAAAGTTAAAGGATATAAATATAAGTAAATACACACACAATATTATCATCTTCTAATACCAACACACACAGACACACAATACAATATCCTTATTAGTTCTCATCTTTCTATGGACAAAACTTTATTATCATTTTTTAATCATTTTCTAACACTGGTATATAGGAACAAATGGTAGGGAAAGAGTAGCAGATAAGAAAGAAAGAAATGAATTCACGGTATACAGTAAAATAAGGCAAGTTAATCCAACAAACATGTATTAAATGTTAAGGACAAGGCATTTTACAATATCTATATTCTCTACTATTTACAGTTTTACTTATAGAAAAACAGTATGATGTTTATATTAATAATTTGAACAACTTTTAAAAGAATAAAATTAATCTACTAAATTTAAAAAGAGGTGACCATAAATGCTTTACAAAAAATTGTATCCAAAATTTACAGTTTAAGAATATGAATGAATATAAAAAGATTAAACTCAACTATCTGGAAGTATCTGTGTTAGCTTCTTTCTTTTCGTGTGTGTCTTTATTTACACGGCATGGTTCTACATACTTGGGATACAAAAACAAAAAGCAGTGTGTCCTACTCAAAGAACTATATTTAGTGGGAAAGACTGGTAAATGAACTGGTTAGTGACAAATATAATAAAGGCTAGCACAACTGTGTAGGAGCATAAGGTAGAAAGAGGAGCACTTATGCAAAATTGGACACAACTGGTGTCTTCCAAGGATCTGTACTCAGTTATAATGTATAACTCATTCCTTCATTGGGCATTCATTCATCCTCGAACTTCAACTTCCACAGACAGGGCTTCCAATCCAAAGGATGTATTCCAAACGAAACCATTACACTATCCCTAAGACAATCCAACCTGTTTACTCTATTCTCCTTGCCCCCATCCCAACATACACAATATCCAAAATGGATAAAAAATGGGCACGTTTATTTTTTCCCAGACAGAAAACCTTGACACCATCTCTGACTCTTCCCCTTTACTCACTGAAACAACACACTCTCACCTTCAAAACTTTGATACATCTTTCTCTATTTTCATGATCACTGTTGTTATTTATGCTATTATTACCTCTACATCAGATCAGTAGAAGAGTCTTCTAGTTGGATCTCCTTTCTTCCAGGTTCCTTCCTACTCTAACCTATAGTACTTTATTTAGCTCAGAGTTCTTTAACTCCTCTGCCCATTATAAACCTATATAGACATCTGTATTATTTGAGGTAAGAAGTTCCACAGATGATACTAATGTGGAATCAAGGCTAAGATTCACTGCATTTGTTATTGTTTTTTTCCCCCCACAAAACAATCAAAAGGAACTACTTAATTTTTAGTGTACCTTTTGAAATGTAAAAACAAAACAAAACAAAACCCTAAAAAGATACCTTACTACAAAGATAGCTAAAAATAAAAAAAATCAAACATACTACATACCTCTCACTGAAATGACTGCTTAGTAGTCAATGTTCTCTTTTTGTGTTACTAATTATTAAACTCTTCATTTTTTCTACCTACTTGAATGGCAATTTCAACTCTCCTTGCGCAAAGTTAACAAGCCCTTCTGTGAACAGTCTTCACCTTACTTATTTTGCTGACTGAACAAAGATTCTATCACAAACACTTTCTGATTCTATATCAGAATGAGCGTGACTTAACACAGAAGGAGAAAAAAATAGGAAATCTCCATGAAAAAGTCTGCTATCCTAGTTTTAAAAACAATTTCAAAACTTTGTTTCAGGAAAAACACGAACATTATATTCATCCTTCCATTTTTAGGCCTTTTGTCGTTAGTTTAAAATTATTTCTAATTCAAGAGTTTTTTCCCTCCCTGCCAATTCTCTTGTTTGAGGTGTTAAAGAACAATCACAAATGTATTTTTCAGCCTATCCTAAACTGTTATTCTAGCTCACCCTTAGTCTCAAACTATAAAGAATTTCAGTAATCAATAAGAATTAAACATCTCAACTAGACTACTCAGTTGTTGCCTTTTATTATGCTGCTCACAACTATTTATCTTTGAAACAATTTTTTCTGGACTTAGTCTACAGAACCAACCAATCCTGTGTTCTTTCCTGCTTCAGTATCAGTAATGTGTCTTAACTACTTTTATAATATCATCATTGCTACAACTAACATTGATTTTAATATAGGAAACTATAATAAAAATCACCCATAATACCATAACCTTGAGACTATCACTGTTAACAGGTTATTACGTATTTTTACTTTTTTCTGATTCACTTATAAGTTGCATGGGTTTGCATGACAAACTGTTTTAACTTGTTTTGGCATATAGAATAAGTAAATTCAGAGTGAATAAACTAATAAAATTTGCTAAAGACATTTGCAGATGGGTTAAAAAAATCAAAACTAAATGGAAAGAAATCACACTTTTATTTCTAACAACTGCAGCCTTTACATTTTCTCGGTATTTTTACATGAATATGTTTGGAAAAAGAGATGCCAAGCATAATAATAATCACTATAGGAACAGGATTATGTGACTAGGGTTATGGGAAAAAAACAAAGACAACTGAAAATACACATGGCTCTACTTCAGTTCTCAATTAGATATGTACTCATCAGGCAGATATGACTAAACAATGAAGTCCCTGTTTGGAACACAAAACTAGCTGTTTCTCATTAAAAAGCTGTCTACAACTCATGATACATTTAAAATATTTCTGGTTTACATGGAGGGGTTATTTTTAAAATTCTGTATAGCAGACAAAAGACACCTATATCTGCAAGCTTGTTTCCATTTATATAAACTCAATCTAAAAGACAGTTCCTTAGCTACAAATGCTGACACCACAAACACCTCTTCTCACCACTGCCAGACACTTCCCTACCATTTCCTCTTGGTAACTATTTAAGATATCAGCACAGCTTAGAACACTGACCATCATATCTCCAATTCTCACTTTACACAAATAGTCTAAGTGGTGACAGAGGACAGGCAGTAAATGGGAGTAGAGAGGGGGAAAAACTAATAAAAGAGTGCACTAAATCCACCTGCAGTCTTTATCATTCTATCTACCACCCCCCTCTCCCGCCCCCCAAACCCAAGCCTGCTAATCCCTGTCAACAAGCTTAGTTGGGACAAATGAATTGGGAAGAATGGAAAGAAATCTTTTTCTACCACAGTAGGAAAATCTCAGTTTCATTGTTATTCCTGCTTCATTTTCAACTCCAGTACAGATATAAGGAAGGGAGAACTACATTATCTACCCCATACTGGTTATCCAGTGCTCAGTCCTGTCCTTACGATCCGGTGAATGTTTTACCTCCTTCTTCATTCTACCTCAACTTCCTTCTTTTCCTGCCATCTCTCCCCAAAAAACCCCATACCTCATGTAGTCTCTACTCAGCTAATCCTACCTCTCCAACGGATTCCTCCAGTCTTACCAATTTACATCTTTTTACCTAACACACATTCTAGAGCTACTTCCTGCCTCCCATTTTCCCTCCTATTCTACCAACATGTGGAGTCACCATTAGGTGTGCAACTGGGGAAGAAAAAACTATTATTCCCATAAAATATGTACACTGCTAATGATGAACTATCCAAGTTTCAAGCAACTTGTTTTAATATTTTTGAGATTTGACACACTGATGTGTAAAAGGAAGGAACTAGTTTAAATCACCATTGAAGGGCAGCCCCGGTGGCGCAGCGGTTTAGCGCCGCCTGCAGCCGGGGGTGTGATCCCAGGGACCGAGGATCGATCGAGTCCTACCTCAGGCTGCCTGCATGGAGCCTGCTTCTCCCTCTGCCTGTGTCTCTGCCTCTCTCTCCCCGAATAAATAAATTAATCTTAAAAAGAAAAAAAATCACCATTCCAAAACTGGCTGATAAATTTCCAGGCCCCAGTGAAAAGGATTCTGAAACTTGCATCCGAGGTGGAAGACTGGAATTTTTTAAATGGCACCCCAGGTGAGTGATAAATGCTACACAGTTCCTTCTAATCTAACATTCCAAGATTATAAACTGGAATTCTCACCGCATTTTCTGATAGGAATATTGTTACAAAAGGTGTGTAGTTTCCACCATTGTTGGTATTACAATTACTGACCAAACAGGCTTCTGTAACCTGATCTAGCACCTAAGCACCATGTATGTTATTATTTTATAACCACAGGTGACTTGCAAATGAACTTATAAATTATATGTTTGTAGATTGTGGACCACCAGTATTATAACAATACTAAAACTTCAAAGGAAAACACTTTTTCCTTTGAGGAAAAATTATTTCCTTGGGATTATGTGCACAGTTAGACTTTTCTACAGATGGCCTTTTCACAGATTTGTACCCAGTCACACCTAAGATTTCACATACATGTCAGAAATAAAAGTAGGAAGGGCATACTCTTTGGATCTCTTACTTTGCTAGTTCACTGATGGGGCTTTGTGTATCAGTGGAATAAAGCCTAGAGAAATCTAGATCATTGATGGAATTCAGGGCATTAAAATGCCTAAAGAACAGTCTCACTCAAATGGTTACAGACTGCCGGGACTTCACCTTCCCAGAAGCACACTGGATCATTTATGAACCACATATATCTATTCTAGCTCTGGTAACTTCCAACTACCGATTCTCATTATAAACAAAAGTTGCCTTGGTTAATATTCAAGTTTAAAGACCTGTTTCAACATGTGGGAACTAATCAAGTATAAACAGCATTCGAAGACATGATGACACATTATTAGCGGTTGGTTTAGGTGCAACTTATTCATTTCTGAATCAATAATGATATTGTCATAAGGTAAAAATGGAAATATGGGCTAGTCAGTTTCTTTTTCTTTAAAAAGACATACTTGCTTTTAGAGTCGTAAAAAACAGCATGATAAACTTAAGGAAATTGTGTCCATTTATTTCTTCATTTCTCCAGTGGATTCCTCCAATCTACAGTGAATGCCATTATGTAAGCGTATTCTCTGAATATCAGGAATGATGCAATGGTTGCCATGACAACTACTCATTTTATTGAATAAATTGTGTGTGGAGGGGTTAGAGCATTCTTTAAAAAAAAAAAAAAAAACAAATTCTAACATCCTACCTACGCCTCACGAGTCTCTATTGTCACCTACTAAACAATAACGACAGGCCATCTTTGAGGAGGGCTATTTAAGCAGCTACGTAGATCTGAAAGCTAAGCTGGAGTCGCCAAAGGGAGGGAAAACTTTGAATTCAAGTTCGAAAAAAATGAAACACATCAGCCGCATTCACGGGAACAAAAGACGCTTCTTTTTAATCTTCTAGAATAATTGAAAAAGTGTCGAGTAAAGCGAAAGTAACATGCAGTGGCACGGCGCTTGTCACAATTTTGCTTCTAACCCCGAATTTAACGAGGTATGAAGCTAACCCTAGAAGGCTGCCGTCTTTTCAGTGTGCGATTAAGTTAAAGTGAGCGCAAGCGGGAGGTGACCTCCCCCGCCGCCCGCCCCCCCACCCCCCCGTTTCGATGCACGGAAGAAATCTCTCCCGAGCGTGTGGGGGCGGGGGGGGGGGGGAAGAACAACAAAAACAAAACAAAAAACTGGTCATTTTCATGTGGTCAGCGCAGTCTTCTACAACAGCTCCGTCAAGCAGCCTGGTATTTAAAACCACCACGGAGGGCCGCAGATCCAACTAGCAACGCTCCCGGGGCGGCAGCAGCAGAGGCTACTTAAGATCTTCCACGGGATAAGGTTCCCGGCGACGGCATCCGCGTCCTCAGGAGCTGACCACTCTGGGCTATAGCAAGGGGATTTCGAGAACCTGCCCCACAGCGCTTCCCCGGCGAGACGCGCGCGGAGGTGAGGCTGGAGGCAGGGCGGGCGGGGGCGCCCCTCCCCCTCGAGCAAGGTGAAGTCCGGTCGGCGCGGCGGCCCGCAGACTCGGCAGCCCCGGGCCTCCGAGGGGTCAGTCGGGGGCTGCACGTCACGCAGGCTGGTCAGCGCGAGGCGGCGAGCGGCAACTCAGGCTTCCTCCGCATCCGGCGCTCCCCAGCGGGTTCTACCTGCCTCGGCCGTTTACCTTCGCCTCTGCGGGGAGGGCGCGTGCGCGCGCGTGCGGGTGTGTGAGCGTGTGTGTGTGTGTGAGCGTGTGTGTGTGGTGACAACACGCCCGGCCCCCCGACGGGCCCGGGGGACTGACCCCGAGGGGCGGGGACTCCGTCCCTCGGCGGCCCCGGAACTCTCCGGGAGGGCCCTCCGCGACCCGGGGGCGGGCGGAGCGCGCCCGACGCCGACCGAGGGCTGGACCGAGGAGGGGGCGTCCGGGCCCGGGAGAGCGGCACTGGCAGGGGCTGACGTGCAGCTCCTTCAGGTTGTAATGGTGGCCCCTTGGGGGAGGGGAGAGGTGACAGGGGGCTGGGGGCGACGACGCCTCCCCTCCCCCCTCGCTCGAGCTCGCTGTTTACCTTCCCGGTACTTCTTGCGGAGCCGCCGGTGGACGCTCTTCACCACCCCGGAGAGCTTCTCCTGCTCCAGCTTCCGCTCCTGCTCCCGAGGCGGCGGGGTGCTCGGGGGCCCAGCCCCAGGCCTGCGAGCACCGCCTCGGCCGCCGGCCTCCGGCTCCATGTCGCCGCCGCCGCCGCCGCCGCCGCCCCTCGGGCCCCCGCAGACGCCTGCCTGACGGAGGAGGTGGGGAAGGAGGAGGCAGCAGCAGCGGAGGCAGCAGCCGGGGGAGGCCGGGGGAGCCGAAGCGTCGGCCTCGGAGGCGGCCCCTCGCCCAGGCGCCCGAGCCGATTGGCGGACGGTGGAGGGCTGGGCGGAAACGGAAAGGGCTGAGGGCCAATGGTCGGGGAGCGCCGGCGGTGCGCCCGGGTGTTTGGGCCGGCGAGCAGCTGGAGGGGGCGGGGCTTGCGGGCCCGGGAGCGCGGCGGGGGGAGCGCGGGGCCCGGACGCTCGCGTCTGTCTGCTCCCCGCCCCGCTCCCCGCTCCCCGCTCCCGGCTCCCCGCTCCCCGCTCCCCGCTCCCGGCTCCGTGCGCAGGCGCCGAGAGCCCCCCGCGCTTGCGCCGCGGAGTTTGCTCCGTGAGGCTCGCGGCTCCTGCCCGCCCGCCCGCCTGGCGTCTCCCGGCCGTGCGGTCCGCAGAGACATCAGCGTTCTAGCGCGGAGCGGCTCGGAGCCTGCGCCGGGAGCCCCGCCGAGGAGCCCCGCCGAGGAGCCCCGCCGAGGAGCCCCGCCGAACTTTGTCACGTAGAGGTTCTCTGCGGCTGCGCAGCGCGGGGAAGCGCTTTGGAGCTGAGGCGACTGCACCGACGGGAGTTTTACGCTCCGAGGGACCCGAGCGGAGATGCTCTCGTTGGCGCCCAGGAGAGGTCGGCCTGCGGAGCGTGGACTTCGTGCACGGGATGCACGGCTGCTCGGGCTGCACGGGCTGCACGGCTGCACAGGCTGCTCGGGCTGCACGGCTGCTCGGGCTGCACGGGATGCACGGGATGCACGGCTGCACGGGCTTCACAGGCTGCTCGGGCTGCACGGGATGCACGGGATGCACGGCTGCACGGGCTTCACAGGCTGCTCGGGCTGCACGGGCTGCACGGGCCGGCAGTGCCTGCAGCGCCAGAGCTGCGCAGAGGACCCAGGAAGTGGGGAAAGCCGAGGGCCACGGAAGGAGGTGACGGCGGAGGGGCTAGGAGAGACGGAGAGCCCACAACGCATGCCCTCGAGAACTGTCGCGGTGGCCCAGGGAGCGTGCCCCGATTGAATTTGCATCAGGACCGAGTGCTTTTAACCTCGGCTTGAGGGTGTTCTCCTTTAATTTGGTGGGTCCGTCCATGTGGAGGGTCGCCTGCGTGGGCTTGGCAGCTCACACCTGCGGCCCCTCCTCGCCCTCCTCTTTGGAAATTGCTGGGGAGTGTGGCTGCTGATTCCGTCCTTGCTCCCCGGAGATGCGTGCGCGGGCTGTGTTAGTTCCTGCGGTTGGTACCGAGGCGGCTGCCCGAGGCCGAGAGCTCCTGGAGGGTCGGGTAGGGTTGCAGAGTACCCTCGAACCGCGTGATGCTGTTTGTAAATCGTTGCAAAAACTTTTTGACCTATGACCTTACGAATATAAATAAAGCTTGCGTTGTGCGACGCTTATATGCCACCTTCTGAATAATGAAGACCCTGAAGAGCAGAGCATTGTGCACACTCTCCAATACACAGGAAGAACAGGACAGGGGAAATGAGGGAGAAGGTGCATGGAATATAAGGATGGAAGATGCAATCATACCCGCACTGTGAAGAGGCAGGTCAAATACAGATAAACCTCAAAAGAACTAGTTATAATGAAATGACACACATAGGCCTAATAAGTTGAGGCTAGGGTAGTCTTATTTTTTTTGTTGTTGTTGTTGTTGTTTTTTTGTTTTTTCATTTGGAAAGAAAGAGAAGCTTTAAATGACACATTTGTTTTGGCTCTTTCCATATTTTACTATATATGGGAGGTGAAAAGAGTTGCAAATGTTTGGAAGTCACAACCACTTAAAAGAGGGCATTCAATTTCATTTGTACTGTACTAAAAAAAGAAACTCCCTGCTACTACTAGCAAATGAGTTTTAAGGTCCTTTTTGAAAAGTTAAACGCGCATCCCGAAGGAAATTGGGGAAATACAGAAAGGAGTAAAAATTGCTGAGAGAAGATCTTAAGTGTTCTCATCACAAAGAAGAAATAAATGATACACTTGTGGTGGGATGGAGTGGTAGCTAATTTGATAGTGGTAATCATTTTGCATTTTATAAAAGTATCAAGTCAAGATGTCCTGCACCTTATACTTTCACAATGTTATTTGTCAGTTATTTATCAGTGAAGCTGGGGGGGCGGGAAGGAGAAGTCAGCTGGAAACCAATCACTGGGAGATAACAACTTAACATTTTTTCCCCTTTGCTTGTATATCTTTATTTCAAATGGGATATTTTTGATGGATATAAGGTAATCTGTTATATGAATAGCCTGTCACTTTAGTAACCAATTTCCAACTATAGTATATTTATGTTGTTTCCAGTTTTTCTGTGTTCCAAATAATGCTGTGATGAACACCCTTGTATACAAACGTTTGTCTATATGGGACGCCTGGGTGGCTCAGTGGTTGAACATATGCCTTTGGCTCAGCTGGGGATTCTGGGGTTCTGGGATTGAGTCCCACATCAGGCTCCCCACAGGGAGCCTGCTTCTCCCTCTGCCTGTGTCTCATGAATAAATAAAATCTTAAAAAAAACTATATTAAAAAATAAATGTCTATTATATATTTCACTACACTAAATTTCTAAAAGTCAAATTTTTTTTAATCAAAAGGTCAAATTTTTAACTAAAAAAGTTTCAAGGTTTTCAATGTATATTGTATTGTCAAATTGCCTTTTCTGAAAGGTGGTAGCACTTTATGTCACCTCCAGCAGTATATATGAATGGCTATTTCACTGGACCCTTATCAAATATAAGTGTTACAATTGGCAAAATCATTAATGAGATTTTTAAAAGGTCTTTGTTTTTAAGAAACATTCTGCTGTTTTTTAACTAGCTATTCTGGTTGGTATAATATTAACATTGAATATTAATATAACGGCAAATAAAAGGAACTTATTCAATACTCTAGTTGTCATTTTTCAGGCAAATCAAAGATGTATTTTACATTGTTTTTTGGTTTCATACTTTCTTGAGAAGCAATTTGAGAAAGGAATTGGAAACTGGATTTTATTCTAAAGTTGCATGAATTCAAATAGGGCAAAGGCCAATATGACCAATACTGACTTTTCTTAGGAGGACTATGGCAATTGGCCATAGACCACAGTTTAAAAGGAAGTTTATAGCCTTCCTCTGGTGTGATTAATAACATTGGAAAAAGCTTTCCCTCTGTTAAGGTAGCAGAAGAATGGTAATGAGATTTTCCATTTAAGTAAGACATTTGCCCTAATTGCTGCTAAGAGTGGTTCTCTGCAGGAAGTATGTTTGGTGCCATATTCAACAAGCATATCCTACATGCAGGAAAATATCAACATCTTCCCCCACCTCATGTGATGACAGGATTTCATTTACTGTAAATTTCTTATTTTTAAAAAAATTCTCTATTATTTTAGATGGCTATTGGAAAAAGAGATGTTGGAAGAAAACAATATTCACTGAGCAGGATAAACCAGTCTGGGAGGAAGAGGCATTTTTCTAATGACCGAACTAAACCCCTGATAACTAAATTTCTCATCCTCATTCTTTGCCTCACCTGACCAACTTTTAAACTCTTCCCCATGCACATTTGGTGTGTCATAGTAAGCTTCTCCGTCAAGGAATCACTCAGTATAGGAAAAATATCTTGGCAAGAAAAATACCTGTCTTCTTTGTTTGCAGTTATATTCATTTTAAGGGAAACAAATTCCCATAGACTGTAAAGACTGTAAGAGTCAACATGTAAAATTAAATGCATTCTAAGAGTTCAAAAAAATATTCATTGGTGATGAAAAGTAAAATTTAAAAATCTGTATCAAAATTTGGGTGATGAGGGGATCCCTGGGTGGCTCAGTGGTTTGGTGCCTGCCTTTGGCCCAGGGCACGATCCTGGAGTCCCGGGATCGAGTTCCACGTCGGGCTCCCGGCATGGAGCCTGCTTCTCCCTCCTCCTGTGTCTCTGCCTCTCTCTCTCTCTCCCCCTATGTCTATTATAAATAAGTAATAAATAATAAATAAATAAATCTTTAAAAAAATTTGGGTGATGGCACTAAGTTAGTGAATAGAAAGATTCAGGGTACACTTTGTGTAAATGGAACACACTTTCCAAACACACTTTCTAAACACACTTTCCAAACACACTTTTCATTATGTGTTGAGTATTCCTGTAGATAGGAGAAGACTACACAGTAGAAATTGGGGTTCTTTAAATGATCTAAAGCATTAATCATTTATTTTTATTTTCCATTATGTTATTATTTATTCTTCTTTGACCCTCTTTAGTATCAAAATCTTAAAAAAAATAGATTCTATTTTTCTAGTTCTCATTTTAACTGAATTTCTAAAAATTCTATTTCTAAATAGCCACGAACCAAAGATTTGGCCAGCTTGGAATATATCTCTATCTTCGGTAACAAAAAGGTACATCAAGTCTTTTTGTACTGTTGATATGCACCATTATATATTTTATAAATGTAAATTTAACATTAATACTTCTCTTAATTAAACTAATAGTGGAGAACTAGCAAGAACTATTTTCAGTGATGTATTTCATTCAGTATGGTGAACTGATTACAAACTTTAAAATTCCTTCTATTTATTGAAAATAGAATTATTTTCTTAAAGAATTTGTTTATTAGTACTACCCAATGTCTCCCCTGCAGTTCTTACCATATCTGCCAACATACAAGTCTTTAAAACAGCACAGATTACCTCTCTTTTCAGAGTTATATGCAGAATTGTGTTTAAAACTAGTATTAACTACAGCAAGTGAAAACCATTAATTAGTACCTAACTCCCAATGCAATGATAAAATTCACAATATTTTTGTAATATACTAATTAATGAAATGCATTTAATTTTCACAACAGGACTAATGTAGGAAGATATCTACATAGAACATGGGGAGTAAACTTCCAGGTGATAAATGATGTTCTTACAATGGAGCCTGGTACTAAGAGAATTTCTGCGTCCTAATTTCAGCTTTCTGTTAACCACTAGAGCATCAATCACTTGATTTCTCTAAGTTTTATTTTTCTTTCTTCATATGTTAAATGAAGAAGTTAGATTTGACTAGTGTTTTTCAATATTTTTTTTACCATGATACACAGTAAGAAATACATTTTTTTAACTAATACATTTTACTTATCTTTTTTTTAAAGATTTTATGTATTTATGAATGAGAGAGACACACACACACAGAGAGACAGAGAGAGAGAGAGAGAGTGGCAGAGGGAGAAGCAGGCTCCAGGGAGCCCGCCATGGGACTCGATCCTGGGTCTCCAGGATCGGGCCCTGGGCTGGAGGCGGTGCTAAACTGCTGAGCCACCCAGGCTGCCCACTCATTTATCTTTAAAGACATTCAAATGGCCAACAGATACGTGAAAAGGTGCTCAGCATCATTAATCATCAGAAAAATGAAAATCAAAGCCATAATATTATTAAAAGATATTAGGTGGCCCCCAATCTCCAGAAAGACCAAAGAGGCAGACTTGGAGACCACCCAACTTGGATCAACACCTAAGTCAGACCCAGTGATTATGCTCTCTGGCCAAACCCCACTGACTCTTGCCCCTTTGTTTACAGGGCAAATGTTGGACATTGAATGAGGGAACTTCAGTCACTGTAATAATAAAAGACCCATGCCTCCACAGCCTCCCTCAACAGACTAAAGGATTCCCTATAGCATCTGCCTCATTGTTTTGCACTTTTCTAAACAGACGGTTTACTCCAGAGAATATAGTTAGCAGAGTCAAAGTCTCTTATCTGAGCCTGCATTCATACTGGAGGAAATCTCCCAGATGTAAAAATGATGTTCAAAGGGAGCTGAGTAGCCTCTATATGGCAAGGTGCATCTCACAAAGTGTTCCGAAAATTAAAGTGAGTCACAGAATTATAGTGGTTTGGAGGCTGAAAGGGATCTTTTAAATTAGTAGTGTTTTCCAAATTTTAGGCCAATAATAGCGGGCCATAAAATCAATGTAGTATACTCCATAGTTTTCAAAACATTTAAGAATAGAATTGAAAATACCACCATGGTCCTGGCCTGAGCCTGAGCCCTGGCCTCCCGAGTCGCCCTCTGGCTCTCAGAGCAGCATGAGCTCCACCACCCACTCCCCTTCTCTTCCAACTACGGGTCCCCGGGCTCCGTGCAGTCCCAGCCACCGGGTCCGGCCCGTCAGTAGCACAGCCAGCATCTATGCAGGCATCGGGGGCTCGGGCTCCCGGACCTCCATATCCTGCTCCACCAGCTTCCCGGGCGGCTGGAGGTCCGGGGGCCCGGCCACGGGGATGGCCGGGGGTCTGGCGGGCATAGGGGGCATCCAGGGCAAGAAGGAGACCATGCAAGACCTGAGTGACTGCCTGGCCTCCTACCTGGAGAGGGTGAGGAGCCTGGAGGCTGATAATCAGAGACTGGAGATGAAAATCTGGGAACACCTGGAGAAGAAGGGGCCCCCAGGTCAGAGACGGGGGGCATGACTTCAAGACCACCGAGGACCTGAGGGCTCAGATCTTTGCAAGTGCTGTGGACAATGCCTGCATCGTTCTGCAGATTGGCAATGCCCGGCTTGCTGCTGACGACTTCCAAGTCAAGTATGAGATGGAGCTGGCCATGCGCCAGTCTGTGGAGAGTGACATCCATGGGCTCCGCAAGGTCACTGATGACACCAACATCACTCGGCTGCAGCTAGAGACAGAGATCGAGGCTCTCAAGCAGGAGCTGCTCTTCATGAAGAAGAACCACGAGGAGCAAGTAAAGGGCCTACAAAACCAAATCGCCAACTCTGGGTTGACGGTGGAGTTGGATGCCCCCAAATCTCAGAGCCTCAGCAAGATCAGGGCAGATATCCGGGCCCAGATGACGAGCTGGCTCAGAAGAATTGGAAGGAGCTGGACAAGTACTGGTCCCAGCAGATCAAGGAGAGCACCACAGAGGTCACCACGGAGACCTCTGAGATCGGAGAAGCTGAGATGACCTTCATGGAGTTGAGATGCACCACCCAGTCCTTGAAGATCAACCTGGACTCCATGAGAAACCTGAAGTCCAGCTTGGAGAACAGCCTGAGGGAGGTCAAGGCCTGCTATGCGATGCAGATGGAGCAGCTCAACGGGATCCTGCTGCACCTGGAGTCAGAGCTGTCCCAGACCCGGGCAGAGGGGCAGCGCCAGGCCCAGGAGTATGAGGCCCTGCTGAATGTCAAGGTCAAGCTGGAGGCTGAGATTGCCACTGACTGTTGCCTGTTGGAAGACGGGGAGGACTTCAGTCTTACTGACACCCTGGACAACAGCAACTCCTTGCAGACCATCCAGAAGACCACCACCCGCAATTCGTGGACAGCAAGGTGGTGTCTGAGACCAACAACACAAAAATTCTGAGGCATTGAGGCAGCAAAACAGGGTACCTTTGAGGAGCAGGAGGCCAATAAAAGGTTCAGAGGTCAAAAGAAAAAAAATACCACCATGTATAATTGCACTAAGTGAAGATAAGTATTGTCTGGTGGAACTTTTGTCCTAATTATATACAAGTGTCTATATTTACATATGTAAATATATATGTATGTAAATAGTATATGTTTAAGTGTTCTGAGCCCCAGTGCAAAATGTAAAGATAAACAAGTAGATCAATGAAACAGGAGACAACATTCAGGAATAGACCCACACATGTATAGACAACTTATTTTTTCACAAAGTTGTAAAGACATTTATTTTTTTAATTTTTATTTATTTATGATAGTCACAGAGAGAGAGAGGCAGAGACACAGGCAGAGGGAGAAGCAGGCTCCATGCACCGGGAGCCTGATGTGGGATTCGATCCCGGGTCTCCAGGATCGTGCCCCGGGCCAAAGGCAGGGGCCAAACCGCTGCACCACCCAGGGATCCCTGTAAAGACATTAAGTGGAGAAAGGATAGTCTTTTCAACAAATGATGCTGGAACATTTATATGCAAAGAAAAAAAAAGAAAAGAAAAAGAACTTCAGCCCATGTCTTATGCCATATATGAAAATTAACTCAAAATGGAACACAGACCTAAATATAAAACTTAAAACTATTAAAATTCTGGAAGAAAACCTTTATGACCTTGGATTAGGCACACATTTTTTTAGAGATGACATAAAGTATAACCCACAATAGGAAAAATTAATAACTTGGACTTCACAAAAATTAAAATTGCCTGCTCTTTAAAAGACACTGCTCAGTGAATCGAAAGACAAGCCACTGAGTGGAAGAAAATATTTGAAATCATATGTCTGTCTCATAGGGGCTTGTATCCAGAACATACAAAGAACTCTCAAAACTGAATAATAAGAAAACAACTTCCTCCTTCACCAAAGGGGAACAAAATACGAAACAATTTCCTAAATATGATGTACAGATAGCAAGAAGCACATGAAAAAGTGCTTACTGTTATTAATCATCAGGAAAACACAAATTAAAAGCACATGAAATATCACTACACACCTATTTGAGTGTCTAAATTAAAAAGACCAGCCATAAAAAAAAAAAAAAAAAAAAAGACCAGCCATACCAAGTTCTGGCTGGAACACAGAGGTAGGGGAAGTCTCACACAGTGCAGGTGCAAATGTTAAATGGTACAATCACTTTGGAAAATAGTTTGGCGGTCTCTTAAAAAGTTAAACGTACACCTACCATGTGATGCAGCCATGCCACTCCTAAGTATTTACACAAGAGTACTGAAAATGTATATGTGTATGATAAAAATAATTTTTTAAGATTTATTTATTTATTCATGATAGACAGAGAGAGAGAGAGAGAAGCAGAGGCACAGGCAGAGGGAGAAGCAGGCTCCATGCTGGGAGCCCAATGCAGGACTCGATTCCAGGTCTCCAGGACAGTGCCCTGGGCCGAAGGCAGGCGCTAAACCGCTGAGCCACCCAGGGATCCCCAATAAAAATAATTTTTGACTATTAGTCTCTTACCAACACTTAGAACTCTAAAATAGAAAATGATTGACAAAGTTTTAAATTCTTAATACGTTCTGATTCCAAATAGTTGATAGTTATAGGAACTGAAAACATTGCTTAGATTTTTGTGCTGAATTAAAATATGTACTACTTAATTTTAGAAGAATTTGTATTTTAAAGAAAATCTCTCATTGAGGTTTCATACCAGTTGAAGAGAACTAGTGATAGACTAGTTGAGAAATATATATTTTTGTTTTATTCTCTGGTTCACTTTTTATGTTTGAAGATAAGCATCCATTGGAGAAAGGCTTTTGCTAGTTACTTAGACATATTTGTCTGCCTAGTTGATTTTAGTCTATAATAAACTGGCACATGAGACAGTAGTTAATTTTTATCAGTTGAAAAAAAGACTACCTGGGTGCCTGGCTGGCTCAGTCGGTAGAACATGTGACTCGTGATTTCAGAATTAGAGATCAATTAGAGTTCAAGTCCCACGAATGTAAAGATTACTCAAAAATAAAATCTTAAAAACAAAAATGAACAAAAAACTATTACATAAGTGACATGGTACTTTTAAGCAGAAAATTAAGAAGGAAAAATTGTGAGCTAAGTAACTTGAAGGAATGTAGCTTAAATGGGATACTATGGGTTCCTATATGGTGATTTTATACCTTTTTTTCCCTTTCTTCTTTATTACATACTCACTCTTACCCCCCATCCTTTTAATTCTGGCACTTGTATCTTAAAGATAAAGATATTCCCATCTTACTTTGTTAAAAGATAAATAACATTAAAAGGGACCCTTTAGACATTTTTTAAAAAATAAATTAACCAATCATGATATGACATGGGTTTTAAGGATCATCACTTATGGTCGAGTGGAAGAGAAGACAAAGTTGAAAATATGAATAAGTGAAGCAAGAAGTCCTCACAGATAAACTTTGCTTATGTCACACTTTTAACCCATTTGAAGAACAAAGGCAGTTATTCACACCAAAATTTTGTGATTTACAACAATATCAATCATTTATTTGCTCAAATTTCTGAAATTGAGGTAGGGCTCAGTAATGGTATCAGGTGGGTAACTCAACCAATCTTAGATGACCATTTCCAAGATGACCTCACTCACATCTGGCGTGGTGGTGCCTGCTATATCAGTTGGGAGCTCGGAGCAAATGGCCTCAGCTCTCTACCTGACCTCTCCACATGGGCTGCATGAGTTGGGCTGCATGGTATATTCACTTACAGCATGGGAATTCACTAACTTCCCCCAGAGCACAAGACACTCCAGGCCTTTTTGTGGCCAGACTGGCCTAACAAATCTGAAGCAAGTCTCCCTCTCCTTTGGGTTATCAAATTGTCTACTCTACATCTAATACCTTCCCCAGGCCTTTGGGCTCACTCCCCGCTTAGATTTCCTCCATGATCCGGCACGAGGAGCACTTCTTGAAACCTTTTTAATTATCCCATATTGATACGGTAGCTCTTTCCTTTCGAAATCTGATTAGCTCTTAGTATCTGTATACTCATTCCTCCCTGAAAATGTGCTATTTTATATTTTCACTTACTTTCCTATAGATGGCACGTCCTATCTCAACGGATCATATGGTTCTCAAGGACACAAACAAAGGCCTGTATTTTGTCAGTGCCCACCATCTAGGATGTGCTAAAGAAATGTTGATAGGGAAGATAGTTGCACACTAACATTTTAATTCTTTTTTAGAAGGTATTATTCCATTTGAAGTGATGTAGGTCTTAAACTTACATAGATGCTTTTAAAAGTGTATTTGAGAAGAATTTACCTATAGCACCAAAGAAGAATTTAAATTACTCATTAGGTATAATGAACTCAGATCATTTATTTTATTACATTTTTTAATCTTTTGTTTTGTTTTGTTTTCACTTCATATCTCTTGGTCTTTTCTCACTGATCCAAATAAGTAAAGGCTTTTTAGGACATTCAGTATCAGTGAGGTAAGTCTAGAAGATGCAAAGATAAAACTAGTTAGCATGGAAATAATGAGTATAAATGTTTATAAACCTAATTGTCTTCAACTGGAAAGAGAACTAGAGAAACTTTAATAGTATTCCTTTTCTGAACCACATTAGCTCTATCACCACAGCTAGAGCTGTGATCAACACATGAACTCATTTTGTACTTTACTGCTCTGTATGTTTGCTGCTATAGTGACTCGGAGAGTAATAAATGTACCATTGCAAGGGGAGAGGAAAACTGGTGCAAACAGAAACTTGAAATGGAATCTGTGAAACAGTGAATTTAATCCAAAAAAATGTCTCCACTTACAGACGTGTCAGCATCTTCAAAAGTAGTTTCTTTTCAGGACACTGCGGTGATTTCAGTTTGAAGAAGTTTCTGAACTTTTAACTTAGGGTAATGAGCCAGTTAATAGGAGCCTGGGTTTTGTGTAGGAAGCAATTACCCCAATAGATAGGAAACTTGAGAAAATGAACAAAGCGTTAATGAGATTGGCAAAAAAGGTCATGTATCTGAGAGCTGAGATGGAGTAAAAAGGGATGATGGTGGGAGAAATCACCAAAGACAATGCCATGAAAACCAATGAAAGTAAAGATGAGATATTAAATCATTGGATCTACCTCTCTAAAAGGCTACAGAATTAACTTACCTAAAAATAAGGTGATCTCTAGATATCTTTTATTTTTATTTTTTTTTATTTATGATAAATAAATAGAGAGAGAGAGGCACACAGAGAGAGAGAGAGGCAGAGACACAGGCAGAGGGAGAAGCAGGCTCCATGCAGGGAGCCTGATGTGGGGTAATCCCCGGTCTCCAGGATCACACCCTGGGCTGAAGGGGTTGCTAAACCGCTGAGCCACCCGGGCTGCCCTCTTTTCTCACTTTAAGTGATCTTCCCGAATGATCATATGCAATCCTCAAGTCCTAACTATTACCTATGTTCTTCTCAAATATTGATTTCTCAACTCTTTCTTGAGCTTTCAATCTGTCATAGAATTTACAGTAACTCCTCATGCTCAGTATCGACCCCTCAAACTTTTTTGTTTGTTTCTTTTCCTGTTTTCCATGTCTCCATTATCAGCAATCCTACTCACCCTACTGCCCGAGCTAGAAATCTTGGAATAATCTTTTCGTTCTCATTCCTCACTGCCTTTGTTTAAATCTTGTCCATTCAACCCCTGAAACGTGTCTGGTATCTGTCTATACTTTTCCATTACTACTGTACTGCTGTCCCAATCCAGGCTCTGATTATTTTTTACATGCAATTTTTCTTAGTAGTTTCCTAACTGGACTTACCTCTCTGACTCTGATTAGTCTCTATTCCCTATCTATTCTTTATATTGCTGCTGGAGTTACTTTTTAAATGATGAGTTTCATTATATACTTCCATGTTAAAAAAAATATATCTTTTCTTGTGTCTTCATGGTTTGAGAGCTTCCTGATTAACTTCTAAAAAAGTTATCTTTTATGAGTTTGAATGCTGATCCACAATAAATGGATCTGTGTGATAAGAAAATTTTTTGTTTTTCTGAGTTTTTGAAACTTCTGAAAAACAAATTTTGTTTTTCTGAGTGGCTGCGTCGGCATTTTACAGAATGACAATCCTCCTCACACTCAGAGTCTGGGCATTTAAATAAGATCTAAGTTTAGGATTTGTACTGCAAGTTCTTGCTTTATTTCTCCTGGGTAACCATTTAGAGGAAAGTCCCCCAAAAGTTAGCGACCTTCGCCCCAACCACCTTGTAAGTGATTGGTGTTTGCTACCCTGCTGTCTACCTCTTTCTCCCTCATGACCTGGAACAGAGGACTTCCCTTCTCCCAGTCATGGCAGCCCCAATACCATCCCTACCCTGCCTATCCTGTTTCTAGAATTCGTAAAAACAAAAACAAAAACAAAACAATCTTGTGACTTCACTCCTTTTGTGTGGGTGTATTGAAACTGTGCCTTCAATCAAAACAACCCCAGGTTTGGTACTTTCTCGAAGTAGGAGTTTGGATGCTAAGGAAACTACCTGCCAACACTGTGTGGGTAGTTTGTGCTTCCTCATTCAGCAGGTCATAGACTCCATATTTTAACTTTAACACACCAGCTTTGGCTTCTCAACATCGCCTTTGGAAACCATGCTTATTCCAGATGATCCCCACTCTCCAGTCATATTTGATTGAAACAGGAGATGACACCTGAACTGAGGCAGTCACTCTTCCTTCTATAAAAAGTATACTTATGAGCTATGGGGTCACAATTTTTTTAATAAATGGAGAAGAAGTAAAAAGGTTGAGAAATCTATTTTACATTTAGCAAAAGGAAAAATCTTATATGTATAAATTCTATCATGCCATGTTGCAGATGAAAATCATTTAATAGATTTATATTGCACTTAGAAGAATAAAATACAAACGTTATACCATACTAGGCTGTGAATTTAATACCTCTTATTAAATTTTTCCTATTTTTTCCACTTTCAGCTTGTTCTAATTTCTATTCATGCTCCAGCCATTGGATTCTTTCGGACCCTTGAACAAATTTTTTTTCTAAGTCTGAGTATTTTGAACATGTTATCTCCTCTCCTAGAAACCTTTTATGCACTTTGCATTTTTGCCTTCTCACCATTAAAATCTTAACACAAATATTTCCTCCCCAAAGAGGCATTTTATGACCATTCAATTCAAAATAGTGCCCTCCATCTGACCAAAATTCTTTATCACACCATTATAATCATTTCCTTTATACTATTTATCACAAATTATTTCTTTATCATCTTTCTCTTTGACTAGACAATAAGCTCCTTGAGGACAGGTATCACATTTGCCATGTTTGCTGCTACATAACCTGGCACACAGTAAAAGTTTAATGAATGGATATTGAATTAGGGACTAAGTTAATGAATGTTAACGTGCTAGACTTTCTCTTCACCACTAATCTTTAATAGCCTGGGAGCTTTTCAAATGCAGGACCATGTTTCATTAACATTTATATACCTTACTCTGAGCACAATTCCTGGCTCGTAGAAAGTGCTTGATAAATAATTAATAATTTTCAGCTAAAATTAATACAAATCATCAAACATTTTTTGTGAAGTAAGTGCTTTGCACTCCTATGCTGTGCATCATCTAGAGGAATCCTGTCATTATGTACACGAGGTCAAAATTATTCTTTGACTTGTAATAACTAATTTGTCACTCATTCATTTATCAAATTTTGAGAGCCTATTATGTGCCAGGCACTTTTCTAAGCTCTGGGGATATAAGAATGAACAAAGTAGAAAAAACAAAACCCCTGAAATTGAACTGAAGTTCATATTTCATTGAGAATAATACCTCAAATATTTTGCTTTAATTAGTGAGGCTTGAGGCTTAGTACACAGTATTTAAAAATCTGCCTAGCTGATTCCAATGTTATAGCTAGGGTTGAGGACCATTGTTTTAGGATGAAACAATCCTTTTTTTCTTTTTTTTAACCATGCATCTCTGGTGACAACTTTTCCTATTAGGGCATGTTAGTTCTTAATGCATAACTACAGTATTTGCTTTTTAACTTACAAGATTTTATGATAAATGAATATGCAATAAAATATGCATAAAATGCCAAGTTATAGGGATTTATTCTACCTCGCTAGGCACAGAATCCATTCCAAAGGAGTGGACAAATTTGAATTCTCTTCCACTTAGTATGTAAATTTGAGTCTTGAAGGCAAAAAAGAATTTTAACAAGGAACAGAAAATATCTTTGGTAGTTTCCCTTTCCTAAGTAAACACTATTTTGTAAGATTGGAAAATTTCTTGTTCCTTTTTTTTAATTTGTATTCTCATTGCTTTCTATATTTGGTATTTTATATTTGATTGCATGGAGAACTATATATAGTGATCAATTTTCATGGAGAATAAATATATGCAATAGGTCCATATTCTCTGATGGAGCTGAGAAATTTAAATTTTATAAGAGATCCGTGGATACTTTCTGATACCATTTTTATTGACGAAAAATATACTTACAATCTGGTGAGGTACAACAGATGAATACAGTCATGTAAGCCTTCATTCGCATGAGATAGGGAACATTTTTATCACTCTAGAAATGTAGAAATGCCCCTTCTAGTTGGTCTCCACTTAGCCATACGTAATTGATTGGAGCACTATAGTGATATTTGCCTGTTCTGAAGCTTCGTATAAAAGGAATCACGCAGGGACGCCTGGGTGGCTTAGTGGTTGAGCGTCTGCCTTTGGCTCAGGGCATGATCCTGGGGTCCTGGGATCGAGTCCTGAATCAGGCTCCCTGCCTGCTTCTCCCTCTGCCTATCCCTCTGCCTTTCTCTCTGCATTTCTCATGAATAAATAAATAAAATTTAAAAAATGAAAGGAATCACACAGTACCAGCTCCTTTGTGTCTGGCTTCTTTCAGATGACATATAAACCTTTCACATTTATTCATGTTATGCAATAGTATATTATTTTCCTATTATTGAATAGTATTCTATTGTATAAATATTGTAATTAGTTTATTCACCTAATGATGGTCATTTGAGTTGTCTCTGCTACTAACATTTGTTTTCAAGTATTTGTGTATACGTTTTAATTTCTTTTGAATAAATACCTAGGAATGGAAATGGTAGGCCATAAGATAGCTATACATTTTACTTTATAAAAAACTGCCAAAACTTTTTCTCCAAAGTGGTTGCATCATTTTATACTCCTACTGGCAATATCTGAAAGTTCCAGTTGCTTTATATCCCAGTCAACAATTGGTATTATCATCTTCTAAATTTTAGCTATTTCTAAGAATGTGAAACAGTATTTCATTGTGTTTGAAATTTACATTTTCCTGATTACTAATGAAGTTGAGCTCAGCTGGGTTAAACGATTGACTTTTGATTTCTGTGCAGGTCATGATCTCAGGGTAGTGAGATTGATTAGTCAGCAGGGAGTCTGCTCAGCAGGGACTCTGCTTGGGATTCTCTTTCTCCCTCTCCCTTTATCCCTGCCCTCCCTGCCCCTGTGTTCTCTGTCTCTCTACAATCAATCACTCAATCTTTAAAAACTTTTTAAAAATAATTAAAATTTTCATTTGGTTCTTTTATGTAGAATCATTTCTTTGATGAGATTCGTCCATTGTTTACTTGTTGTAATTATCTTTTCCTTAAGTCATGAACATCTTCATAATTATTTCTTTTAAGTCCTTGTCTGCTCATTTTAACATCTAGGTCAATTGGGGATCTCTTTCTATTGAGTCTTTTTTCTTTTGACTAGGGATTATACTCTTTTGTTTTTTGGCATGTTCTTTATGACTGAACATTGGATATTGCAAATGATGCCTCATAAAGACTCTTGGGTTCATTTTAGTTCTCAGAGAAGTGTTCATTTTTGTGTGACCAGGCAATTTAGTTACTGACTGATCACCATGAACTTGTGGAAGCTTGGTTTTTCTACTTTGTTAGGGAAAGTTTTGTCTATAATCTGAGGGATTTGTTTTGCCTTTAGTCTTAGAATATACAATTTATTCCTAGAAAGTAGTCTTCTTATCAACAATCATGATTGTTCTGGGATTTCAATGGAAAGTTTGAGGTGTTTAAAAAGTAGTTCACTTTGACTTGACTCAAACTCCAAAGTCCATTTTTCAGGGGGCAGTCAAGAGCTGGATTCTTTGCTCACTTTTCCCCACTTTTTTCATTTAACCTTCTACCTGTTGCTTTTTCCTGGTCTCCTTGTATCTGTCCTAAACATATGCAATTTGGGGGCTACCTAGGGGTTTGAAGGTAGTTTGTATCAAGACTTTGGGGCTTGTCCCTCTAGCCTTTTCTTTTCTGCATTTATCCTCTAAATTTTCAGTTACTTTGAAAGCCCCAAATTCTGCCTTCTGATACTTAAGGAATTAAGACTATGGTTTTCTCTTTATGTTCTAATTGCTTCATATCCTCAGGGGAGGAAATGTAAAAATGTGAATCTCATCAAGATTCCTTCTTTCAAGTGTTGAATTCTTCTGTAGTTCCTGTTTGTATTTCATCACTATACCTTGCCTTCAATTAGTGTGTGTGTGTGTGTATTTTCAGAATTTGTAATGAATATAAGATATTTAGTCTGATACTAGCTAGTCTGATATTACAGTACTGTTACCATTATTGTAAGGACAAATTTCCCTAAAAATGCTATCTTTTTATAATCCCTCTTCATGAAATAACAAGAATTATGGAAAGCATGGTCCTAGTACAGGGAACTGAGACTATTTAAAGAAAGGAGTAGCCAAATTCTCATTCCAACATAAATCTGCCAACAAAGTTATCTTATAATGTCCCTGTATTGTCTTTCCTGAAGATAAAAGATAAAATCATAAGATTTTGATCAGAAGGAACATTATGCAGAGATGTTCCTTCTGATTAAGAAGAAACTTGTGATTGTCACAGTTAATGAACATCTTATGCCAATTATTTCTAACGTGGCCTAAAGCAGAGAAACAAATATTTTGAGAGATTTCCAATGGCTATCCAGTGCTACAGATTGAATTGTATCCCCACAAAATTCTTATATTAAACCCCTAGCCCCCAATGTGACAGTTGAAGATAGGGCCTTTAAGAAGGTAATTAATGTTAAATGAGATTGTAAGGGTGGGGCCTTAATCCAGTAGGACTGGTGTCCTTACAAGAAGAGCAAGAGACACCAGAGCTCTTTGTCTTGTCTCACTCTCTCTGTCTCTCAATCTCTGCACACCCACACAGAGGAAAGACCTTGTGAGGACACATAGAGAATGTGGTTCTTTGAAAGCCAAGAACAGAGCTCATACCAGAAACTGAATTTGCTAGCACCTTGATCACGGACTTCTTCTGTGAGAATATTAATTTTTGTTGTTTAAAGCCATCCCATCTTTGATATCCTTTTATGGCAGCTTGAGCAATCTAAAACATCAAGATTAAAATCTTGACTGTTCATTATTCAATTTTTGATGCTAATTACTAAGGTTTATAACTAATAGGTATTTAGAACCCTTGACCAGAGAATACTATTTTTTTCCTTAAATTTTCTCTTCCTTTCCTTCTTTATATTTTGAGATAATTCATATTTACAAATTCAATTTACAAGTAGGATCTGATTTTTAAGATTTCTTGAATGATTCAGAAATTCTCAAGAAACATGGAAAACCTGATAGTGCAAAGCAGTATCTCAGTCACTGTATTTCAAAATGTGCCATCAAGCTAACTTTGGCTTCATATGATATCAAATGCACCACTCAAGTTTCTCTTCAAAATAGGCATCACTGAACTCCAAACATTAAACAGAGTAAGGAATCTTTCACTATCATTCCTGTGTTTACTTTTGACAAGGGGGGATGTTTTTAGTTTTTCCAGTTTATTTCACATAACTACACTGCTAATGTTGTTAAGCAAATAAACAAGCCAAAAAAAAAAAAAAAAACCACCAACAAAATAAAACAAGAAACCTCATCTTATTACTAAAATCTATAACCCAACACTATAATAGATTTTATAGAATTCTATAATAGCAATGTATATTATTGTACTTACTCAGGGCTTTATTATTTGGTGTAGAATAATGCTGACTTATTGTCCGTTTTTAACTCAGTTTTAGCCACACAAAGGAAATAGTTCTAAATCTAAGGGTGGCATTTAAATGTATTAAACAATTGCAACTTCAGAGAATGGTTACCTTATTTTATCTTTAAAATTCTAAATATTTTCTAGTAAGTTAATTGGGTTACTACAATGTCTATCATATCACATGTGTTGTAATTTTATAATTAAAGAGACTATGGCTCCATTCTTCTGTAGACCTGCCACCATAGCGGAAAAATCTCATAACTAGACCTTTATAGCCTATAGAAAATGATGTTTATTGAAAACCTAAGTTTACATATGCTGGATGAAAGGGAAGATGCATTTGCTGGCTAACAAGTTGCTAGGCTACATTATTATCTGATGATACTACTATGGAATGTGATAAATGGGTACTTAAATCTTCTATAATTAGCTTTTAGATTATATACTTTAGTATCCCTATTTTATAGATGAGGAAAGGTTCATTGAAACTGATTGTGGAGATTCTCCAAAGAAGTGAAAAAACACATTAAAAAAAATTTTTTTTAAAGATTTTTTTTCCTTTTTTTTAAAGGTTTTATTTATTTATTCATGAGATGCAGAGAGAGAGGCAAAAACACAGGCAGAAGGAGAAGCAGGCTCCTCACAGGGAGCCCGATGTGGGACTCAATCCCAAGACCCCGGGATCACACCCTGAATCAAAGGCAGACACTCAACCGCCGAGCCACCCAGGCGTCCCGAAAAAACACATTTTAAATGATCTTTTATTCCCTTATATCTCCATTCAGTGGTAAACATGCCTCTTTGATGCTCATTTCTCTAAGTGTATCATGTCCCACGTGTATAGAAACTCAGAAAAAGTCCTTTGTTTGCAAATGTAAATGTTTATTTCTGGTACTTGAATTTAAAAAAAAAACTATGCTATGAGAGTAAGAAATGAGAACTAAGAACGAGACATGGGATTGCATTGACAGTGCAGATTGGATAGAAGAAATACCTTGAGTTTTAGAGTGGCATACTAAAAAGCTCAATACAAAAACATATGGTCAAAAAAAACAAGAAAATACCAAGCTAAATCTTCCAAAATTTAATCATCAACATTCAATAATAGTTAGACATTCCTAAGTTATTTTATATCTTAACTGACTAAGTTATTTTGCACCTTGCATGGCTCTAACAGATGTTAGGTTTCATACATAATTTGGTAGATATAAAACATCTGCATTTGCCGGGTGGCATACATCATCTTATCACCATACTTTCTGATGCTGTGGAGTCAGCTATTCATTCGGATGCAGTACTAGTCAGGTTTTCTGGCAGTTACCAGGAAGTACTGAAAATACTGAACTGAAAAATTATCTTGGTTTTGGGACAGAAGAATCCACTTTACAGTCTCATTTATTTATGGATCTATCTGTACTTCGATAATTCGGGTAAAGTTGAAAAAAAGGATAGGGAAGGAAGTCAACAGTTTCAGCAGTAGGAGCAAAATTATTATTCAGAGAATGACATGTGAAAAGGATGCTTCGAGTGTAGTTCCAATAGTTTATTTTTGCTTTTGTTCCCCTGCCTAAGGGGACATATCCATAAAGATGCAGCTAAAGCTGAGATCTGAGTTTACTGCCTTTTTTCTCTTAGGAGTTTCATAGCTTCAGATCTCACATATAGGTCTTTAATCCATTTTGAGTTTATTTTGTATACGATGTAAGAAAGTGGTCCAGTTTCATTCTTCTGCATGTGGCTGTCCAGTTTTACCAATGTCATTTGTTGAAGAGACTGTCTTTTTTTCATTGCACATTCTTTCCTGTTTTGTTGAAGATTAATTGACCATATATCTGTGGGCTAATTTCTGGGCCTTTTAAATTCTGTTCCATTGACTTATGTGTCTATTTTTGTGCCAGTACCATACGGTTTTGATTGTTATAGCTTTGCAATATATTAGAATCTGGGATTGTGTTGGCTCCATGATAGTAAGTGAAATAGGTCAGACAGAGAAAGACAAATATTGTAAGATTTCACTTATATATGGAATCTAAAAAATAAAACAACAAAAAACCAGACTTTTAACTACAGAGAAGAAACTGATGGTTGCCAGAAAAAGGTGGGTGGAGGGATGTGCAAAGTAAGTGAAGGACATTAAAAGGTACAAAATTCTAGTTCTAACACAAGTAAGTCACAGAGATGAGAAGTATAGCATGGGAAATTTAGTCAATAATATTGTAATAACATTGTATGGTGACATGGTGACTATATCTATTGTGGTGAGAATTATTGAGGTACTCTGTTGTACACCTAAAACTAACAGAACATTTTATGTCAACTATACTTCAATAACTAAAAAAAAGAAAGAAAGAAAGAAAAAAAGACAAAGATAATTCGGGAATGGCTCAATCAAAGCTAGATCTTTAGGGTTCCTAATGTTATATGATGATTTCACAGATATAAAAGACAAGTAAGAAACTGTAATCTGGGAATATGAAAGAGAAAGTACAAAAGAGATAGAATTTTTGTTGTTAATGTCAAAGAGTTAATTTTTCTCTTCCTTAGGGCTTTTATCTAGGTCTAAACAATGGAGCTTGAAATTTCCATCCAGATTTTTTTTTAAAGGAATTCTGATTTTATTTATTTTTTTAAATTTTTATTTATTTATGATAGTCACAGAGAGAGAGAGAGAGAGAGAGAGGCAGAGACATAGGCAGAGGGAGAAGCAGGCTCCATGCACCGGGAGCCCAACGTGGGATTCGATCCTGGGTCTCCAGGATCGCGCCTTGGGCCAAAGGCAGGCGCTAAACCGCTGTGCCACCCAGGGTTCCCTCCATCCAGATTTTATTTCAAATTTACCATACTTTGCCACAGAAATGTTAGCTTTTCCAGACTGTTTCAGGAAAAACTTTAATGAATCAGACAATTGACTGCAGAAGTGTGTAGTGTCCTTGGGGAGAAATGGCCCAAGGAAGTCAGGAAGTCTGGATTCTGGATTCAACTTTGACACCAGCTTGCTGGGTAACTGAGCAACTTGCTAAATTTTTCTGAAAAATAGTTTACCTCCAAAAATAGGATATTGAACCAGATGTGTCTGAGGTCTTTAGCAGATTTTCTGTTTCTAACAATTGTTAGGCCTCTGTTTTCACGGATATCCTGTGATCTGAGAGCATGGTGTACAATTCATGGTAAGATGTGAACTATTTCTAGATGAAAAGAATTAAATTTGGTTGGTGATTTTCCTGTAACCAAAGATTTAATTCACAGTGTAGAAGGTGGCTTCTTTTTGAGGATCAAAGAATATGATATGCATGTTTTGAGTTAAAGTTTTGTTAAAAGACATAAAGAAAGATCATATGAGATTGAAAAATTCTAAATATTTTTAAAATGTATAATATTAGAGTGATACCAAGACTGAAATAATCCATCAAGTACATAGAAGATTCAGATTTGCAGAGAGGGGGCTGGGTATTTAAATTTATGTGAACTATTCTTTTTTTTTTAAGTTTATTTATTTTAGAGAGAGAAAGAAAATGCACTTGCAAGCTGGGGGAGGGGTAGAGGGCGAGGGGGAGAGAGAATCTCAAGCAGACTCCCTGCTGAGCACAGAGCCCTGTGTGAGGCTTGATACCACGACTCTGAGATCGTGACCTGAGCAGAAACCAAGAGTTGCATGCTCAACCAACTGAGCCACCCAAGTGCCCCTTATGTGAACTCTTCCTGAGATTACATTGGACTTTAAGTAAAAACATCTTTTTAAATAGATCTAGAGGGGATGAAATTTCAGGAGCTGGTTAACAAATGATACGTGGACTAGATGTCTTAAATTTTTGTAGAGAAAATTAAAAAGTGACACACCCAAAAGTAAAACTGACAAGAAGGTAATCTTGTCCAAATGGGCAACCATTATTTCAGATAATACAGGTAGGCTGACATTGCTAAATTTGCACAATTAGAATGAAAATATAGGAACTTACATTATAGAGGAGTCAATTTTGACTGAATTCAGACTATTTTGCAGTTATCAGAATGTGTCAGAGCTTTTAGCATATGTCCATATGATAATACCCCTCACAAAGAAGAGGCTCCTTGGGTGGAAAATTGAGAATATAATAGTGATCTCAGATGACACAGGAAGGTTGGGGTAGACAACTCTGTAAATTTGCTAAAGAATTTTAAAGACCATGTCAATGTCATGACTAGATTGTACATTTAAAATTCTACTTCTGTATTTCTGGGATCCAGGTATGACAATTGGGAGGCAGGATATGATGCTGACACTATTTCCAAGTTTTCACCTTCTCAAAGCTCCCACACTTCTCACCCCGTTATAAATTTTTGCGAATTGATATAAGGTAATTTAATCACTTATAATGATTTGTTTTTTGAGTAGATACATGGCGTGACCTCCAGTAAGAGTTAAGTGAGGGCTATCGGTCTTCTCCATAATTTCACCATGAGGGGATATGTTACAATGAAAGCAAAACCAAATTTGCCACATATGTGAACATAACACAGCAGTATTTATTGGGAAAAGGTCATACAATTGTTCTTTAAATTGTATCATTTTCAGCACTCTGCCAGAACCTTGCGTATAAGCTTCAGTGAGGATGAACGTAACTATATTTTAATGCCAAGTATAGCTAACCTTTTAGTTAACAGTCAGGTGACAAAATCTTTCATTAGGCAGCCAAAAATTTATTCAGAATCCTAAACCAAGGCTTCATTCTAAAAGGTAGAAGATACCGAGTTGCCTAAATACTAGGCTATTCATTCAAAAGTGGGAACATCTATACAGTATGTACATCTTGAACACCATTCATTTCGCCAGTGGAAAGTCACTTCTAAGATCTAACAAGGCCTCTGGTAGTTGACTGGAAATAAAGATACTTGAAAGGCTGGTGTAACAGCGTCTGGATTATATGCATTGACTAGAGCTACTCAAAGTACCAAACATCCCATAAAGTATAGGTTTCTGATTAGGATACTTTGAATGATAATTACCTGCTTGGAGAGTAAAATTAAACTGAAACCTATATATCTGACTATCTACAGTGGAGTATCCTAGTGTAAATTACAGGCAATATTGAACAATTTCTTCAAAATGTTTAAATAATAATTCTGATTTTGTTTTTAATATAGATAAATAAAATAATGAAAATAAATACTGGCCTGTAATTCCATCACCAAGAAAATATGTTGACATGTTAAATAAATACTTGGATGATAGAAAAATCCATGCTGTAGAGAAAGATACAAACTGGAAGGTGAAAGCCTCAGTTTCCCATTTCCCTTCAAACATCTTCACTCACAACCCCAGTTTTTTTTTTTTTTTGTGGGGTTTTTTGGGTCATACTCCAGAGTAGGCACCATTTTCCTGCTTTCTTTTGGAAAAAATTATTCTTCTGTCTCTGTCACAAAATGATCCTCTCGTGTTTATTGATTTATATAGTTCCTTATAAATTAAGGAAATTAATTCTTTTTTACATGCTACACAAATTTTTGTTTGCATTCTTTGACTTTGCTTATGTTTATAATTTTAGTTTTCACCATACACAAGGTTTTCCACATTGATTTGAAACACGACTCTAATGTAAAGGAAATCTCTTTACCGATGTCTATCACTTTTTTTTTTTTTTGGAGATATAATTGACATATAACCATATGTAAGGTTAGGGTGTACAAGGTGTTCATTTGATACATTTATATATTGCAATATGATTACCGCCTTAGCATTAGCTAACACTTCTACCCTGTTACATAATTGTGCTAGATTTCTTTTCTCTTCCATTGATCTATTTCTTCTCAAGTTTCAAACTAATTAGGGAAGCTATCCTGTGTCTTAAGAGTTAGTAGGGCTAGCCCCTTTCATTTTTTCCTTTTAGAATTTGCTTAACTTGTCTATGTATGTTTAGTTTTCCAGATGATCTTTAGCATAATTTTTTCCAGTTGAAAAAATAAATTCTTTTGGTGTTTGGTCATTGCATTTAACTTATTAATTTACAGGAGAAATGGAACATTTACATTATATTCTTTTTAGGCAATGCATGTGTGTATTATAATTTCTTTGAATCTTTTTATATATTCCCCAGTATTGTTTTAAAGCCTTAGGCATATAGGTTCTGCATATTTACTATAAATTTATAGTTAGACATTTTCTTTTTATTGTTTTTATAAATAGGATCGTTTCTTCCCATATAGTTTCTATCTGCTTATTACTTGAATATTAAAAAGCTATGTATTTTTAATGTTAGGTATGTAATCTATGAGCTTATGGATTTTTTCATTATTTCTAATACTTTTCCCTTATCCTTAACACCTCCCCCCTCCCACACACACACATGCATGTGTGCATCCTAATGGGAAATAGTCAAGGTATGGACATATATATTATTTATTTAATTTCCACAAAATTCAGTGCCAAAGGGTAAGTATCTTGTGAAAGTTTATTTCTACCTCAAGCAGAATGGATGGACCAGATATGTATATGTTATTTAGGCAATGACTGTACTGGACAAAAGAGAGAAAGAATTGTGGCTACTTACAACATTGTTACTGTGGTTGAGCTCTGTCAGATAGATTTAGGATTTATAACTATGACTGAAACACTGCAATTTTGTGAACAGTTTGGGGAAATGGTAACAGGTTAACCACCCTTTCAGACTTTCTGACACATTACTCTAAGATTAAAGCCTAATAACAACTTAATTGGGTCATTAGCCTTATCCTAGGTTTTTGATTGAGCCTTTTATAAAAAACCTTTTTGCTTCTATCATGGTCTAAAAGGAAAAACATTGAGCAGAAACTTTGCACAACCAGCTCATAACTGAAAACAGGGCAGACACAACTCTGTCCATCTCTATCGAATAGGCCTATAATGGGGAGCAGCAATTTTCAGACCTGAAGTGACTAAGCCTAGAGTAGAGACTGTTGTGTTAGCAGTGGCTCCCAGAAAGCCTCGTGTGGAAGTAGGGACAAGGAAGTAATCACGAGTCCCTGGAGAACCAGGAAGTGGAGCTTTGTCAGGACCATTCCCACCAGAATATAGGAACATAGTATTTTGAAATAAACATCTTCTTCAATGTTTTCTCACAGGATTTATGAGATGTTGTAGCTTATTTCCATCTCAAATGTTTGCTTCCCATTCTTCAGACTTGACCTAACCTAAGATAGAAAATGGTTTCAGATCAGTTTCAGATAGTTATAAAATCTTAATTTCCTTAATTTATAAAGAACTATAAATCAATAAGAACGAGAGGATCATTTTGTGGCAGAGACAGAAGAATAATTTTTTCCAAAAGAGAGCAGGAAAATGGTGCCTACTCTGGAGTATGACCAAAAAAAAAAAAAACTAAAAGGATGACTTTTTCAGGGGTAAGCTTTTTCGATTTTCTCCCCACTTTGTCAAACTCATCCAATGTATCTGCGGGTAGTTTAAAGGACTGGTACTTAAAATTTGTGACTGCAAAATAATTTCAGAAATAATTTCTCCTGGCCTAGACCAACAGGCTCTTTATGTTTAAAATGTTTACAGACATGAATGAAATAAGAGAAACTCATGTTAGGAATAATATACCAAACCAAAAAAAGAAAACAACTTCCTTAAGAATTAGCATGAATGTGCAAGTACACTATTCAAATATGGGGAAAAAATAGCTTGTCTCTATTGTAAAAGTGAAGAAGGAAAATGAACTTTGCACGATATTCTTCCTTAAATTCTGATATAGAGAAACTTATTTTTAAATAAGTTGCCTGCTTTAGAGTAGTTTGCCATTAGTTAGGTATTAGATAAATTAATTTAGAAAGTCATTTGGAAAATATGAGTATAGACAGAGTTTTTAATATTATAAACTCATGTTTATGATCATTAAAATGGGAACTCTGGAAATTTCTTCTTGTTCATTTATTGTCTTCTCCACAGAGTATAAAACAGTGCTTAGAATGGCACATGGCCCATAATAGACATTTAGACACAAATGAATCACCAATATTTGGGAAAACATACATAAGTATGATTTTTATCTGTATGAACTTGAGCCTAATTCAGAACAAGGTAGCATTTAATTTGTAGATATTTTGCATAATTAAACTCCAAGATCCTATCATCAATTGTGCTCTTTTTTTTTCAATTGTGCTCTTTAAAGCAAGTTCATTCTAACTACTTTAACTATTCTTTTATTTAAAAATGAAAACATTAATATATTAACTGCATTAATCCAATGTAGTCATTTTATAATATATTTATTTCCTTATTGGCTAAGTATTCACAGAATGCTTTCAGAATTTAAAGAGTAAAAGACAAAGGTGAAAGTAATGGCTGATACGTTCATGCCTTCTACTCTTTGCCATACATGGTTCTTTATATATATATATATATATATATATATATATATATATATATATATATTTATTTATTTATTTATTTATTAGAGAGAGAAAGAGGTTCCATGCAGGGAGCCTGATGTGGGACTTGATCCCAGGTCTCCAGGATCACACCCTGGGTGGAAGGCGGCACTAAACCGCTAAGCCACCAGGGCTGCCCACCATACATGGTTCTAAGCATTTACCTGTGTTGACTCCAGTCTTCTGTTATGGGCTGCAATGTGTCCATTTAAAACTATGGACACTTCACAATTTTCTTTGCAGCTATGAATGCCCTCGTGTTCTAGTTCTAGCTAGTGAGATGTAATCAGAAGTCATTAGATAAGGAATCCAGGAAGGCACAGACTCAGTGGACAGGGACTGAAAGTAAAGCAGCCCTCTTAAATTTGTGAGTAAGGAACCTCATGCTAAGGGTCATAAGAAATAAGGCACTATGTGGGATTGCCTACTTGCACAAGAAAAATTAACTCCTTTATAAATCACAGTTGTTGTATTTCTATTATACACATCTGAACTCTAAATCTTTAACTGATTCAGGTGGTCACAGAAATATTTTCCAATTACCAATTCATTCATTCTTTAATTCCACAAATATTTTTTGTAGACTTATTGGGTACCAGATACAGTTTTAGGTGGTTGGAAAATATGATTGTATAAAACAAAGATATCTTCTCCCAACGAACTTCTACTATAGTTATGGGGACAAACTATAAATAATAAATATAATAAACACATTAATTATTTGGTTTATTAAAAGATGATACATGCTAAGAGAAAGGGAAGGTAGAGCAGTATAAGCAACATCATTAATGGCAGGGAGAAGGCAAAGTTGCCATTTTAAGCAGGGTCCTCATGTAGCCTGATTGAATAAATGATACTGGACATAGATTTGAAGGAATTACAAGACCATGGCAGGTAGGCAGCACAGGCTATGTGGAGGCCCTAAGTGATGGAATGGCTGGTGTGTTTGAGAACAGCAAGGTGGAGTGAGCTGGAGAAAGAGGTCAGGGAGGTAACATGGGAGGTAAAGTGGAAAGTAGACCACAAAGGTCCTTGCTGCCACTGTGAGGACTTTGGCTTTTACTCTGAGTGAAATGGAGAAGTGCTGTGGGGTTTTGAGCAGAGAAGAGCAGGCAAATGTTTTAAAATGATCTCTGTGGCTTCTGTGTTGAGAAAGCATAGCATAGAAAGGACAGAAACAGAGAAGTTTGGAGGCAATTATAATTCATGATGTAAGAATCCATGATGGCCTAGATCAGTGCTAGCACCACCGTGGGTGCAGGGGAGGAGTGAGAGGTGGTCAGATTCTGATATATTTTGAAGGCAGAGTCACCAAGATTCTCTGAAGATTACAACGTGGTTATGGGACAATAAGATGAGCAAGGATGAGTCCAAGGGAAATGATACAGAGGCTTTTAGGATAACTTATTTTAGGGGATCACTGGGTGGCTCAGCGGGTTAGTGCCTGCCTTCGGCCCAGGGAGTGATCCTGGAGTCCCGGGATCCAGTCCTACACCGGGCTCCCTGCATGGAGCCTGTGCTCTGCCTCTCTCTCTCTGTGTGTCTATCATGAATAAATAAATAAAATCTTTAAAAAAAATACAATAACTTATCTTTAATAGCTCTCATAACTAAGATATTATCTGGAGCCCCAGAAAACAGCATCTTCATGATACATGAGAAAATCCCAAGGGTTAGAAAGCCCAAGCCGAACAAATAAACCCTGGAAGACTCCTCAGTTAATGATGGCTGGATGTCCTTCAGGGTTGTTGAACAAACTACCTGATTTGGCATTGTTAAGTTTTGCAAATATCTTTCCCTTCAGCAAGAATGGAATTGATTGTGGGTAATGGTCATGAGAAATGCCTTAAAGACCTTATTTTTGACAATTGCAGTGTTGGCGGAGACTTCTAACATTTGGTGTGTAGAGACACAATGAGTGTAATCCACTGAGAATAAGAGGCAGTACTGAAGGCTAGAGTAAGATGATCTCAGAACTGGGACAAATGGCATGGAATTCTTAGAGCTGAATTACTAAAACCTTTACACAATTGATTAAATTAGCAAATCTATGGGTATTTTATTGGACCAAGTTAGAATTGGTCTAGAAACATATTTAAATGGGATTAAATGTGGAAGGAGCTGGAGCCTAATGAATGATATGAACACGTATCTGAAGACAGATTGGTTTACAGAAGAGGGAATATCTGAAGGGACCTGGAGAATAGGAGCAAGAGTCTGTATGTGTTTACTCACACTCTGCATACTCTCATCTGAACATCTGCACAGTTTTATAATTGTTTCTGTTGGAGAATGGCTTCTCACTACCTTGAGGAATAGAAACTAATTTATTTATTTTAAAGATTTTATTTATTTATTTGACAGAGAGAGAGAGACAGAGCTCAAGCAGGGGGAGCAGCAGAGGGAAAGAGAGAAGCTGACTCCCTGCTGAGCAGGGAGCCCATTGAGGGACTCAATCCCAGGACCCCAGGATTATGACCTGAGCCCAAGGCAGACGCCTAACCGACTGAGCCATCCAGGTGCCCCTAGGAACCAATTTAGAACCTAGTTTAGAACTAGAATCTTCTCCTTTTCGGTTTCTGGACCCAGTCCCAATGTTGTGGGGGGAGTGGGGGGAGGTTCCCTACACCAGCAAGCAATATTCAGGACACAGCTGGGCATCCTACAGTTCAACTTAACTCTGACACTAGAACCAGATCCCACAGGTTAAGGGCTCACTCCTATCCAGCCCCTTACTTCAGAGGCCTGTCAACAGCTCAGATTGTGACCTGTGCTTCTGACTAACTGGCTACAAACTGGAGGTTCCAACAAAACCCCTCCGAATCAGGATGCCCATCACAAGCCCAGGTAATTTATTACTTGTACTTCTGACCCAATGGCTATAGACGAGAGGTTCCCACAACCCCTTCCTTGGTTTCTATGAATTTGCTAGAGCAGCTCACAAAACTCAGAGAAACATTTTACTTACTAGATCATAGGGCTAAAGTGTGGAGAAAAGGCACAGAGCTTCTCTGCCCTCCCGGCTCTCTCCTCTCCATGAATCTCCACATTTTCACCAACCCGGAGGCTCTATAAGCCCCATCCTTTTGGGTTTTTATGAAGACTTCATTACATAGGCATGCCTGATGAAATCATTGGGCATTAGTGCCTGGACTCAATCTCCAGCTCCTCTCCCTTCCTCAAAGGTAGAGGGTGGAGGGGGACTGAAAGCACCACCCTCTAATCACGTGGCTGGCTTCCCTTGCAACCAGCCCTCAGCCTTAGGTTACCCTTTAAGGGCTTTCCACCTCATTAACGTAACAAAAGACATCTGTAGGGTTCTCATCACTTAGCAAATTCCCCGGGTTTTAGGAGCTCTGTGCCAGAAATGGGGACAAAGACCAAGTATATGTTTCTTATTACAAATCACAATATCACACCTTTCTAGCCCACTCACAAGTTTTAGCCAAAATAAAGGCTGTACTCCCAGTGCCTTTGAAAAAGAAAAAGATACCTGTACGTGTGAATATTGCCGACATGCAAGATTTCATAGACTCTTGTTTCTCAACCCTGCCCCTAAAATAGGGTTAAACGGAGTGTGTTCTTCCTCAGGATAGCCTAGCCTGGTGATGGATGGGTATTAATCACCCCAATGAGTTATTCTCTAATTTTTTAATTTTAATTCATTAGTTAGCATATCCTCTAATTTTCTGAATCATATTCTTATCTGTTTATTCTTGCTTTTGTGGAGAATATCTTGTGAAATCCATCCACAACTATTTGCAGTTTAGCCAAACCGTATGGTGCCTTGGACACAAATTCTTAATTAGCAGAACCAATTTCTTCCAAGATTTTTTACCTTACCTTTGAAGTGGGGAAAGTACCTTCATGAAAAACAGTATTTTGTATTGTACAACTGCTTTCCTTCTATTTCAGAGAAAGACATATTTTGCTTCCTTTCTAGGTGTTGTAGCTCTAACCTGTGTTCCTAATTTCAGTACTACTGGTTCGATTTATTTTTTTCATTAAGTGCCTATGTGCCATTTATCTTGTACAAGCTACCTTGCCCTTAAGGATCTCACACTCTACAAGTGTTTAAAAAGAAGTGTGCCAAGACCTAGGGGATTACAGATAGTGCAATGAGTGATTCAAATCTGGTTGTTAATGATGGCTTCATACGGGACCTTTGAGCTAGTTCTAAAATATGATTATGAATCTGCCAAATGTGAAAAGAAATCCAAAGAACATTTCAGGCGAGTAAATATAATACTGGGCAGGGAAAGGTTAGCAGTAAATGAGGCTGCAGACATGATATTTTTCCCCTATTATGACATAACTAGAGTATTTTTCCTGATAAATACAAAAAAACCATCAAAATAAAAACATTTTAAACAAAAATGCAGAAGAGTGTATTAAATTTACTTAGTATTTTTAGAATATTTAATTTTAGTATTAGGTGAAGTTCATTTTTAATCATTGGAAGTGTCTTGTAAGCTGGTATTTTATTATACCTGTTTCTGAACATGCAACATTATTTGTTTTATCAAAAATGTAATATAATCATATCAGTAAGAAATGTGATGACATTTCTGAATACTGTAATTTGTTTTCTAGGAATGCTGAATTAGGAAAATGTTGTAGTACATTAAATCTGTGCTTCTAAGCAACTGTGAGGATGGTTTAGTTGGTATAGAAAAAGAAACAATCTTATACATCTGTTTAAATTATGTTATACTCTGTTCCACAATGCAAAGGGCACGGTTGTTGTTGTTGTTGTTTAAATAACAACCATAAAACAAGTAGATTTATAGGTGAGCTAAGGTCTGCTATACCCACTACCAGGGGAAAATGCAATGTGAGCCAAAGTGTACAGTACAGATATGGATTTCAACCAGCCCTGGCTTCAAAAAGGTAGAAGGGGGGGCATAAAAAAGAAACATGGTGAGAAGAGGAAGTTTTTCTGCTGACTTGAAAAATGCTGTCACATGGAAGTTATACTGGGAAATGTAGGACACATTCAACCTGGTCTCTTTCTGTCAAATTCTGTAAGGAAAGAAAAGTTAGAACTCTGCAGCAAAGGGAGTTAAACCTCTGGGAAATTACTTCACTAGCTAAGTCAAAGGTGAGTTGAGATTGTAAGTAATTATTAAAATGAAAAAGGGTGCAGGGGCGCCTGAATGGGGCAACTGGTCAACTGTCTGATTCTTGGTTTCAGCTCACGCTGGGATCTCAGGGTCGTGGGACTGAGGCCCCAGGCCAGTGGGGAATCTGCTTGAGATTCTCTCTTGTACATGTACATGTGTAGTTCCCCTTCACACTCTCTCTCTGTAAAATAAATAAGTCATATTTAAAATAATAAATAAAGGTGTAATAAAATTTTAACTCTGACGGTTGAAAAACTCTGGGCTTCCAAAACTTGGGAAAAGAATGTTCCATTGAAATCAGTAGAGAACAGGAAAATTGGATTAATATTCATGATTGTTACAAATTAATGAAGATGCTTTCAAATTATGCCCAAGTATTTGTAGTCCTTTAAAGTTTAATCTAAATGATCTAATCTTTCAAATAGATTGTTCTTCACTTTCTTATTTGTTCTAAGTTTTGTAATCTTTAAGATATATGACTATTTATTTTGATATTGATATTGATTTACTATGATATACTAAAATATGATTGCATTTTATTTTGCGTATTTGAATTCTGGTGGGGTCGAACATGTTTTTCAGCCAGTATTTTATGTGACCTGTTGATTCAATCACCTTCGCTCTCATCTATTGTGGTTCTGATGTCTTTTCTTACTAATTTGATGAACATACTTGGAGGAATGTTGAAACATTGCTGTTTTTACTTCTGAAATATAGTATTCTCTCTTTTTTAAAGATTTTATTTATTTATTCAGGACAGACATACAGAGAGAGGCGACTGAGGCAGAAGGAGAGAAGTGGGCTCCCTGTGGGAAGCCTGATGTGGGATTGGATCTTGAGGCTCTGGGATCATGCCCTGAGCCAACAACAGATGCTCAACTACTGAGCCACCCAGGCGTCCCATGAAATATAATATCCTAATACGAGTAAATGGTTCATAAAAATATCTTTTCATCACAAAGTAATTGCCTATTGAAAGTCAGACTGCTGGGATCTCGGGGCTAGCAGTGGTGCTCCCACTCATTGGCTAGCTAATTACGGGAATTTCAGGTATGTAACTTAGAGGAAATAATCCTCAGAGGGCTTTCCTTGCAACTGAAGATCTGCATAGTAGCACCCAAGTGATAGCTTGAGAAATCAATTAACTTAAAAAAATTAATGATCTCTGTGTATAATAAGCTAAAATAAGAGTGTTAGACTCCTCAGGAAAATTATTCTACAGATGGAATTTCTAAGGATAGTGCTTAGGGTCAAAGGCATGAGACACTGGGCTTCACATCTTGCTAAAAGTTCATGTCAAGTCCTGCTACAAAAAGAGCTTTGTAAATAATAATATTTAGTATTTACATTGAACCAGATTTTCCCCTCTGCTTGAAAATACCAAATCAGTAATTCTTGAAGGCTGAATCACATTTTTACCAAAGAGAGAAAAAGTGAGACACTGAGGAACATTTCAGAGGCTGTATAAGCACACCTTTCCATCTCACTGATGAGATCTATCATCTTAGAAGTTTCTATTTCTTTATTTGTCACACTGCCGTGGAGGCAGCTCACAGCAGATACATTTAACAAATGTTAAGGTACACCAGGTTCAGGATTGCTTCTGACACCAAGCGCATAGATAGAACTTTACTGTTTCCAAATACAGACTGATCCTTAGCCAAGAAACTCTGTAATTCTAGATAGAGCATCCTGACTTGTAATGAGGACTCAGTTAAGTTTCCATGGACTAACTCGTTTGGAAGGCAGAAGGATTTGTGTTAAATGTTTGATTGCAGGGAATTGGTGCAGTGAATGGTTATTTTGGCCTTTCTCTAGCATTCTCTTTCTTAGGCAGAAGATATAATCCTTCCACCCAGGTACAGGGATGACTCAGAACATTCCATAGTGATTTATACCTCTATTAATATTTTGACTTTTGCAATAAAAGCATGTGCCTCTCTTGGTTGTAGAATTTCTTATTTTACTGTTTCTGGGAGAAAATCAGAGTTTTGCAACCTGTGACTGTCTCTCAAGCCCCATTCCATGCCTAGAACAGTCCTTGCAAAGAGTAATCAGTGACCCTCTAAGCCACTTCAACTGTATACTTTATAACACTTGTTTCATGCCTCCTGAAGAATCCAGCCATGGAGAAAATTCTAGCTCACTATGTGTCTACCTCTAGACGCTACTGTCTAGAAGATTCAAACCGAAGCTTTTTCCCATTCTATTACCTAACTTATGTTACAAAAAGAAGAAAAAAAATCCTTTAACTTATTTTACATAGTCAACTATTCAACTTTTTAATTTGCTGGGTACTTTTCTTGGGGTATAAGTAATGGTGATTAATTTCTGGATACTCAAAAGGCACGTTTTTTTCCTACCATATATATTGTCCTTCGACCAAGTTATGTATTTCCCTGCATTTTTTGGAACCAAGATAAACCTAAGTTTCAGGTAGCTTAGCTACCACACATAAGTCAGAGTTCAGAGTAAATGAGACACTGAAAAGGATTCAAGAGATGATGGTTATTCTGGTCATTGAGTCGGGGCAAACTGCTATCATTCGAAAAGAAGCAGAAGAGAATAATTTAGGAGACAATGATTTCCTTTATGCTTTATGACCAGCAGGTTAAAGCTCAACTGGCTTTTTAACATAACGGGGTGCCAAGGATCCTTGTTAATAATGCACCACTGAAAAACGTTTACCCAAGGTATAAAGAGCTGATAAAACTTGATTTATGTCTACCTGTCAAACATCAGGGTTTCAAGGTCTTTAAGCACTTTGTGTGCAGCAGGGAGTTGTATTCATGACTTGAAAAGGTGACTGTCAATGGGATCCAGTGGTATGGGAATCTGACATACAATGTGGAGATAAAATTGGATGAGCTGGATAACTTTTTGAAATGAATTTCAGGACAGGAAAAATTATATTCTTGATCAATATGAAATAATGCCAATATTGTGCCCAGGGGGATTTCCTTGCTATATGTTAGCAATTGTTCTGGAAAACAGCTTAAATATTTTCACGCTGATACCCCCCACTATGAGATGTGTATGGTGTGTGTGTGTATGTGTGTGTGTGTGTGTGTGTGTTTAAATCAGAATCTAATTTCCATCTCCTAGGGGCTTTTAAAGGCTGTCTCCATAGTAATAGCCAATGAGAGGAGAGGATTTCACAGGTTTCCTTCTCAGTATATGTAGCATAGTCATCTCTTTTTATGTCCTTCAGTTTGTTCCCTGTACGCCATTACTGGCTGCCTCCATGGCAACAGCCAATGAGCTCTTGCACATACATCACTGCACCCTCTGTGTGTGCTCCTCTGTGTGTGCCCTCGTACACTCAGTGGTATCATAAAGCATCTGAGAGCCATGCATGTCCAGTCAGTTGGTGCTGTGTGCCTGGCAACCTCCTCTTCTTTCCATACCCTAGGGATAGCACCAATCACGATTATCTTATAAACTGCACCTGTGTGAGTTGTCCATCTGCATCTGGTACACTCTGATCTTCTCTGATCTAGGTCCCATGGATACAAGATGTTATAGTATATTTAGAGATGGAAGCTTATTGGCCGCATAGCTGTGGGAGAGCCCGAACCAGTAAAATATCAAGGCTTGATGAGAACTAAGTCAAGCAATGTCTTAACATAAAAGGAGACATTCTGTTCACACATTTTAGCATTTCATGTTATTTCTTAGTAGGATTTAAATCCACTTAGCTTTAAATTTTTACTGTCTTGTGAATAATGACTGTTCTGATTTCTCTGCATGTGGTAGTCTATTATTCCTTAGAGATACAAGGAACCATTAAATTTGCCCTCAAGAATCTTGATTACTTTGGCAAACAATCATTTGCTATATGCACCTTGATGAGATAAATGCCTAAGAGAAGACATTGATGGTGATCCCAAGTAATATACAGACCCATTGATTAACTGACCTATGAAAAAAACCTGAAGAAAAAAAAAATCCTGGCCATGAATGCAGGTGACTGAAGGTCTATATTCTTTGTATTTTTTTTATAAGAAAGGAAAAAAAAATGAGAAAAAATTTGATGTAAAGTCTATTTGCATGAAAGTAAAATAAAGGTTATTAGTAGCATAATAATATGCTATTATCGAACAATTACTGCTATTCCTCAACACATGTATTTGGGAAATGTATGGCTGAAAGATATTATTCTTTGGAATTGGTCTAAGTTATTCATGAATAAATAATTCGATAGCTGCAACAAATTGAAGACTGATTACTAAAGTTTCTTATCATATTGATACTTTAACTTGGCCTGATAAATTTGACTTAGACCAAATGGCATTAATGATAAAAGTTCCCAATTCAAAATATTTAGCTCAGAGTAAAGTTCTGAACCAAAGGATAGAATGAACCTATACTATTATTAATCATTTTCTCACTTATTTTAATTGCTTTCATAGAGAAAGTATTTATTCATTCTCCGCAAACTCAGTAATGAACTGCATAAACTGCAAATGTACTCATTTGGTACGCTGGGCCTTGGGGCCTCATAAATATAATTCTATTATCAAATATCTCAAAGGAAAGACCCTTTATAAATAATAGCAATGCAGAGAGCCTGGGTGGCTCAGTTGGTAAGCATCTGAACTCTTGATTTCGGCTCAGATCATGATCTTAGGTTCCTGGAAGTGAGTCCTGAGGTCTCTGCACTCAGTATGGAATCTGCTTGAGATTCTCTCTCTCCTTCTCCCTCTTCACCCTCTCCACTTGCTCTCACACTCTCTATCAAAAAAGCAAAACAAACAAACAAATAAAAACCAAAAACAAAACCAATGCTACTCATTCAAAGTGGGAAAATATTAAATATTTTTGAACTTTCCAAAACTTCAATGACAGATTAAAAGAATTGCAAAATGTGAAAGTGGAAAAATTTAAAGTCTAAAATATTACATTTATAAATTTAAGTTAGGATAGGCAAAAAATTAAAAAGAACAGAATGTTGATGAATAGCTCACAAACATAAAGGCATTATATACATTTAAAACATTAATATGCAATTAAACTAAAGAAAAACTACTCCAGTATTTAGATATTTTGTTATTTTGCTTACATTTGACTTTTAGATTTTATTGAGATATTTTAACTAAAATTCACTCAAATATATCACATTTGTACTTGCCATTTCAAACTCTAAAAGCATCATTTAATTCAAGTCAATTTGAAGTTTAGGAGCATAGTTTAAACTATTTGAACTTGACTATATCCAGCTATTATCATCATGTTATTTTTTTTTAAATTAACAACAAACATTGCAATTATATATAATGTGTTTTTAAACTGGTGATCAATTGGCAGTAGGACTCCCTGCAATGATACACTTCCAAAGACAATATTCTCTTGAGGGATAGGGACATACTGAATTGGTGTCACCCTTTGTAAGGAAAAACAGATACTTGCTCTTCACTGATTGGGTCCTGCCCTGGAGTCCTTCTAGGTGAGATACACGGGTTCAGGATTGAGTAGACCCCCCGGAGATCAAAGAGCCTGAAACATAGTTATATGAACATCATAAGACTTCTTAAACTCCATAATTGTCCCATGCATTTTGGTTTTGTCATCCACTTAAACCAGAAGTCTTGTGTGTTTGTGTTTGGAGACAGCAAGAAAGCTAGATGCTGCAGAGATTATTCTTTGCTAGAGCAATAGTATGATTGCATCTGAAGTTGTTATTAAGCCATACTTGGGAATCCAACTTGTTTGGAAAATTTCTGATGCTTTTAAAAAGCACCTTCGTATTCCTACAGCTACAGAGCTCTACTTCAGTAACTCCTCACATGCCTCTGTATTTTCCTCTTTAATTGCACTCACCTCCTGGTGCAGAATTCAATGACCAGCCATGGAACATTTGCAATCGTTCTTTGTTTTTCTCTGTTTGCCAAGTGCCATTTCACAAATTGTCCAATATCTGCTTCTTTGACCCACTCTGCCTTACTCGCCGGTGTGAGGTTCTAGCTCATTTATATGTAGGATATTCAACTTTCAGGTAAAATGAGTGACTTTTTCTAGTGTTAAACATTATTCTTTTCTCATTAAAATAGACATAAATAAGTAATTCTTTTCTCGTTGCAGTTTTTAATCATGTATCTTCATGTATTTCTATTTCCCCTAACTGAGGTTGAACCAAAAGTTATGCAAGATCAGAAATATTTTAAAATTTATACCCTCGCTATAGTTATGCAAACAAGTAAAAAGTCATTTCCAGCACTAAAATTCACATTGTCAGCAGGGAATGAAGTTTCTGTTCCTTTTTTTCCCTCCAGTGTTCACACTGACAACCAAATCTCATTGACTCCTAAGTAAATTATAACTTTTATGCATTATTATGGAATCATTATTATTGAGAAACCTTCATATTCCTCCATTTACAGGCTGAAATATCCTCAAAGGATCAAGGTCCTCAAAGGATCAAGAAAGTAAAGACAGCTCCTTTCTACCTTCAGTCACAACGCCATGTAAGCCATGGTGTAAGAGCTCCCAACAAGCCACAAAAGTGAACTTGATCCTTCCAATATTAATGGCCAAGTTTATTGATGGTTTCCTATACATTAGACAATGTCCTAAGCACTTGATGTACACCCACTCAATTTATCCAACTCTATAAAGCAGGTTCTTATGATCCTAACCTTATAAATGAGGACCCTGAGATGTACAGAGGTGATGTAACTTATCCTCAGTCACATGAGGGAGAGGAACAGCTGGGGTTTCAACCTGGACATTCTGGCTGTGGGTTAACTGTTACTCTACAACTCCTGTGATCTCCAGATGTTTTTATCTTAGTGCACCTGGAGACTCAAGTTACCATCTCTCACCTCCCAAGAGGTGAGGTACAAATGGGCAGCGAAATTTCCGAATAATAGAGTTTATTAAACTATAGAATAAAAATTGAGGTTAGGATAAGAAAGACTGCAAGAGAAATCAGTGCGGGCCCAAGCTGCATATGCTCTGTTTTTGCTAGATTCTTTGGATGTCATTTTCATTAAAAAAAAAAAACAACTCTTGCCCGCAAGGATTCTTTAACTCTTTTTGCTTGTGTTCTTTTGAGGCGTTGAAACTGAGAAAGAAAGAGGTGAAGGAGCTGGGAAATCATGAGTCAGGTAAGTGTAAATCGGTGATTAAAGACTATTTAATGATTTTTGAAATGTTTTTAAAAGCTAGGGCCCCACTGCTTTCAGTAATTATTCCCTAAGATACATGGCATTGAACTGACCTCTCTGAAAAAGACTCAGTTTATATACTATCTTACTAATCTTCACCATCCTCCTTCAAAGAATTGGAAGTCCTCAACTGAGAAAACATTCTGGAAAACCAAGAAGTGCTGCTAATAAATGTCACTCTTTCTTTTAGCTCCCTTTACCAACTGTTTTTGATGGCACGTAGAGTGGGTTCTCTATCACTGACGTGTCTTGAATTTTGTAACCATGTTTTTAGAGGGCACAGCCATCTCTGCTACTGGCAGGCTCGCTGTGTCTTTAGGATGCCCAGAAGCCTGGTCTCTGAAGCCCTGCGTCTGTTTGGGGCCTGAGTCCTGAAAGCTCCAAAACCCACAGGGAGGTGTGATATGAGTCTCCGGCAGAGGCGATGTGACTCAGGCCAGGCTGGAGAGAGGACCTGGCGGGAACTTGTACATAAGGACAAGTATGTACATACTTGAATGCAAAGTCCTTTCTTGGAAACAAAAGATCTATGTATTGTAAAAGTGCATGCTAATGACAACAGAAAAGAGAAAAGTAGCTTGTCACCACTCTATCGAAACAACTTTCTTTTATTTTGTCATAAGCATATATACTTTTACACATGTAAGTGGAGTCCTGAGGAGAAGGCTTTGTTTTACGTTAGACTTTCCTTACTCAACCCTGTAATTTATCTGCAAAAAGGGGGGCTAACTCCAATTATAAGGAGTGGATATTTTCCGGAGGATTTAGTAGAGAATTGGGAAGGGGACTCAGAGTGCAGAGGACACAACAGAGACTTGATAACATCCCCTGTTAGATGGCTCAATACTCTCCAGCCTCAGTGCCTCTCTCTCCTGCCCAGAGTCTCTCCTCTCTTCCAGTCCCCCATCCAACCCCTGGTGCTCCCTTCACCTTTCAATTCAGCTCTTCGCCTCGGCTCTCATTTCCATCATGGCAAAAGAACCAGCCCTCTATTACCGGTCAGGTGTGCCCCTCTGAGGTGTAACTCCCTCCTCCCCAATGCAGATTCTGACTGGCAAGCTTCAATAAGCTGTTTTGCAAACCTTATCCTTGGCAGTAGACAAACGATGGAGTGTTCAGGCTGTGGAAAGTGATGGGGAGTCCCTGGAGGTAGAGGGATGGAGGAAGGAGCTTTGACCCAAATTTATTTAGGGCATTGCTCATTGTTATTTAGTATTTGAAGTAAAAAAAAAAAAAAAGGAAAGAGAGGAGGAGAAGCTGTTGAAAGGAACAGAAGGGGTTTATCGTTTCTCACTGGGTGCTTGTCTAAGCAGCCCTAGACATTTGGTATCGACCAAATTTGTATTGGTATCGACCGCCTTCTGTTATGACCCATCTTCCTTTAAGACTTCTGGGGTTCTTTGGCGGTCCCCAGACTTCCACACTCTCTGCTGGACCAAGTCTTCCATTCAACATCCAGGCCTCCCATTGCTGATACGCTTACAAACCATATGCCTTCGCTCCACTCAGCAAGGCTAACTTCAGCTGGCCGTTTTGAGGATGCAAAATCAAGTCATTTACCAATAGGAATAAGGTATCCACAAATAGCCCAGGAGATCGCACTTCACTCTTTCAAGAGGTTATTTGTGCTTTAAAGAAAGATGTAAAGGAAAAGGTCATCTTAAAAAAAAAAAAAAAAAAAAAGGAAAAGGTCATCTTTTTGGTAGAATTCTATGGAGGGTGAAAACTGAAGTGCAAAAAACCCAACCAAACCAGGGAGTCTTGGGGGGGCGGGGGGGATGTGGGACAATACTTAAGCAAGAAGCTCCGTTTGGGAATCTGGATTCAAGGTCTGTTTATAGTTTTCACAACTTCTTCCCTTACTCCGAATGCACGGGTTGTCTACAAAAACCCACCTACCTGCACTCCTCCTCTTCCACACCCTCCGATAGGCCACCTGACAGTAGTCCTGAGACTTTTCTGTGGGCGTGGCAGTGTGTCCAACTGAAGGGAGACAGGGGAGCAGTGGCATTTGGGGGTCGTTAGTAAGGAAGTGATGTTTCTCTAAGTCAGAAATTGCTTGAACTGACAAGCTGCATTATTTGACATCTGGCCAAAAGTTTTAACAATTGATTTTTAAATTATTGAAGTGATTTATAAGCATTATAACCAATTAAAAGTATTCGAGCAGAAAATACATGATATAAAATTGATCATTCTAATCCCTCCCCAGCTCTAATTCCATCCAGTGGCAGCAACCACTGTTAGAAATTTGAGGTATTTCTTTTCATACTTTTATCCATGCTCAGCTAATTCTGTCTCTGCCTAGTCCTGGTATTTAGCTTTTCTAGCATTCTCTTGGGCTATCTTGTGCAAAAAAGGTAGGTCAGATTTACATCTGGGCTATGGCACATAATGTTTAATAAAAGACAAGGTGCAGTAAAGGATAAAGTTTTCCATAATATTATTTTAGAGTCCGGGACTGAACATCCAGTACTTTGTAGACATATGCTGGTTTATGATCATCTACACACTTTTTTCTTGAAAATATGGCTATGCTTAGACTACTCATTTTTATGTTCCTATTTTGTTCTTTTGTCATTTTCGCCTTAGGTGTCGGTTCCTGTCCTTATTCTTTGCATTCTGTTCATTTGGGGATACATTTGAAATGGAGAAGTGGAATATCAGTTGGAGCCCAAGACCTAAAACAAACAAAACCCCTCTCGACTTCAGATAATTTCCTATTTCTTGATGAATGATGAACACTTCTTTTTCTTCATCTATAAATGAGGATACGTTTTTGAACAGGTTTGCTCTTTGGTATTCTTTTTAAAATAATCTTGTATATCTTAAAATGCTGACTGTCTTCTTTCTGTTTTCTTCTCTCCAGATGGACTAATTCAGGCAATTTTCATGTCAGTTTACCATCATCTCTAGTAATTGTTCATTTGATTCAAACGCTTCCAGATAAAGACTGTTTTTTGAATGTGGAATTTGCTTGAGAACAGAGGTCAGCTTTTGTTTTTACTTACACCACACTTTTCAGGTACTCTCCATTTGAAAAACAAATTTACCTGAATTAGATTGATTGCACAACTGCTCTACGCTTCAGATACTATTTTAAAAATCTAGGACTGGCAAAACCAATGACAATCAGTTACAGGAGTAGAATGTTTAGTGGTAATGTTGGAAAATAACTGCATGCTCTAGGAGTGTTAGCATACTTTAAACTTGATGCGAGTCAGCCATGAAATGCTGTTATCAAAAGAGAGAACGCATAAATGAGGCAATTACCTATGCAAATTTTGCAACAATATGCCGAATTTATTATCATTCTATTTAAAGGATTAACTAAACAGTAGAATATAAAAACGGAGAAATTAAAGTCTGTTCAAATACAGCACTATATTTTAAACCCAGAGACATATGAATAGTGTAGATGCAGAAGCCTGAAGAACCAGACCTGTGTGGGGAGAAAGGCAACATTAAATGTGAAAACAATTTTTATCACGAATCCTAATGACTGGTGTAAATTCTTGACCGCGCTCTCAACTCTACATTAGCATCCATGCCTCAAAAGCAATGCACTCTTTACTGCTTGCCTTCCTTTCTCCCAGGACATTTTTCCCATAGATTCAAAGGGGTAAAGGATATGTGCTTCTCTCCGAGCTATTTCTACCAATCTCATTCTGCTTTAGAATTAGTATTGATCTTTCCCACATATGAGAGTTAGGCTTGCTTTCGCCCTAATGATCAGTGTAGTCCTAAATTTCTTCTTTCTGTGTCTTTATGGCCATTTTATTTATTTTTTTTTTTACAGATTTTATTTACTTATTCCACACAGAGAGAGAGAGAGAGAGAGAGAGAGAGAGCGAGCATGGGAAAGCAGAAGCAGGGAGAAGCAGGCTCCCCGCTGAGGAGGGAACCCCACATAGGACTCCATCCCAGGACCCTGAAATCATGATCTGAGCCACAGGCAGACGTTTAACAGACTGAGCCACCCAGGCTCCCCCATTTATGGGCACTTTATTGAAAGGCTGCTTGTAGGGCTGCCAAGGAAATGCTGGAAGAACTCATGTCAGAAGCCTGGACGTGGCATGGACCAAGGACATAGTTACTAAATGAACAACTGCAGGAGCAAAGTTTAAAGAGCAAGGATGCCTTTTTGCATAGCAGGGAGGGCCAAGAATCACGTGACATGATTTGACTGGCCCTGGGAAGACTGTCTGGTCCCTTCACTCGGCAGATACATATAGCGCCTGAGAGTCTCACCTTGGGTTGATGAAGACTTTATGTTGAGGTATTGAATCCTGTTCTAAAATGGAAGTGATTCTGGAGGTGAGTCCTAATTAACAATGACAACCTAGTGTAAACCAGTAGGGCAGTTTAGCCAGTTTGTCATCAGCCTGAGAGATGTAGTACAGAAACAGGCTTTGATTTCTGGAGCAAGGGCTGAAAGGAAGAAGTGGGAGAGGTTCAGAACCTGGAGTTTGTATTCAGAACATGTGGAGCAGTGAGGAGAGGGCAGGCCCACATGGTGGACATCCTCTCCCAAAATGGGGCCAACACTGAGAAAGTGCAAGTAACTGTGGGGATGGTGGGGGGTAGGGGGTGGCACACCTGAAGAGAAATGTAACCTGGCTGTAAAGGAAAGAGAACCAGCCCCATTTACCACTGTGATTTTTTCTTTATGACCAGAAAGGCCAAAAAAGGAAAAGGAAAAAAAAAGGGCAGAAAAACTACTTTTAACTGGTTGCGTGTTGAATTCTCCAGAGAATGGCTGAACTGTCACAGTAGTTGCTTTTGGGGCCTTGAAAAAAAGCCACTTCCTTACCTTGGTTTTTGTATTCGGGAGTCTTTGTCTCTAGATTTTGGGGGAAAGGAAGGGGGTTGTAAGAAGCCAAGGGAGGAGGTGAGGGAGGACACTGGGGCACATAATCTCTCAGCACACCAGTGGGGCCTGCTTCTTACAATTGATCTCCTTGTCCTCTCAGCGGCTTGCAGGGCTGGGGACAGTGCTGTGCAATCCCTCAGCCTGGTAGGAGAAAGGATGAGTAGAGAAAGAGCCCTGCCCTCCTACTGGGACATGTTCTCTCTTCATAGAAATACTCCACTCATTGCCGTCGCCAGTGTGGTCTGGGAGGCAATCGAAATGGAAGAAGGTTTTGAATATTTCTGATGCTGCCATAGATTTTCCATATAAATGAACTGTACATAAATACAAACTATAGCCCTATAGTTATATTAAACTTTATTATTATACTTTTTGGGGGTATTAGAACACTGAGAGATAATAATACATAGCAAATTGATACGGAATCCTTTCTTTCAAGAGGGCAAATTTTATAAAGCAAGTGATTTCAATTTTATTTTTAGTTGTGACAAAATACACATAACATAAAATTTATCTCAATTTTTCTCTTTCAATTTAGAGACTTTATTTTTTAGAGGAATTTTAGATTCACAGCAAAACTGGGAGGAAGGTACAGAGATATCCCATATACCTCTCCCCCTTCCCATTATCCCACCCCAGAGGGGTACATTCATTAGAATTGATGAACCACATCATTATCACCGAAAGTTCACATTAGGGTTCACCCTTGGTGTTGTACATATAATGCCACTTATAATGCCACATTTCTGCCATTATAATCACACAGAATAGTTTCATTGCCCTAAAAAGTTCTCTGTGTTTCACCTATTCATCCCTCCCTCCCTCTAGCCACTGACAACCAGTGATCTTTTTTGCTCTCTCCATAGTTTTGTCTTTTCAGAATGTCATATAGTTAGGATCAAATAATATATATGGCCTTTTTAGATTGGCTTCTCTCACTGAGTAATAGGTATTTAAGATTCCTCTGTGTCTTTTTATGGCTTGATAGCTCACTTCTTTTTAATGTGGGATAATGTTCCATTGACTGGATATACCACAGCTTAGGACATCTTGGTTGGTTTGGGGTTTGGGCAGTTGTGAATAAAGTTTCTATAAACATCTGTGTACAGGTTTTGGTGTAGATATTAGTTTTTTATTCCTTTGGGTAATACCAAAGAGACTGATTGCCAGATCGTGTGGTAAGAGTATGTGTTTTATTTTTGTAGGAAACTACCAGTCTCCCAGGGTGGCTGTACTATTTTGCATTCCCGCCAGCAATGAATGAGAGTTCCTGCTGCTCAACATCCTCACCAGCATTTGGTGTTGTCGGTGTTTTGGATTTTGGCCATTCCAAGAGGTGTGCAATGATAGCTCATTGTTTTAATTTCTTACCTATTTTTTAGGTGTACAACTTAGTAGCGTTAAGTTTATCCACATTGTTGTGCAACCAATCTCCAGAACTTTTTCATCTTCCAAAACTGAAATTCTAGATCCATTAAACAGCAACTGGCCAACTCTCCCTCCACCTTGGACCTGGCAACAATTCATTCTACTTGCTGTTTCCATGAGTTTGATTGTTCTTGATATCTCATCTGAATGAAATCGTACTGTTTTTGTGATTTTTGTGACTGGCTTATTTCACCTACCATAATGTCCTCAAGATCTACCTATGTGTAACAGGTGTCCAAATTTACTTTCTATTAAAGACTGAATAATATTCCATCGTATGTATATATCACATTGTGTTTATCCATTCATCTATCAATGAATGACTATTTAATAATTGTGAATAATGCTATTATGAATATGGCTGTACAAATATCTCTTCAAGATGCTGTTTTTAATTATTTTGGGAATATATACAGATGTGGAATTACTGAATCATATGGTAGTTCTATTTCTAAGTTTTTGAGAAACCACCATACTCTTTTTCATATGTTTGCACCGTTTTACATTCCCACCAATAGTGCACAAGGGTTTCGATTTTTCCACAGCCTCGCTAAAACTTGTTTTTTTTTTTTTGGTGGTTGTTTTTATTTTTTTTGGCTTTTTTGTGTATGCTTTTTGTTTTGTTTTGTTTTTGATTGCATCCATAGCAACTGACTTTTTAAAGGTCACTTTCACCAAGCTGTCATCTTTCCTTTCTGCGTGCGGAAGTTACAGTTCAAAGGAGAAGTGACTATCTTTAATTGTAGCTAAAGGACTGAAACCCAGGTTTTCTGAAAATAAAACAAAACAAAACAAAACCCCAAAAGCCTGATAATCCAGGTTCTTTGTGTGATAGCAGGTTTTCTCAACACAGGAGACCAAACTACTGGAAACAGCAATCAAGAGTATCTTAAAGTAAAAGAGATGAGGCATTAGAAGCATAAAGGAGGTTTCTATTTTTTACTGTTATGTCTGGACTTGCAAGGATAAGAATCTGTTGGTAATAATACTGTCAAAAGGAGGAAATTAGTTTTTTTAAAAATTAGCTGTGGGAATGGTAATGCTTGACCTTCATTAATATGCACACATTAGCATTATCTGATTTACATAGGTGTTAACCCAGGTGTTTGGAAGAGCATCCAGGAGAATAACCTCTGATCATTACAAAACTGAAGACGTATCTTCTGTCCTTCTCTGAGGATTTTCAAATAAACAGTAATTATAATGGCACCAATTTAGGAATGGCTGATTACATGATTTCAGCAAAACTGTCATTGTCTGTGAATATTTCATGAAATGCAGAAATGTGGTATTTTTTCATATTTTTATGAAGAAACTCTTTGAGAAAAAAAGCAATCAAGAGCTATGTTTCTTATATAATACCCAGGTCAGGCAAATACTACTTCTGGAGCATGGAATTATACCTACAGATTCAGATATCATGATTAATCTTCCTGGCTTTCTGTTATGCGTACAGTGTAGCAGGAACCGCTGAATGCTTATGTGGTGACACACTTGCCCTTTTACATTAGGGAGGGAAGTAAGATGCTGTGATGATATAAGTGCAGCGCAGTGCTCTGCGTTGTTCAATATCCTGCAGTTTCTTTGTGCTCTTCCTGCTTGGTATGCAAGTTGCTTCTAAGCATCCTGAAAAACCACTGATCGTGGAGAACTTAAAAGTAACACTGGGCACTGTGACAGCATTGTGCTGACAAAACAGCAACAGAGCCCATTGAGAGTCATGTTCAGGCCACTCTTGTGCCTCTTCGTAATATTACTTCAATTTTATGGATGACAGATGTGAAGAACAGAGAAGCCAGAAGAAGACAATGCCAAACTAACCTGGAAATGATTGGCTAATCAATGGATTCATTTATACCAACAATATCTACTAAGTACCTAATACGTGCCAGGCATAATATTGGAGGCGCACGGAGTGATAAAAGACAAAAAGACCAAAAAAAAAAAAAGGAATCATTCATGTTCTTCAAGGACCTTAAAAATAATCTCTATGATACAATGGTTGTCAAATATCAGAATCATGTGTAGGGCTTGTTCAAACACAGGTTGCTGGATGCCAGGCCTACACTTCCTGATGCAGTAGGTATGGGCTGGGGTGTGGTGTCGGGGGTGGGGAGATGGGGCAAAGATTTGCATATTCTGAAACATTCCCAGATGATGTTGATGCTACTGGTCCTGGGACCACACTTTGAAAACCACCATTATAATGGAACTTTTATAGCAGCAAAAGGAGAATCTAAGTCTTAGAAATCTTAATTTGTAAAACCATTCTTTGCTTATATGTGATAAAAATATTGAAGTTTTAGGTAGTCAGCTGAGACTGCACAATTAACATAGGCTTTAAAAGAGAACTTCAAAGGAATAGAATAATTATGCTTCTGACCTATATATGTATTTTAAATAGAAATGAAGAAATGGGACTTACATGAAACCGCTTTGAAGACTATGAATGATATTTAGTGTAGTATCAACAAAAAGAAATACCTGTAAAGAAAATGAGACATAAGTAAAAATATTTGGGGGGGAAAAAGCACTTCAAATTAAATTATATATACATGAAAAATATCCAAAAGCTCATAGCCAGATAAAGGTATACAAATATTAGAGAACTAATAAAAGAAGAATAAAAAGCCATAAGGGTTATTCTGTTACATTAAAAATGATATAACAGAGGACAAAATCATTGATATGGACTTTGATATGATGCAATAGCAGTTGTATTTGATTTTAAGGAAAAGATCTAGTTTCCCATGGACTGGCTCCTTGATGGCATCTTTTCAGTTGTTTACTGCTAAAACCAATTTAATGATGAGTGAGTAATGATGAATACATTTCTGTAGGTAACTGTAGATACACATAGTGCAAAGTACAAGCAATGACTTGCAGTGATCAAGGAAGATTCTAGTGAAATAAAATGAGCAGGAGGGATGCCTGGGTGGCTCAGTGGTTGAGCACCTGCCTTCTGCCCATGGCCTGATCCTGGAGTCCCGGGATCGAGTCCCACATCAGGCTCCCTGCATGGAGCCTGCTTCTCCCTCTGCCTGTGTCTCTGCCTCTCTCTCTCTCTCTCTCTCTCTCTCTGTGTGTGTCTTTCATGAATAAATAAATAAAATCTTAAAAAAATAAAAATAAAATGAACTGGAGTGGCTAAAAGTAAGCAAATGGGAATTCACATTGGAATTATGTGACATCCTTTTTCTAATGACCTCAAAAAACATTGACAATGAAAACTCATTGAGGAGCACCTGAGTGGCTCAGTCGGTTAAACTCTTGCCTTTGGCTTTTGACTCTTGATTTTGGCTCAGGTCATGCTTTTAGGATGCTAGGATCAGGTCCCTTGTCAGGTTCTGTGCTCAGTGCCGAGCTGGCTTATCCCTCTGCCTCTGTTTCCCCCCCTACTCTCTCTCTCATAAATTATTTTTTAAAAAAGAGAAAATACATACTTATTGATCTGTACTCACAATGCCATGGAGAAGGAAAAGCTGTACTTATGTTGCTGTATGTTTAAGATGGGAAGAAAGAAGCATGGAGATTGCATGATGTTCCCAAGGCTTGATAGTAGAGGAGGAAGTTAGGATCAGTTTGTCTTGTTTGACTTGTTTGTTTTAAGTTTTAGTTTAGCTTTTTTTTTAAAAGCTAGATTTTATTATTTATTTATTTGAGACACAGCATGAGGGAGAAGCAGACTCCTCACTGAGTAGCGAGCCCCCCACAGGGCTCAATCCCAGGACCCTGAGTTCATGACCTGAGCAGAAGGCAGACACTTAACCAACTGAGCAACCCAGGTATCCCATTAGTTTAGCTTTAAATACCATCTAATGCTGTTTTCTTTATGTAGGATTTCTAGGAGCCTTTGTTTGGGAAGGAATTTCCAGGGTTTTAAATTGGTTAATTTTTACATAGTTGAGTAGGTACTGCAGACAGCTGCTCTTGGTGTGATCCAACTTTCCCACAACACAGTCATCATTATCTTTCTTAGTAGCAGCAGCCTAGAACACTAATCTTCTTTTCTATTTTACCAGATATTGCTCCGTCAATAGAGTCAATATTGCAGATGGTGACATGCGTCAGTTCTGGAATCAAGCTGTCATGGTTCAAATCTCAACTCTGCCACTTACTATGTTTGTGGCCTTGAAAAATTACTTAACCCTTCCAAGTGTAGGTTTTCTCATCTGTAACATGAAACTGTGCAGGAGCTGGGCCTGAAATGATAGGCAGGTCAAGGAACTAGAATAAAGCCATTCTGGAACCAAGCCAATTTGTAAAATGCAAAGGAGGAAGAATCTCTTATAGATTTTGTTTGGTTGTGAAAAGTGACAGGAGAGCTGGTCAGTCATAGGTCAATTCATAATCATCTAAAGCTTGGGACATATTTGGTTAAGCTATTTTGTCACTTGGGAGGCTTCTCCAGACTGAGGATTCCCTGGTCTGAGAGGAACATCTATTTGTTTGGGCTGCAAGTTTCTCAAATAGGCCTTGATCCTAATGTAGTCTAATAGGATATTTCAGTAGGTTCTAGAGCTACTTGAGGTACTTTGAGATTTGGGCTCATGTCCCTGTAGCTCTTTGGAATTAGGTGCCCATCTACTGGCAGTGACTAATCCAGCCACTTTAACCATTTAGTGGAAAACAAAGTCGTACTCGTCTTGGGGTAGAGGATACATGTCAAACTCTAATAAGCAGACAGAAGCCAATTGTCTTTCATTAAGAACTGGGCTTGTAATGCAGGTGGTGGGAATGACAGAATAAGGGAATCTGGAGGAAATTTTCTGTGTATTTTTATATTGAAGAAAAAAGATAAGATGTTAGTCTATAAACTAAAAAAAAAAAATCCTTATTTTATTTCCTAATTAACAACATCTAGGTTAGAGTCTGCATATGATTGTGCTAATTCTTAGGATGCACAAAAAAATAAACTAAAGTCTTTTTGAGGGGTTAATTTTTTTCCAACAAAGTCATACAATAGCACAGTAGGGCATCCTTCATTTCTCACTTTGCTTTTGTAGCATGCTCATAGTTATGTTTGCAAAATATTCAAGGGCTTCTTCAGGGCCTTTTTTGAGGGACTTACTTAGTCATCAGATCTTTATTTTTCAATAGCTTAGCTGTTTTCTGATGTTTTATGGGCTTCGTGAAAGCCTGTACCTTTTGTAAGGTTTTCTGTTTCATTGATAATTATAGCACGCTATATATTTTTTTATATTTTAAAGATTTGTTTATTTTAGAGAGAGAAGGAGAGTGTGAGTGCAGTGAGGGGCAAAGTGAGAGGGAGAATCTCAAGCAGACTCCTCGCTGAGTGCAGAGCCCAATTTGGCACTCCATCTCACCACCCTGAGATCATGACCCATTGGGAAATCAAGAGTCAGTCGCTTAACAGACTAAGCCACCCAGGTGCCCTAATATGTCATAATTTATTATTATTATATTTCTTAATATTTTATTTAAATTCAATTTCCGAACATACAGTATAATGTTCAGTGCTCATCCTATCAAGTGCTCTCCATGTCATGATTTTTAAAGAAAATGGCAAAGATATGAAAATATTGCAAAAGATAAAGCTAGCATAAAGCAGAAAGGGATTTTTGAACAAATTTTCCAAAAAAATTTTTTCAAATTTTCAAAATTTTAAACAAAATTTATATGTGATAGTTTCCTATCAAATATTTTTGTGTAATAATATTTTTGCTTGTCTGTGAATCTTATAAGTTTGAGAACTTGAATAATAAATATATGGATGATAAAGATGGCCTGTATAATTTTGTTGTCTACACAGATAGGGCAGCAGTCTTGTGGCTTTGTCCTCCTGATGTGTTACCGCCAATAGAAACACCCATATTACTTTGATATTAACTCTATTTCCAAGAATTAGGATTAAAAGAATTGATTATTATCTTCCCAAATAAAATGTTCCTAAGTAAAGGATGCCTATATTCATAGAGTAGTTTCCCAAGTTGTAATTATTTGATGCATATCATAGAGTTGATAATCTGCACAAAGTGAGGACACCCAACTACATGAATCCTTAAAATGGCAAATCTGTTCAGTGGTTGCCTTACTATGGTGGACAACAGATTTCTTCCTCTGGCATCATGAACCTGGGACACTTGGTAGGGCAAACTCCACTTAGATTTATCTCTATATGTTGTTCCCTCACTGGCAAGAAAATCAGCAGGAACTTTTTATAAATGTAGACTTCGGTGGCTCCTGTAGAGACTGGGTTCTGGATGTCTAAGCAGAAGTCCTGACTTTGGTTGCCCTCCATGTGGATACATTGGTGGATAAAGTCACCTCTGAACAGCCTTATGCATTATTCTTAGAACATGCCCACTGGGGAGGTTTCTTTCTAATTTAAGCTTTCAGTCCATTGGCAGAATGAATTTTGCTGGTGTGTCCTCTTTTGAACAATTGCATTAGCTTAGTGTCAAATTTCTTGAAGTGGACTCTCCTAAAGCATATAGTTGGAGAACTTGCAAAGTAATGTTGTTGCAAAGTGCAACAAGAACAGGGATTCTCAACGTCAGCACAATTCACATTTTACACTTGGTAATTCTTTAGGTAATTTTTGAGAGAAACTATCCTCTGCAATGTAGGATGTATAGCAGCAACCCTGGCCCTGGCCACTATTCCCTAAATGCCTATAGTATGCCTTTAGTCATGACAATCAAAGATGTCTCCAGATGTTGCCAAATACCCCATTAGGAGGAAAAATATCTCCTAGCTGAGACCCAATCAGCCCATATCAGGAAACCTGTTGACTGTATCTTTTAAACCAACCACCTCTCATCACTTCCATTTTCTTTGTTCGAATCAACATTATTTCTTGCCTGGATTACTGCAATAACTTCCTAATTAGACCCCTATAGTCTGTCCCACCTTATACTCTTTCCTTTTCAGTGTCTTCTCAATACAGCATCCAGAATGATCCTTTCAAAACATACCAGTTCATGGCACTCGTCTGCTCACAATCCTTAAATGACTTCCCATTTCTCTTAAACTAAAATGGCCTACCAGGTAGGTTCAAGGCAATGACATGCCAGGATCCATGTGATACATCACTATCATCACTATCATACATCACTATCACTATCACTGAACCAGGGATCTGCACAGGGGCCAGACATATGGGCAGCCAATTCCTCCTGACAAAGCTATAAAACCTTCCAGAAGTCCTTTCTGAAGTTGTCTTTGGAGCCAGTTTAGTCAGACAAGAATGCCACCCCTACTCCTTATAGTCAGGTACTTTTTCTCCTAAATGGTCTCCCAGTCTGCTCATTAACCTATTTACCAGACAATGGATGACAATGATCTCTATCAAAAAAGAAAGATCCACCCCTAAAGGATGGAGATTTACTACCACTGAGTTGAGTAAAACAAAGCAGCCAGTTCCAAAGGCAAATCCACAAGAGGAGTTCCAATTTTTTTTTTTTTTAAATAGTAAGATTGGGGCTGCCCTGGTGGCTCAGCGGTTTAGCGCTACCATCAGCCCAGGGCATGATCCTGGAGACCCGGGATCAAGTCCCACATCGGGCTCCCTGCATGGAGCCTGCTTCTCCCTCTGCCTGTGTCTCTGCTTCTCTCTCTCTCTCTCTCTGTGTCTCTCATGAATGAATAAATAAATACATAAAATAAAATAAATAAAATGGCAAGATTGGTGGAATAAAAGTAAAAACTCCTAAGGCAGTCATATGGAAGGAGATAATATTCATTTAGATTTTTAAGTTTGAAGGGTTCATTAATATAATCTTTTCTATAATATTCAAAAGTAAGGGGATCCCTGGGTGGCTCAGCGGTTTAGAGCCTGCCTTCATGCCCAGGGCATGATCCAGGAGTCCCAGGATCGAGTTCCTTATCAGGCTCCCTGCATGGAGCCTGCTTCTTCCTCTGCCTCTCTCTCTCTCTGTGTCTCTTGTGAATAAATAAATAAATAAATAAATAAATAAATAAATAAATACTTCTTAGAATAGTTTAGTAATTCGGTATTTTAAAATAATATTTTGTAAAATTCTAAGAATGTGCTCTAGAAATATGAAAAGCTAGACACAAAATCAACAATAAGAGAGATAAATTAGGAGATGGAGAATTATAATTCCAAAAGGACCAAAAGGTGTTTTTCCCCCAGATCAACACCAAGTAAGATCCTGGGAGAACAGCAAAAATAAAAGACAATTAAAGGTGGCATTGTTACCAAAGAATCCCTCACTCTGATAAACAAAAAAGGTCAGCAATCTGGTAGAGCACAGAAATAGTGATTGCCCCTTTTACTATACAACCAAGGCGATCACACTTGGCTTTGCTAGTCTACTTTCAGTCTCTCCAAGTGGGAAACTGGGTAATTTTCAGCCAGGAAAAAAGGAGCATAAATTCTTTAAAGAATTATGTAAAAATTGACAGAAAATGATAAAAATGTTTGGTAAGTTCTAAATGGGAATGCACATAGGAAAATATTCCACAGCTGCCTGTAATGGGCTGAGGTTAAACAAAAGCAGAGATGAAAGTGGAACATCACGGAGAAGATTCTGATGATAAATGATAATGTCCTGTTGCACAACAAGAGCCCCATAACACAAGGGAATTTGAAGGTAAACTGGGAATACTCGGAGAGGTTCTCAGACGTACAATCCTTTTCCAGTGAAACTGAGATCATTCCTTGGGTTTTTTCTTCCTGACACATTACAAACGCCTCATTTTTCAAGGGTTTGATGAAACATCATTAGGTGTTTCTTCTTTTACAGTCTGCTTTTTGGCCATCACATTTCTCTTGGGAGAGAAGATGATAATCTGACAGACATGTTAGCTCATATACCCTGAACTTTAATCTCCTGCTGAAGGTTAAGTCTACTTTTTTTCTGTAGGCTTTTGACTTGGGATAACCTTTTGCCGGCCATGGAACACTGCCATTTTTCATAGACAGTTGCAAAAGTAAACTTCCTCTGGTAATATTCTTAAAACTTGATTATTAAACACAATGATGCAATCTACTGGGAGGCATGGCCCATAAAGACATTTGTTAAATGCATTCATTAATAAAACACATTTTCCCACACTAGAGACTCCCTAAGTGGTGGTTATGGTCTCCAGCTAGCCTGCCAAGTTTATTTAATTCACAATGCAGTTGAAACGGAATGTTCCATAAATCAGATACATTATGGGTTAATAGGGCCTTTGGGGAGCCTGAGATTGGAGGCAGTGAGAGGAATAGTCAGGGAATCTGACTGCCATTACAAATTATTTCTAAGGCAATTGATTTCCAAGTCAGGGCTCAAGATGCAAAGACAGCAACTATAATGTCCTAGGAAATTGAGAGATTGGGACAGGAAAGAAAGGAAGGATAGGACATGGAATTTTCTTCTTCTCAGGCCATGAGCGTCAATGGAAACTCACCCAAACTCAACTCTCACCAAACTACCCAGTATGAAGGGGCCTTGTCTTCCTTGGCACCAGAAAAGTCATCAGGAAAGGATTCTTTCTCTGTGCCTCCGAACTCTTTCCCCAGAAATCACTGCTTACAATTGTTGAAAGGCAATGCTCCATGAGTCTCTTTGCTCTTGCAAAGCAAAGCACTGACTGTCGTTTGTTCTCAACCAACTTTTCAAGAATGTTTGCAATGAGAAGATGGGAGATGGACATATTGTCTCCTTCCAGTGGAAAGGGTGAAGTTGCTTACAGCCTTGGAACATAAAAATTGTACCTTTGTCTGGAGCAATGGGCAGGTGCTTTTACTGTCCATTATAAAAGATTTGAATTCCCTAGGTTTAGGATTCCTCTCTTCTCATGCAATCCTGTAGGAATTGGGGCTCTAGGTATCAGTGCAGACGCTGATACCCCCTGGCTATTGCTATTGCTCTGAGTAACAAATTGTCCTTTGTTTCTGATCCAGGAGACTCGTGTCTTCTACCAGTAACCACAAAACTGTGGCAGGCTAACTTGTTAACTTGCAAGTAGCTGGTGTGTTAGCTTGTGGTAGACTAACTTATTAGCTTACTGCTTTTTAATAAAACAGCACATTTTGATTATGATTCTGATGTATGTATACTTCAAAATCCAAAAAACTATTAAGTATATCACCTATTTCTTTACAGATAAAACTGTTCGTGTATATAGCAAAAAAATTAACACAACAAACAGTCTGTTTTGTGAAAAGAAAGAAATGATTGGTAAAAAGAGGTTTGGGAATTAACTGTGGATGTTAATTTTTATGCTATTCAAAATTATACTTTCAATGTAATACTCAGTTTTATATACCCAGGCCTACAGTTTCAGGTGCTGTGTATTGTTTTTTTCCTTTATCTAGGTATTTGGAGGGAAAAAAATAGAAAAAATAAACTTGCTCAATGGTCCAAAGGACGAACACAACCAAAGTTTCCTTTTCTACCTTCAAATATTTTGAATTTGCTGTGTTATTGGGGAGCTTATTGTTCTTGAAGTCACCTAATGTTTATGGCAGAGGATGGCTTGGTCTTGACTAACATGACTTTAAGAGTAAAACACAAAAATAAGACCCACATAATTTTAAGGGTTAAATGCAAACACAGGTCCCACATTTTATGTCTTTAAAAATATTAACTTTAAATGTTGATTTAGTTTATCATGGATTTTTTTTTTCTCAGTCCACATTTATTCCTTCACTCTTCTTACTTCATAGTTTAGATAAAGCTCTCTCAATTGTTAAAACAGCTTCTGAAGATCTACCAGCTTCTGGAATAGACAAACAGTTATAGAAAATGCCACTGCTTGTCTTGCTTTTTAGTGACTTAATTATTATTGTATTTTTAGGGCTTTGCACAGAGCAGGATAGCAGTGAATAGTGGTTAAACACAAGAATTGAATATAAGTGTATCACTGTTCTTTAAGACTACCCTAGCAGGGGCAGCCTGGGTGGCTCAGTGGTTTAGCGCGCCTTCAGCCCAGGGCGTGATCCTGGAGTCCTGGGATCGAGTCCCACATCGGGCTTTCTGCATGGAGCCTGCTTCTCCCTCTGCCTGTGGCTCTGCCTCTCTCTGTGTGTCTCTCATGATTAAATAAATAAAATCTTTTTTTTTTAAAAGACTACCCTAGCACTAAGATTAGAATTTTATCCAGATAATTTCAATCAAACAGCAGAGTAGCATTTGCCCTTTTCTTTTATAAATATAAATAAAGAGCTATCTTGCCAAAAAGCCATTCTTTAACTAATTAATAACCTTGAAAAATCCAGATTGTAGTGGGAAGTATAGGCATATTGGGATCTTTAAAAGACTGGATAATTGGAATTTTCAGGATAATAATCACTTCATTTCAGAAGGTCTTCAGAAAAAATCTGTTGAGACTGATTTGATACAAAGGGATAATAGAAAATAAGTTGAAAAATCATTTAAAATGTTTGTCTTTGCTCAAGCTTTGAAGCTCAAGTTTGGTTCTGCAAATTAAATACCCACATGCATGATTATTTAACTGCAGGATAAAACAAACTCTTAAACATTTGATAATAATAAAAAGTTGGTGGAAAATATTTAGCTTCCAAGGAAGTCTTAAGTCTTATTCCTGCATCATCTCATTTGATAATACAACTATTATTATCCCTATTTTATGGGTGAGGCAGCTAAGGCTTATAATAAATTAAGTCACTTGCCCCAGGTTACATACTAGTAAGTAATAGAATTTTAATTCACGACTGTGAACTTTTACAGTCAGAAAATGAGAGCATTTTTCAATGAAAATGAAAATTCTGTTATTTTTAAGAATACTGTCTGGTGCTTGATAATTATCTCAGTAAACAAATCTGATGAAGAGATTTACATCTCTCCTGTTTCATCCAGTTCAACCTGGGACTCTGCATAGAAAAGAAAAGGAAACAAATTATGCATATGCCAAGAATAGCTTGTTAGAAAACCATTAAGTTTTAACTATCAAGATTTAACCACTGAGGGTATTAGGTTAAAGCTATCACTTAAGAAAATTACAAAATGTCTCCCTTGGGAGGAAATTAACTCAATTCTATGACACTAAGACTACAAACTCTACAACTAGATGATACACACTTTGGTGGCACTAATCAATTAAACCTCATAATCCTGCTGATTTTGAGTGCCAGTGTTCCCAGAGGCCACATGAACAGACACCTGTAACCTTCAGTGGCAGATGTGCTAGTAGGTCTTTATCCTGAGCAGCTGTGAGCCTGCTGCTGGTCCCTATTAGCTGCTCGGGCAGTGTGAGTGGCAGCAGTTTCTGGATTACCAATGTTTGAGCAACCTAAATTTCCAGTGTTGGTCAGGAGATAAAGCATTTGTTTTTGATTCTGCACTCCCTTTCTCCCCAGCAGTTCTGCAAAGCAGGCAATCTCTCCAAACCATTATTACTTTACTCAGCCAATCAAACCTAAGGGTGGCCTTGAATGTTATGAAAGAAGGTAACTGTTTCTGTGGTGTGATTTATAAGACCCCCCAGTAGAGAACCTTGTTACACCTTACCCCACTCTTTCATTCCCTATCCAATTGCAAGTTATTGATCTATTATCTTGGTGTGCCTAGAAAATCTCATCTTATCTCATAAAGGATTTAAGAGATTTAAATGATTTTAGGGGGGGGGCATAATTTTCCCTGGATGACATTTGAACTTCTGCACACTTTTAATTTTTCTTGTTTTTACAATTCCCTGTTAAACAACACCAACCTGTCTTCTCTCTGCTATCTAGGTTCTTTGTTCTAGAGGGGATGTCTGACTTTGTTTTAGCTTATGCTCTTGCCTTAGCCAAGTGAGACCACTACCAAAGGCACTTAGCTCTGAATTCTCAGCCTTATGCCAACCACTTAACCAGCATCCCTTCCAGAGACCTTGTCCAAGTTCTGACTTGTTACTATGTTTATTCAGGTCTCAAAATTGAGTACTCGTTCACAACCAAACTGCCCCAGCTTCATAGGTAATAATCATCAAACCTCCCAAGGTCTAACAGTCTTAGCCTTAGCCTGTCCATACCAGAAGGCAGTTCTGTTTAGGTGTGCACCCATTGTTATTCCATCTGAAAGGCACTGCCAAGGGAAATTGTAATAGTACAGCCATTGCCTCAAACTCACTCAGATGGGATTGAAAACTGTATATTCAACTCTGATCACTTTAATTGTGATAGTTTTCATCAGAGGAACTGTTTTATTCAAACAAAATTTCACCTAGAACCTCAGTATTGATTGATGTATTCACAACTATTGAGCACATTCATCCATCATATAGGTCTAGCCCAAAGCCTACGAGCCATCCCTGATTTCTCTCCTTCCCTCACTGCACATATCTAGTTTACCAGCAAGGTGTGTCAATTCCACCTCTAGTGTATTCTCCATTTCTTCTACCTGTCTCTATCTACACCTGATCCAAGACACTGCTGTCTTCTATATCTGCTGGGGTAAACCTTCCTGCTGCTTCTGCTCTTGCTCTCCTATAATCTATTCTGCACATAGGAGGCAAAGCAAAATGCTTTAGTATGATCTATACTGCTCTGTATAATCTGCCCCCTGCTTGCTATTCCCATCTAACCCCACTCCTGTCATTCAGAACCCCCCAGATATGGTGGAATTCTTTATATCCCTTTAGGTCAAAAATTTTCCAGCCTTAGGTCCTTCACACTCTCTGTTTGCTCTGCTGGAGTGCTCAGCCACCATGTCTTCTCATGGCTGCCTCCAGCATTTCATTCCCACCTCAACTCAGTGTTACTTCCTTAGAGAGGCGTTTCCTGGTCAGGTGATTTCAATGAACTTGCCCACTCTCAGTCATTCTTTATCACATTTTCCTGTTTTCTTCAAAGCATTGGTCACCTTCTGCAATATCATTATTTTACTTGTTTATTGTCTGTCTTCCTAGCTCCCCCCTATAATGTGAACTCTTCACAACTGTGTCCCTTAAAATAGCTGGCACAGAGTTGGTACTGAATGGCTATATGTTTAATAGACAGTGGGGGCCAAAGCATAGTCCCTGAGTTCACAGAACTTTCAGTTAGACCAAAAAAAAAAAAAAAAAAGTAAATAGTGAATAAATGCAAATTGGAGTGGATGCCATGAAATAGTAGATGCTTTGTGGTTCAGGAAGGCAGCTTGAAGAAAGTGAGCTAAATGGAATTAGCCATGTGGATATTTGAGGGAAGAGTATCTGAGAAAGAGGGAAGAGGCAACATGAAAGCCTTAAATGCTTTTTTGAAGCATGTCTGGGCTGTTTGGGGCTAGAAGGCAACGAGCCAGAGGAGAAAGTAATAAGAGATGACATGAGGCAGGTGGTGGGTTACAGTATCAGGGCTCTCTCATTGAGTATAACTCCTAATAATTTAGGCATTAAATGTACAGTCCTCTGAAAAAGGCAGTACACCTGGCGAGTAGTTCAGACTTCATGGAAAGTTCATTTGTTCCACTGAGGTTGATATGGTATCAGACTGTTCTGGTGTACCCAATCACAATATGCATAAAAATCCCAGAAAACAATGCAAAATTATGAAGAACAATCATATTTTAATCATACTGGGCCTCCTAGAATTATTATTATTTACTCTCAACAATCAGGTAATTAAACTGTTTGAATTTAGATCAAAATGATGGGCTCAGTTTGATTCTAGTACTTGAGTCCCAAGTAATCTGATTGTTTTTGGCAGCTTGTAGGCAGAGTGTTCACATTCCAGAGAAATATTTTGTTTAAGTTTTCAGAAACACTTCTAACCTTCTGGGGGAAGCAGTCCACTTCTTAAAGTAAACTTCTAATGAAATGTAAACTTTTTGATATATAAAATTCTCACATAGCTCAAGTGCATGATTAGTACACAGAACTTAGGTAAATTTATGATTTATTATCAAGTACAGATACAGGGAAAACCTTGGTACTTAACCTCATGTTGTTTGTAGTTTGATGGCTAGAGAAGGAACACACATGAAAAAGGAAATATTGTAGTAACCATATATCAGTACCAAAAAAGACTATTTCTATAATATTCTACCTATCTTCCTACTACTATAATTTTCTAGTCACATCTTAGCTCTCATCTGTGGTTTGGAAAAATCATATTCCTGATCCAGGGGAATTTAAGAGGTAGTTGGCTGGTAGCAATGGGACTCAGGGTCAGTCCATCAGTGAGGTCGGTCAAACTTTGAACTCAGACCCTTATTCCGATAGATGGATCTGCCTTTTGCCTTGGGACTGACCAATCTCTCCTTGCATCCTGGTTATCTGCTCTGTCAGCCTCATGCCTCATTTCCAAAGTTAAGGAGATCACAGTCATCCCCAAACCAAAGCTGGATACTTGCTTCCTGTGTCAATCTGCCTGAGGCCACCTGCCCAAGATCTTCCCACAAGGTATCTGGCACCAGAATACCTGTGATGTAAGCCCAATTCTTAGGTTGAGAGGTGATGTTATTATAATACTAAAATATAATCAGCAGATACTTTTGCTAATTTCCAGGAGACAGAATGTGGGAAAGAGGGTCACTTGTCTCACTGTAGAGTTTTGATTTTTTTTTTTACCATATGCATATAGTATTTTAAAATTAATCTAAAGTAAAAGAAAATTGAAATAGCAAAAACTTTAAAAACCAAAAATATGGTATTTTTCCAGCAAAGAAATGTCTGAATATTACCTCAAATGAAGTACCTGATCCCAAGATCCCCAAGACAGCAATTCACACAGAGGAAGCAAGGTAAGCTAACCCTTGATTGCAAACTGAGGTTTTCATGTTATACTTGCATATCCAGTGAGCTAGACACTGGGAGGGTGGACTCTACGATTACCTACAGCTTCAGTGTGGTTTGTGAGTCAATGTGAGAGCAAGAAATGTGAGAGAAGAATGTATAAGAGACTGGAAATTTGCCCCAAAGCCCACGTGTGATTTGAGGAGAGGAAAAGATTTCTAGGCCTGTCTTCTTAGCTGCATGGACACAGAGAGAAGACTGTGGCCCTGCCTTACTTTTCCAGTGCTTTGGAAGGAAAAGAACCTCAAAGAACTATTTTTACATCTGTATAATCTTTCAGTCCTTTTTAATACTCTACCCTGTGGTACTCTGTAGTCTGACATAGAATGCAACCCACCCTTAGGAGAGGGGATAAGGAAGGAAAAGGGATTTTTAACTTCCTTTCTAGGAGGTAAAGTGATTGGATAGATGAGTCCATGATGGAGAAGAAACAGATGTTGAAGAAGATAGGATAATAGGAGGTGAGGGTGATTAGGTAATGTCAGGTAGATTGTGGAGAGACAGGAAGTCATGAGGAAGAGATTGGACTTTTTACTTTTAGTTTCTTTATTCATTCAATAAAATTTCCTAGGTCCCACATGATGCCAGGCCCCAGTTGGTGCTGAGGTGACAATGATGAACAATGTAATCCTTTGCACTCGAGCAGTCTATATTCTCTAGGGGGAAATAAAGTAGTAAAGAGGCAATTAAAATAACATATTAGTGCCATGTCTGGAGCAGATGGAACTGTGCCAGGAAGACATATAACCTACTTCTGGGAGGCTAGAGAAAGGAGGGGACATTTGAGAATTAGTACTAAGGAGCTCAACCAGCAGAGTAGCAAAAGGCACTTAGCCAAAGGACCATCATGCAGAGAGATCAGGAGATAAGCATGGCATATTAGAAGACCGGATTACCTTCAGTTTGTGTGCAGTGTGACCAGGGAAACAGTGAGTAATGAGACTGGAAAGATCTTAAGAGCTAAATTGCCAAAGGCCTCGTATGTTTTATGTTAAAGAGTTTAAAATTTGTCCCAAGAGCAGTGGAGGCCGCTGGCTGGCTTTAAGTAGAGAAGTGACATGATCAGTTTAACACTTTTAGAGTCACCGCTGTCTGGTATGGAGGATGGGCTGGAAGAAGGCAAGAGTAAAGGCGCAGAGATCACTTAGGAAGAAACCGGTAATCTAGGCAGGAGACAATGGCTACTTACTTGCAGTAAAATCATGCTATGGCAGATGTATTTGGACTCTTCTGTTGCATCTCCAGATCCCCTCTCTACCTTTCTGGTTGCTACACAGGCCCTTGGGAATGCTGCCCCACATGAGTTACATGACTTTGTCTCTTCCAGCTCCCAGTTAGATGTAGCCCTTTCAAAGGAGAGGCCTGTAGGTGATCAGAGGAGAGAAAAGGGTGAGGTCGAGGTACTGACTCCCCCAACACCCAGATTCTTCCCAGTTTGGCCACTGCAGTCCACCGGTGCCCCATCTATATAGCTCTCCTCTCTGGGTCTGGCAACCACTCACTCTTCTTGCTGCTTCTGGCTGGGTACTAGGCTCCCAAAGCATGGCATTACTCTTATGGCTCCCTTCAGCCCCGCACAAGCCTTTGTAAATAGTCTCATTATTGAACTCTCCTCAGATTACATGACTTGAATGTACGACCCGTTTTCTGCTGGGGCTCTGACTGATGAGCAAGCAGAGAGTGAGAGTAAATCAATATAGGAAACTGTAAAATGGTTATATTGAAAGGATCCTGTGTGAGACAGAGTATAGGAGAGGGAGCAGTTGCTGATGAAAATTCCTATAGATCATACATTTGACAGATGTTTCAAAGAGAGAGGCAAGGCAAGAAGGCTTGTTGAAGAAATGTGGTGTCAGGAAGAGAAGGAGTCACAAATGCTCCTGCCACTGAATATATGGAAAAGATGGAAGTCACCCCTGACAATGTTCTTCCTCATATTTTTGGCCAGAAGACTGGCTGTCAGTTTTGGGTAGTTGCAGAAGGCTGTATTACTGTGAAGGCGTTTTATAGTTTTCAATAATTTGCCTGTATTGCTTTGAAAAGCCCAGAATTCTATTTTGGCCCATTCTTTCCTCCTTTCCCCCAGTAATAGAAACCCAGAAATACTTTCCAATGACTTCTTGCAAGTTCACCAAGGGGAATATCTGCACAGAGAGCGGGTCGGGCAAACTCTTGTTACTGGCTGACAGTTTGGCTTGAATTGGGTGGAAGGCAAAGCAGGCCAAGTAGCTTTCTCTGCTTTTTCTCTTCTATATTCATACTTGAATCTTGGATTGTACTTTTCTGATGGAAAAAAATAAGTCAGTGCTAAGGGAAAGAGCAATGATAAGAGCTTGAGGAGGTGATGGGGTCATAGGGCAACCTTGGCCCCTCTTACTTTAGCTGCACTGGCAGGCGTCCAAAGGCAATATGAGATTCTCAAGAAATGGAATCCCAGACGACAGATGGACCCTACACCCAGCACTATGGCGCATGATGGTGCTTTTACCCCTGACCAATCTAGATTAGCATTTTCACTAGTAGGAAAGATACTAGTAGCGATGCAAAGTGTCTATATAAATAAGATTCGCAACAAAATCCTTAAACATGTACACCCGTGCCTATGTATATGTATGATTAATTCAATCACAAAGCTAATAACACTCCACAAAGCAACAGTAAAGAGATGAGGACAAATAACCTATTTTAACTCCTCAGTCAAAACTGTTAAAACAGACGTGCGCATAAACATCATTTAAGTCACGATCAATTTTTCATGTTGTATAGGCCAATTATTTTGTTAACAAGTGCAAGAAGCTTTTATCAGGAGATATAAAAGTGCATTATTACCCTTCTTGTCTTACAGTAAATGTAAAAGATTCTTAAGATATTTTCTCAAGATATTTTCTTTCTTGAGAGGAAAAATTTTGTTGCCCCTAAATCCATGTTATCCCTTAGCTCAAAAAGAAGCATTGTCGTATTGACTTGAGCGACAGAAATAGAGGCAAGTTTGATTGGAAAGGGGGATTCTCTGGTATTCCAGGGCCGCATTCGAGGTGGCATGATAGACGTCAAGATACTGTGTGCACAGCTTCATTTCTTCAGTGTGTGCATTTGCTTAACCATCACTTGGAACATGGGCTCGTGGAGGCCGTTCCTTGTGTGAGCTTGGTCTGATGGGAACCTCACATCTCTACCTCAGCCAAGGCTATCGCTGTACATTTCAAACAAAAATCAGATAAAAGGCTCAGATTACTAGCTAGTGTCTTACTAAATGTCAGACATAGTGCTAGGTCTTTAAATACATTGTCTTATTTGATCCATAGCAACAAGTTCACAGCATCATTCCATTTTGTAGGTATGAAAACCACATCTCACAGAGGTTACATGACCTGGCTTAGGGTACCCATGCACCAACTGGTAAAATTCAAATTCATCTCTGGGTGACTGTACATTTCATATGGATGGAGCCCTGAGGGTATTTTCTGGGTGTAGATATTTAAGTTTACTTAGATTAACCTTATATTTTACATGAATGGACTGTGTTTAGAGGATTTGAGATTGAATTTGGGGGGTTTGTTTTCTTTAATTATTTTAGAATTTTTATATTCTGGTTTGATTGTTAAGAGCCTGCACAAACTATTTGATACCATCTTCTAGACTGAGTTTTGACAAAGAGATTCAATCTAGGTATTGATAGAACCAATAACTTTGATTGAATCCCATCATTATAGTGGGTATATCAGATTGTGGAGAGCATCAGCATTAGGTAGAAAATAAAACTTCAGATGAGAAAGAAACAACAATTGACTATATGAAAAGAAATGTAAACTTGTATATTTCTTGAAAAAAATTAACATTCCATGCTACATTTGCCACCAGAGGGAGTCATATGAATACCATAACATATGACAAAGGCAAAGGAAAAATCTTTAAATGTTTTCTTCCAGCTCCATTGATATTTCAACTAGTATTCAGAATTTGGCAGAACTGGTATAGCTATGGGAAAGAGCTTACACATTTCACTATAGGATTGAAAACAGAAGAAACATCTTGCTTAAATTAGTCATGCAGGGTGAAAGATAAACCACAAAACAAACTAATAGACAGATTCCAGATTTCAGCAACAGGGGCCTAACGTTAAAAAATCAAGCTGTGATCTCTTTTGTTCCAAGAACCACTTTCTGCTATTACCAAAACATTGTTCTAAAAAGAAAAATCCCTGGAATCAACAATTTCATTGATGTTTCATTAACCACATTTCATTTATCATTATATTGCTTGTGCCAAGATGACTGTGCTTTCTATTGTCAGTAAATAAAATAAAAGTGCACTGAAAAGAAACTCCATAGGTAGAAAAACTCAGTATCTAAAGGCAATTTTATGTACCTCAGCTCTCTGATACCTAGGCCAAGATTTTCTCGGTTGGGGAAAAGATGGATTGTTTAGTAATTGGTCGGTTTGTAATCCAATTTATTTTATGCCTAAATTTAGATCAGTCAACAGTGTTCACTGAAACCTACTGTGTACACAGCTCTAAATTGTCTATTAAAATCAAGATTCAGTGATGATTAATATTACAAAGATGAATTCTGAAGTGATGTTTAATGCCTTGATATAGATCAATAGTTCTCAAAATGTGGTCTCTGGATCAACACTACCACAACTGTCTAGGAACTTGTTCAAAATACAAATTCTCCAGTCTCAGTCCAGATCCATTGATTCAGAAAGTATAGAGGTAGGGGCTCAGCACTCTGTTTGGACAAGCCCTTAGGGGTAATTCTGTTGTACACCTAAAGTCAAGAACCACCGATAGAGATCTATTATGTATTTTCTTGAAACCAAGTCTAGCAGCTTACACAGATTGGAACATGTGCTTTTTGTGTCCTGTTATATAGTTACTGCCTTATCCATAAACTAAATTTAAATACAAAAATTGAATGATTATGGGAAAATCACAACTTTTTGTAATACCAAATAGTCATAGATTAAAGTAATTAATTAAAAGATAAACACGTTATTAGAAAAGCATGAGTAAACGATGTGTGCTTTCCATCTTGTGGCAGAGGAATTTGTTTTTTTCTCTCTCTCCACAAGTATTGTTTTTGCCTAAAGATCACAACGTACTGATTTTTCCATTTATACTTTTGAGATTAAATGATAGTTTAGGAACTTGGAAAGAAGATGGTCTAAAAACACAAATTTTGCAAGGGTAAAGTAAGATTTGCCCAGAAAACTTAGAAACACGGTTCATATCACAAGATGACTTGAACTTTGTGTTTCATGTGCTTTTTTCTTGTCTGAATTTTTTTTATGAGATGAATGAATTACTATGCAACAGAAAAAAATATTTTTATTAGAAAAAGTTTTCAAATCAATCTCAAAAGTCCAGTTGAAGAAAGTAACTTGAACATGACAAAATAAGCCTGGTTTTTACTTTGGTTTACATAATAAGTACCGAATTGCTGGTGTGATTATTTTTGTATCATAATAAAAACAGTGGCTGTTTCAGATACAGTCAAGCACAATGCAATCAATTAGATTATAAGTGGATGGTCTAATCAATTCTTTGTGATTGATCTACATGAATGTAACTGGTTCCACTGAATTGGTCTTAAAGATTGACCTCGATCATTTTGTTACAATATATATAGGGCATAAAATAGTAAGCACACCAAGAAAATACAATTGCAAAGATTTATTTGATGCTCATCCAATTAGATGGGCACATCAGACTAATCTCCCTCTAGTTATTTGCTTTCCTTATGTACAAAGAATACTGTCAAGATGAATTCTTTCTCCTGGTTGTGAGGAAAAGTAAGGTTATATACACATTTGCTGATGATTGGACAGATAGATAAATGCCTGAATTTTCTGACCCTTTTGTAGAAAGTATTGAGAGTTATTCATTTTTCTTCCTGCTCTTGAAATGGCCAGATTCACATAATAGAAGGCAAAGTATTGACCTGGCAACTATCTATCTATTGTAAAACTTCTGAAATCTGGAAAGTTGCAGAATGAGGTCACAATAAACTTTCCAGAACTCCTCTTAGGGCTCAGAATTATAAACTGCTGATTAGTCTTTTGAGATTATTCTCATGATTGTGGATGGTCATTGGTTGGAGTTATGTGAAGTGCGTATTTTTAGGGTAATGCAGTTCCCCAGAGAGAAATCATGGGCTTCCATTGTGGAATTTAACCTAAATATTGTTCTGGCTATATTATCCTAAGTTTTAAAAAAACATTCAGATTGGAAACTCAGAATTTTTACAATAATGCTTAAAAGAAAGAATGTGCAAGAGAGTTTTGTAAACAATATAGACATATAAATTATCATAATTCATATGAACTATGATTGTTTTCAATGTGTTTCAAAAAACCTATATTTATATTGATTTTTTAAACACTTGAGAAAAAGGATTAGTTTTGAAACTCCTTGATAGTTATCTAAAGGAGCCAGTATATTCTGAAGATGGTGACCATGGGTTTTTGAGTCAGGTTTGAATTGGAATCTCTACCTTGTTTAGTCTGTGTGGCCTTGGCCAAACATTTTTAACTTTTTTTGTCTCCTGTTCCCATTGCTTCCTCCATAAAATGGGAATAATAATAGTTCATCCTTCATGGAGGGGTTATATGTGATGATGCAGGACAAAAATACAGCTACCTTTTCATTAAGTATGAGGAGGTATCTTTTGTGATTTCCCAAAATGTGAAGAACTAGACAAAGTTAAGTTTTTGACTTTTGACTATATAAATAATGTCTGACAGCATCCCTCTTGAAACTTGAACACAAATTATTTTTATTAATCTTTCACTTTATTTAGTGTTATTGCTTAGTGGTGTGTTCTAATTCTAGGACAAGAAAGCCATCTCAGATGAAGAGGTTCCCATCCTGATGACTACAATTATGTAGACTTTTGAAAATCCCAAGAATACTTTTGCATTTGTCATTCTAATTTCCAGTTAAAATGTTTGTGAATCAATAAGAGAAAGTTCAGGAAATGGAGAGAGCATCTTGGTTTTTCTTCAATAGTACCTATACTGATTGAAATTTGGCATATTCTTTATGTTTTAGTTTTAAGAAAGATTGTTTTGTGGCTGCTAAATGAATGTTGTTGAAATTAATATAAACATGAACTTTATTTTGTCTCCAAAACTAAGAGATGTTTAAGGAAGATGTGATAATTAGTAAAACTGTGGGGCACTAAGCCATCACTGGGAGTGATTTAAGGGCCACAGAGCTAGGCAATCACCTGACACAGCTCGATTAAGGAAAGAATATTAAGCAGCTGGAAGCGGTACTATGATGTGGTTTTTTTCCCCCTCTCTTAACAAGAAAAGAAAGCAAGGAACAGAATAGAGGATTATCCCTTCATATAGTTTAAAAGGCAGAAACTTTTAATTCCTCATTACTAAAAAGATATCTTTCAATATAAGAAAATCCCTGCAAAATGGGAAGGGTAGATGTATTATGATAAGAATATCGCCTTAATTCTCTATTTCATTATTTTAAGTAGTATTTATCTCTCCATAAGATCCTATTTTTGCTGTGCTGTGAAATTAGCTCAGATTCAAATATCATAAAAAAGTTAACTATCCAAGGGAAAATAAAGCAATTCTTAAAATTTATTTTGGACAGATGGTGTTGCAAGGTGGGGGTGAGGCTAATGTGTTAAACATTTTTGTTATAAACATCTTTCACAATATTTGAAAAACAGTTTATTCTAAAGTTTTGTATTACTCTTATTTCCAATTTGGTTTTCACTGTACTTTTGCTTGATTAGGAGAAAAAAAGGCCTATAAATGAGATAGATGTTAATGATTTATGAAACCCCTGGTATCAAAGGCTAAGGCTACCGTCCCACTGCCCTCAAGCTTCACATACATTGAATTAGGAGGTCTTTAATGGTGAGTCATTGGATTTCCTGACTTTCTCCTGTGGTTTTAAGGCTTTTGTTTTCAAGACTAATATTCAGACTAACCGTTCAGCCTAAATCACAGGTTGGAGTAACCTAACATGCCCTTAACGACTTTAGAACCACACTCTAACCAGTGAAGCAACTTGCTCATTTTTTAAATGTTCATTTGGTAGCCATTATTTACCAACTCTCCAAGCATTTATTACATCCTTTGATCTATCTGCTTCTCATTTCCTTTAAAAAATGATTTTGTCTTTATAATCTAATTTCTCAAAAAAGTATAATTTTTCAGTGACAGATTTAAGTTTCAGTGTGGTCTGCTATTTATTTATAAATGTAAACAAGGAGTTCTATTGTTAATACAATGATTGGAAATAAAAATAGTGTTATTATTATTTTCAATAATACAACTCCCAACTGGTACAGAGGCTTTTTCTACCCATTATATTTCAAAAAGTTTTTCACCAATTCTAGTTTCTACTGTTGTTTGGGAGAAATTACTGTAGTTTTGCTTGTATATTTGGCCAATATTAAGATAATTATTAAATCAGATTTTAAAACAATTTTACACATATAAACACATATATTATTATTATCGTTGTATATCCATTGCTACTCCTCCTTGTGAGTTGGTGCATGTACGCCTGTGTGGACAAACAGAACCAATGATACAAATTTATATTGAAAAATAGATTATCTTGTATAGTCCAGGAAAACTTTTTTGTTGTTCTTCTTAGTCTGGTATTAAAGAACATAAATGCAACCATCTTGAAAACAGTACCTGAAATATTTCAAATTTTATAATGCCATTTTGTCAATCCTTCTTACTCTAAAGAAATTTGAAATTAACATTGATTACAGGTGGTGATGTGCTAGTAAATGTTCAATAACCAGCTCTCTTGGGAAAAAAGCCTTGAGTAGTAGTTTTGCTGATTTCCAGGATGTAAATACTTTCACCTAGGCTGCTATCAACTACCAGCTTGACATCACCTAATGCTGAGTGTGAAGAGATGCACATAATTTTTTTTTCAAACCAGTGTGACCCAGCTCCAGGCTCCCCATGATTGTACTTTCGTTTATAATCCCATTTATAAATATAGTCACTTGACCTAATAAAAGCTGAAATTTTAAGATCGTTTTAAATGAAGTTTTAAAAAAGCCCCAATAAATTCTGTTACATGTTAAATTTATATATATATACATATATATATAAATATATATATGTATTTTTTTCTTTTTAAGAGGAGTAAGACCAGAAAATGAACTGAGTACTTCAAATAGATGATTGTTGCGGGAAACTGTGCTAGAACAAATCCCAGGCATCAGAAATAGTGCCAGGTAGTCAGAGACATAAATTACTCCAAATCTTTTTTCATCTGGAGAGCAATCCCTCCAGGTTAACATTGAGTTTTATTGCTGCTATTTCTAATATTTGCTATCTATAACAATGATGAGGAGAAAACAGCCCTCTACTGTGAATTTCATGATTTTGAAAACATAAAGCTTTATTTTGTTCATAGAAAGGGTACTGTAGAGTAGTGCTCCCCAAACTACAGTTCACAAATTGGTGTGGATCTGAGAATTGTGCGTAACTGTTTTGTGATAAGAAAAGTGCAGAAATTGAACTAAGGGTTTAGGAGCTTTTGTAGCAATTTGACGTTGCTGGGACATACAAGTTCACTACCCACAGACTTACAAGACAGGGCTGTACTTGCTGAACAGGGAATAGGCCAGTTTGGGCTTTAAAGGTTTTTTCAGAGGGTAATTTGTTAGCTCTGGCTAGGATGAAGGATTGAAGATGAATTTTGAAAGTATATCAATTGTCTCATTGTGTATAAAAGTTAAAAATAAGGTAAATATCCCTGAAGAAGCCAAGCATGCTCTCCCTTCGGGAACTTGATGTTCTCCCCTCTGCTCGCATTCCGACCAAGCGTTCAGCCTACAGTCTGAACCCACTAGCTACCCTCTGCCAAATCTTTCCACAGCTGGCTCTTCCTCATCTTTTGAGATTTCAATCAATACCACAGTCCAGACGGTCTCTTCCCTTATTTCAGTGACTCATCATGTGGCCTTCTTTTACATCTTTGTGGCTCATACTACTATTTGAAATTATCTTGGTTATTTGTTTACTTACTTATTGTCTCTTTTCCTTTCTGCTAGGAGGCAAGCTTCATGAAAATGGGAACCTTGTATTTCTTGTTTGTGTCTGTATTCTTAAAGCCAGTATTCTGGGTAAGATCTTAACATACAACAGGTTCTCAATAAATATCAATTTATTGAGTGAGTGAGTGTGGGGAGAACTATTTCACTTTTACTGGCAACACGGAGCCACTTGAATTGGCAATGATGAGACCAGGAGGAGATGTCTCACCAAAGATGAATAAGCCAATAGAGGCCCTTCTATCACTAATAAAAGTGTTCACCTACAGAAATGAGATCTGTCTCTCAACAGATAGATAAACTCCACTTCCAATGCCATACGTAATCACCTCCCCAAATCTTCTGAGATCTCATTCAATGAGTTCACTAATCCACTTTTCTTTGGAGAAGTTCAGTGCATTTCATGCAGCCCATCTGAAAAAATAAAGTATTTGTCATAGAACACAAGTTTTTAAGCAGGCATCCATCAATGCTGTGAAATCACATGCAAACTTAATATGTCCTTTTTTTTAAAAAAAAAAAGGAAAATATCATAGCTATCATCAGATTCTAGGTAGATCCATAATTCCTAAAAGTTTAAGAATTTCTTTTACATGAACTTCAGAAAACTTAAGCAGGAAAGGCTCAGAAATAACATACAGTCTGTGATATTTTGGCAGCACTTTATAATACACACAAAGAAGAATGTAGAAATTTTAAAAAATACTAATTTCTATGCAACTATTTTTGGATATGTCTAGAATGAAATTCTCCATTATGCCTGTAAGAAGATTGATAAAGAAAGTTAAGTGGCAGCTTCTCTGAAGATAAGGTGTATTCTGCGATTATTTATTTAAATAAAACAACCTAATTGATGAAGCTCACTGCATTGATTTCAGATAACTCAAGAGATATCAATAAAAATCATATGGGATTATTTTCTTGATAGGTGAAATTTTCCCCTGTTAAGTGTTCTAAGAGCTCTTATCATGACTAATGGCTGAAATCTGTCACACTTGATTTTTAGTCTACTTTGATTCTGATCAAAGGGTTTATTTGAACTTTGTTTTTTGTTTGTTTGTTTGTTTGTTTGTTTTTAAAAAGGCCCTGAATCACTGACGTGATTTATCACTGCATGTCCACTATTTAATTTCCAGTTTAGGATGCATTAAATAGATTTAGATGTAGACTTCATGTAATTTATTTTATGAACAGAGGTGCTTTACCTTATGTCATTTAGACATACTCAGTTTTAATCTATTTTAGATTATTGAAAATATCACATATGCCAATTTATGTCATCTCATTTTAATCTTTATAATGAAGAATAATGAAAGTGTCACTTTGAGGGACGCCTGGGTGGCTCAGCGGTTGAGTGTTTGCCCTTTGCCCTCAGCTTAGGGCATGATCCTGGAGTCTGGGAATCGAGTCCCACATCGGGCTCCCTGCATGGAACCTGCTTCTCCCTCTGTCTGTGTCTTTGCCTCTCTCTCTCTCTCTCTCTCTCTCTCTGCGTGTGTCTCTCATGAATAAATAAATAAAATCTTTTTTTTCTTTTTAAAGAAAGTGTCACTTTGAAAAATCTATTTTCAGTGGATAATATTTTGCAACTACAATTGCTAGATGTTACTAGACTGGCTGTTATTGCCTTCAACATTATATTGTTAGATGGATGAATATACAAGCATATATTTTTCTATTTTAGTATGTTGAAACACATATAATACACACATATATCCTCTATGATATTTTTTTCACAAGATACTTACCTAAGTTGTTGAGGTCACTCTGAACACATAGTTGATAATATTATGTGAGTCATGTGATAAATGTGAAATATTTTAGAATTTCATAGCTTTGCTCTTTTAATTTTCAAGTGTTTTATGGAAGCCTTCTAGCATTCTAGTGTGGATTCATAGTTCATGTAAGACCAATATGTTAAGAACTCATAGGAAAAGTTTAGGAATTCCTGTCTGATTTTGATACTCAATGTATCAGAATGAAAAGATTAAAATGTAATTAGAACAATTCTGATATCTTTTTCTTAGTCATGGCATTAGCAAGTTTTATATTCATTCTTTCCAGGATATATTATGTAAAATCTAAGATGTATCTTCTCCAAAAATATAAGAAAATCTTTGAACATTCCTGAGGCTACTCTAATTTCTTCCATGTTTTTCTTAAAATGAAGCAATTGAGAGACCTACTAGAAAAAGTCATTACATGCCTTGCTGGCACAAAAATGTCTTCCATTATGTCAAGCACTTATTATCTTGTGAATCATAACAAAAAACAGTTACTATAAAGAGGTGTTCCTGACCACTGCTGCCCTATTTTTTGGTGTTGGGGCTGGGCCTATGCATAAAATATCAAATGGTATTGAAGTAGTGGCTGCTTTCTGATCAGGAAGAGTATCATCTATAGAATGGAGCATAACTCATAAACTGATAATGAGATCTACTCTTTTTCTATGGGTCCTAAAGTTCCACAGTTAATTCTATTGCCACAATATTACAATTTGTACTGTTTGAACAAATTGTATGGTTTGAATCTCCTTGGGGTCTATATGCTTTCCCTTAAAATATGTTTTTTTGATTGTAAAAATATCCTACAAGAAAGATTTATTTTTATTATCAGAAAAAAAAATCACCAATTAAGATTATTTGTTTTTAAAAATTGTTTTTATATAGAGGATACCATAGTCCAGTGTTAAATAATGGGGCAGGTTAATTGCCAGCTTTGATTCAAATTGTCTGGATTTGTAATGTAGCTCTGACCCTACCTAGTCAAGTAATGTGAAAGATTATATAGTCTCTCTTTGCTTCAGGTTTCAAGTGAAAAACAGAAATAATAATCCGTACCCAGAGGATTGTTATGATGATTAATCGAATTATTACATAATAAACAATTTAGTCCTGGTACATGGCATGTACTTGATAAATGTAAGTTATTAAATGGACATTATAACAAATGTAGTTCATATAGGAGCTTTTTACAAGAACATAGTTTTTGTGTTCAAAAACTAGTTTGCTAGTTTTTATTTTTATTTTTATTTTTTTTAATTTTTATTTATTTATGATAGGAACACAGTGAGAGAGAGAGGCAGAGACACAGGCAGAGGGAGAAGCAGGTTCCATGCACCGGGAGCCCGACGTGGGATTCGATCCCGGGTCCCCAGGATCGCGCCCTGGGCCAAAGGCAGGCGCCAAATCTCCAGGATCGCGCCCTGGGCCAAAGGCAGGCGCCAAACCGCTGCGCCACCCAGGGATCCCTAGTTTTTATTTTTGATAGGTTGAATTGAAACAGATATTGAAAAGACTATTAAAAGGCTGCCAATTGTAATGTACATAATTCTTCAGTTTTTGCCTAGGAAGTGACCAAGAAGTCTTGATGAAGAATCTATTTTGATTTTTTTATTGAGATGTATTTGACAATGAAAATTGTATATATTTAAGGTATATGATTTGGTTATTTGATATCCATCCACACTGTAAAATTATCACTACAATCAAGATAACTAACACATCCAGACCACCTAGGTGGCTTAGTCAGTTAAGTGTCTGACTCTTGATTTCAGCTCAGATCATGATCTTAAGGTTGTGAGATCAGCCCCTCCACTCAGTGGGGAGTCTGCTTAAGATTTTTTCTGTCCCTTTCCCTCTGCCCATCCCTAAAAAAAGATAATTAACAGATCCATAATTCAGATAGTTACCATTTTCTTTCTTTTTTAAAGGTGAGAACACTTAAAATCTGCCTTATTAGTAAATTTCAAGTATACAATAATTATCATTAACTATAGTTACATTGTTGTGCGTTCTATCTCCAGAATTTATTCATCTTACATAACTAAAACTTTGTATCCCCTGACGAACACTTTCCATTTTTCCCTTCCCGTTCCCTTTCCCTGGTAACCACCATTCTACTATTTCCATGGTATTGACTATTTTAGATCCCACATACAAGTGAGATCATGCAGTATATGCATCTGGATTATTTCCCTTAGCATAATAACCTCTAGGTTCATCCATGTTGTTGCATGGCAGGATTTCCTTCTTTTTAAGGTGTAGTAATATTCCATTATATGCATATATTACATTTCATGCACTGATAGACATTTAGGTTGTTACCATATCTTGGCTATTGTTAATAACGTTGAAATGAGCATGAGAGTGCGGATATTTCACCTGGCTAGGATTGCTAGATCAAAAGTAAGTACTACTATTTTTAGTTTGGGGGAAACTTCCATACCATTCTTCATAATGGTTCTTCCAAATTACATTCCCACCAACAGCTTACAAGGGTTTTCTGTTCTCATCCTTGCCCATGCTTGTTATCTTTTGTTTTTCTCTTAATGACCATTCTAACACCTATGAAGTGACATCTCATTGTAGTTTTGATTTGCATTTCCTTGATGATTAGTAATGTTGAGCACCTTGTCATACACCTGTGGGGCATTTGTATGTCTTTTTTTTTTTTTTTTTTTTTTTGAGAAGTCTATTTAGACTCTTAGCCCATTTTTTAATTGGATTATTTGTTTTTTTGTTATTGAGTTGTATGGATCCATAGGTTGCCTTTTCACTCTATTGTTTCCTTTGCTGTGAAGAAATTTTTTATTTATTGGTTGGTTGGTTGCTTGCTTTTCTTCTTTAGCTAGGACAGAAGAAAAGATGATTTATTGTATACATGTTACATTTAGCCACAACTGACAACAGAACTAGCCCAGAATGTCATAGGCCAACAGCAAAGACCATAAAGAACTATTTTGATATGAACAAGGTGGTTATGGTGATCATTTGGGGATAGATGTTCAAGATGTATTGAGAGAAATTCTACAGAGTAGCATACAGTCCAACAATTTCTACCTGTGTCCTGGACCTTCAGCTTTCTATATTTCTGCTCCTGGGGCTTGCATGGGTGCACAAGCTAATGGTTTACTTGGACCTCTGCCTCAGCTTTCTTTTGCACTTCAACTTTCCCATTCTCTTCTTCCTCTACTTGATTCACATGGCATGGACATTTCTAAGAAGATAGAGCTAAGGTTGAGAGCCATAGAAAATTTTTAGTTTGTAGTTACTATTGCTTTTGCTGCCTGTGCTTTGGATATCATATCCAAATATCATTGCCCAGAATAATGCCAAGAAGCTTTTCCTCTATGTTTACTTCTAGTAGATTTACAGTTTTAGGTTTTATGTTTTTGTTAAATTTTGCAATAATTTTTAAATATGGTGTGAGATAGGGTTCAATTTTATTCTTCTGTATGTGGCTACCAATTTACCCAACACTATTTATTGAAGGGACTATCTATTCCCCATTTTGTGTTCTTGGCATTCTTGTTAAGGATTAGTTGACTATAGATGTATGGATTTATTTCTTGGCTCTCTATGAATTCATTTTTATTTTGCAGAGCTATTTCAGGGCAAGAGATTTTTGCGTATGGGAGAATTTTTCTTAAAATAAATTAATTCTGCTCCTCCTACTACAAAAAGTAATAGTTTGTGTTAATAAACTTCAACATACAGATTTACAGTCACTTTTTTTTCTATTCACAAGTCAGACCTTACTTGAGTTGAGTTCATTGACTATGGGGAGAGACGCTCTCCTGTAACATTTTTATCTCATAAGCAGCAGGCAAATGGTGAGGCTCAAAAAAACTCGCAAATGACAAAAGTGTCCTTAAGCTGATTTTTCTGGGGGGAAACTAACTTCTCAAACTTTCCATATTTTTCATTACTAAGCATGCTCTGTAGAGTTGTTTCATTCATTGAGAGTGTTTATGAATGAATTTCTGCCTATATCTACACATTGCTCTATTTTAAAAAAATGCATAAGGGAGGACGTGCTAAATTTTCTCTGACTGATAAACCCACCCAAGGAATGTTTTTTGATCCTTATACTTGCTATGAGGAGGAATATTATGTTTGCTGGGCACGTTTTTGTAACTTTTAAAGTCACTATAGTAACATTAGGCAGCAACTGGGGCTGGAGCTAGCTTATAACACTTACTGGGTTTTCTTTTTTGCCTAGACCTATCTACAGTTTCACGCAAAGCAAATATATATGGAACACTTAGTATGTGCCAAGCATGGTGCTAGATACTGGCAACATAAAAATAAGTAAGACATGATCTTCTCCAAAAAAGAAATAGTTTAAGACAGACTTGAACAGAGAAGTTACAATACAATATAGTAAAATCTGTGATAGAAATAGAAATAAATAGCTAGCTGTGCATTCGCAGTGGAGGGCATCCCGTAGGAATTTGACAACAGAAATGAAGAATAAGGACACTGGAGACAGAGGAACAGCATGTGCAGACACATAGACCTTTTCAGGATACTGTCTTCTGGGATGTATAAGGGTGGCTGGAAATAGGACAGCAGTAATTCAATGAAACAAATTATATGGATTTTTGTCTAAAGATGTCCAAGTCAGCCACTGAGCAAGTGGAGAAGCAAAAGCTTTTAACCAGAAAGGATCAGATTTCATAAAGAAAAATTTGACAGAAGTTCTGGAAACAGGGGGTGGGCAACATCTAAAATTCTATCTGTAATTTTAGAAAAATATGATTGCTGCCTTCATTGTTGAAAAAACAAACTCTAGCTCCCCAACCTCCCATCCTTTTAGAGATATTTATTTTAAGGGGCGGGAGGGGGAAATACACCAACTTAAAGCTGGAAGAGGCCCTAGGAGATGTGTCTGGTTTACTTGCTTTGTGGCGCACATGAGGAAACAGATTTAGGCAAGAGTTGGCCCAAGAGCCAGGGCTGTAACTTGATCTGCAGTGCTTTCTGCCTCACCAGTCTAGTTTGTTCTGGTTTGTGAGAGCAGATCAAATTGGGAATGCTGCTCAGTTCACCTGCATTATGTGTACAACAGAAAATTTCATTAGGACAAATGGATAGTTAAATGAATTCTGATATTCCTGGAGGGAAAGAATGGAATAAAGTTTTATTTGATTTGGACTTGATTTATTTTCTCTACACCATCTTCAGCATGAAAGTGATTTGTTTGACAATGGATTCACATTGTAAAATCCAACTTTACACACAGACATAACACTTAGAAACATACTGTATATATTAATATACATAGACTTGCAACTATTAGTCATCTGCTCTGTTTTACATGAATATGAGAATCATTTTTCTTTCCTATATTCTCTTTACAGACTAAGCCTATTATAAAATACCCAATCCCCAAGCTACTCATTCAGAATCTTGCAATATATTATAAATATTTTGAACAGTTACACTGAATAGAAAAAATAATGTGGCAAAAATTTAATCTGCATTAGTTAACAAATGTGGCTAATCTCCAAGGTGTCTATTCTCAATATTAAAGAATTTTTAGCATTTTCCCAGAAAATCTATTTTTGAAGTTATCTATTTTAGCAATCTAATAAAGTTGGCCCTTTTTACACTATTTAATTTGAGCTTTATAGATTTGCTGCTAGAGAAAGCAGCTAGGGAATTCATATTGCTTTAGCCAAGGAAATGATCTCCAGAGGAAGAGTTTTATCTTCTAATTCAAAGAAGGATATATTTCTAATATAAAAATTTATCCCCAACATATCCCCAACATAAAACATTGCAAATAACCTTGGAGATGATTAAATTTCATTTGGCTCTTTGTTGCAAACATATGTGGTAGGGCCATTTTAAGTATGGAAAAAGTTCATTAAAATGAGTTTCTTACTTAAAGATATGTAACCTCTAAGGGCTTCTTCATGGAAAACAATGAGGTGACCTGCTGACAAGAAATTGAACTGGACTTAGCATGGGAACTGTGATCATTTCAGTCCTTGAGCCAATAAATGCAGATCCCTTCACACTTGCCTGGCTTTTATAATCAGATCAAATATCCTTCAGTTTGGATTTAATGCCTTGAACTGTTCACGCACACAGATGGAATAGAGGTTTCAGAAGGTCGTTAGATAATTTCATTATTGTAGATGATTAAAATGTATATTTCTGAGCCACTGTAATTTCTCTGAGGGCTAGAATTATCTAGATTGGTGTTTATTTTGCTACATCCTAGTTCGTCTTGTGAGCCTACATAGTGTGAATCATGCTGAAGTAAAGGCTACTACTCTCCAGACATACACTGTATGATACAGGCAAAACTTGGGTCATGCTGAAATCCAGCATGTCGTATTCCAGAAATAACCTGTCTGGTTAATTTTCAGAATGGATTCCTGGAAGTGAAGTGTATGTTCATCCAGTCCTTAATTTATTCAACAAATATGTATTTGTTAAGCTCTGAGTATTTGTTTGGCAGGATTCTAAATGCTGGGGTACAGGAATGAGCAAAACAGTTGAAAGTCTTTATCAAAAAGAAACTTTTTGTTATAGTGAGGGGAAATAGACCATAAGCGAATGAATATATAAAATGGCAGGTGGTGAAAAGCGCTCTGAAGAAAAATAGAGCCGGGTGAAGGACATGGAGGCTGGGGGGTGGTGTGTGTGCTATGCTATGTGGGATGATCAGAGATTTCTGATAAGGAAACAATATAAGCAGAGGCCTGAAGGAAATGAATTAGGTCTAAGCAGAGATTTGGGCATAGTGATTACCAGGCAAAGAGAATTGCAAGATCAATGGCTGGCCTGATTATGTAGTATTATTTCCACTTTCATGGAAAAAAAGACTGGGATAAAGAATAGTAACCATGGCAGACAACTGGTGGTGGGTTGTGCTGGGATTTGAACCTTGGTCTGCAGAAATATGTGTAGAATGTGTGCAGAAGATTTAGCTATATCCGGGGAAGGAATATTCTAAGTAAAGCCAAGGCTCTTAGGAGAGCATGTCTTTCCTGTGTTGCAAGAACAGCAAAGAAGTCAATGAGGCAGGAACCACAGGGATCTAGAAGCCCTGCAGGTGGCAAGGGGTGGGAGTGGAGAGGCGAGCAGATCGTGTAGAGCCTTATAGGCTATTATAAGGGCTTTGGATCCTATTCTAAGTGAGGATTTAAGAAGAATAATATGATTTTACTTATGTTTTCTGAAGATACTCTAGCTGTCACAGCTAGAGTAACTCTAGCTAAGAATTTTCTAGTATTCTCTACCTGAGAATATCTTGAAAAGGTGGCAAGGGTACTAGTAGGGAAATAACTAATAAGCCATTGCAATAGTCCAGATTAGAGGATGATTACTGTGGCTTGTTCCAAGGTAGTGGTGGAGAAAGGGATGAGAAGTATTTGTGGAATACTCCTTGAGGAAGAGCCGTCAAAATTTGCTGGCATATGACAGCAGATATTATAGTGAGGTTCTAGTAGAAATATCATGATAATTATATAGTCAAAGCAAGAATGTTTTGAATTGGTTCACTGCGAATAAAGCCCACATTCAAAATCTGCATTTCTTTAACTTGAATGCTTCCAGCAGCTTCCTGTTAGTACCATTTTCTATTTGACCTAAATAATGCTGCCTAGAAATTACTCACGGAGCCTTCATTTATACCAAGAAGGCATGATCAACATCTTAGACTCCTGCAAGATATATTTATGGAACATTGTATATCAGTTTTCGTTGCAGCAAACTCTACTGTGTTTGGTTATTTTTAGATAATGAAGTCATCTCAAGCCCTATTATCCACAAGACAGAATCTGGTCTTTTGGTGACATTTTAACTAACTCAAGCATTTATACTCACAATAAAGACATAGTGTGTTATTATTAAGGATGGGGTAGGTGACCCTGCCAATTTAAGAAAGACAAAAATAGCAATTGGGAAAATATGCAAATGAGAGTTCCTACCTAAGATATCTGAAAGAAACTTGTTTTGAATTATTAAATTATGTATTATTTCACTGGGCCATTTGTTTCCTATGTTCTATTTCTCTTAAGTCAAAGTTATTGCATCATGTTAGGCAGAGTAAAAAAAAATCTCTTCAGCATTTTTTCATTTATAGTGATATATACATTAGCTTATTAATTAAAGGACATGAATTATATGCATGTATTTCAAATCCTGTACCTTATGAAGTTAAAACAGCAAAGATTGCTACATCTTCATGTAGCCTCAAAGTGGCAGGTAATCTAGTCTCTTGTGGTTATGTTTAGAAATAATGAGACATTTGGATGGAGCTACTTGGCAGTCTCAGGCTTAAAAAATAGATAAATTTGGATTGAATATTAAGATTTGTGATCTTTAAGTGGATAGCTGCTTGAAGTCATGGAATAGATGGGACCTCCTGGGAATGTGTGTAGGACAAAATAGTGCCTAGCACAAAACGTCAGTGATACTACTGTGTAACGAGCAGGTGAAATTAAAGGAACCATTCAAAGCAGCTGAGTAGTAAGTGAGGCCAAAGAATAAGGAATGAGATCCATGTAGACACATTGGAGAAAATGTTAGGAAGCATGGAGTTATCAGTGTTAAATATTATGAGGGAACAGAAAAGACAAGGGCTGGAAATAATATATTGGATTTAGTAACTAGATCTTACTAAGAATAGTTTCAGTGGTGTGCTAAGGATTTAGTGAATTGAAGAAAAAGTTGGTGAGAAATGAAATCAGAATATAGACAACTCTTTCTATGGAGAAGGAGAGAAATACTATGTGATAAACTGGAAGAAGTAAGGGCATGAATATTACCAGCTAAAAGCTGGGATCCCATGGAGAGGGAAGGGTGGAGAAGAGGAGACTAGTTGTTAGAGCAAGGTCCTATGCAGAGATGTCATGGAGGGCATTGAGAAGAGAGTTTTTGTAGGAGAAGCCTTATTCCTGTCAATACAAAAGTAGAAAGGATGTGTGGGGTGGAGGTAGATTTTCAAGAAGTCTGGAAAGTGGAGACTGGGGAGAGAAGAAGCCTGGGGAGAGAAGAAGCCAGTGCTGCATTTGTATCTATGATGCAAATAAAGAAATTTCTATTTATTTGAAACTAATTGATCAAATTTTGTTTTCCTTATCCCCAGCCCCAAACTGGATACCTACAGTGTATTTGGGAAGATTTTGTCATGTGATTTTAGTTATGTGTTCTTAGCATGTGATAATGTAGTCAGGAAACTGGTGGAATGGAAATATCAACATGATTATCCTGCATATTTTCATAAAAGGAAAACTAGTAGGCAAGCATATCCAAAACAGCTTTTTAAATTTAATTTTGAAAAATTTATTGTAGTGACAATTAAGTTTGCTTGGGGAAAGAACACTAATATTGAACCAACTATAGAGTTTATGTTCTGGCAGAGTGAGTCAGAATAATTTTTGTTTCACGGAGGAACCATTTGAGAGATAGAGGACATATCTCAGACTTTTCCAGACAACTCAAGGCCTGAAGTCAAACTAGATTCATTTCCTTTCCCCCATCTGAAGTGTCCCAATGTGTAAGACAGAGTCATTATTTAGGTAAAAGACTGTGATGCTTTTCACAGGATAAAATTTCAGTAGCTAAATTGTTTTATTAAGTGATGTCTAGCTTCTATTTTGTTATCAATTTATTGTGTAGAGATGAACTGCCATGTAAACCGTGCTTCTGAATGTTTTGGATGTAAAAGCAGAAAGAGCAATAGAGACAATAGAGTTAAAGTTCCTTTAACTTTCCACTTTCTTCTCTTTTAGTGAAAAGGAACATATAGCTAAATTGCACTGTTAAAAGAAGAAGAAAGAAGAAAGAAAGAAAGAAAGAAAGAAAGAAAGAAAGAAAGAAAGAAAGAAAGAAAAGAAAGAAAAAAGAAAGAAAGAAAGAGTACTGTATGTAGGCCAAATAGGATTATCTTCTTAATGATGCTAATGTGAATTACTTTTAATAGGATTTAATCTCATGGGGCTTAGAGTAATAGAGAAAGAATCATCTCAGCTATATATAAGGATTCCAAATAAAATATTAGCATTCTATAGGTAAAGCATTTACTGGATATGATTAAAACTCATCATTCAAAATTGGAAATTATATTCCCATTAATATTTAATTTCTTTATATCAATTTACTTTTTCTTTAGGAAGGGTAGGGAGTGTTGGCTAAAATGTTTATACATGGCACCATCCTATGCAGCATGATACATTGGAGAACACTTTTTATGAATCATTTTCCAATGAGGGTCCTGAAAATGGATGAAAGATTCATTGGATATTAGTATAAGAACATAGAATATGATGAAGATGGCATTTCAAAACATCAAAAAAGATAATTTAAGAAATGATATTGTAACAGTTGGACTATTTGAGAAAAAATAATATCAAGAACTTCCAGATAAACTAAACATTATATATTTATATGCACACATATAAATATGTATATATGTACATATATAATTACTACTAAAAGTGCAGAACAATATCTACATAATCTTGGAGGTGGAGAAGACCTTTCTAAGCATGATTATCACATCAGAAATCATAAAGAGAAAGACCTGAATATTTGACCCTGTAAACTAAAAGCTTCTGCTACCAAATACCATAAAAAATTGAATACAAATATCATAATGAGAAAGAATAGTTGCATTATTTATGGGAGATTTAGTATTGCTAGTACATAAAGGGCTTTTTAAAAAAATCAGCCTTCCCCTTAGAAAACAACCCTCACAGAAAATTGGGCAAATACCATGAAAAAGCAAGTCATGAAAAAGGAAGTACAAATTGTCGAGAAACAAGACATCATTACTCACCCTTCAAACAACAAATATTTGAAATAACTAATGATAGCAAGTGCCATCAAAGTGAGGGGAACCAGGCACCTTTCCACAGCACTGGAGGTATTAGATGGTGGACACCTTCAGGTCCTCCTTTAATGAAGCAATTACTGATCCAGTTGCTGGGGCCATCTTACCTACAGGGATCCAGGAAGAAAGTCTCATCTAGAGACACATCCTTTCCTTGGGTGGCCCCTATCCAGTGATTGATCAGCGTGGAGGCCTAAATCCCTAGTCCTCTCAGCCTAACTCACAGTAAGTCTGAAGAGCCATTCTAGCTCTAGTGGGCAACTGTTTTTCTTGTTTTGTTTTGAGGGCAAACTGAATGTGGGGGGGAAAAGGCTTAAATATGGCTTGTCTTTTGATTAAAAACTTGCATTTCTAAAAAAATAGTTGTGTGTAAGAAAAGATGTATTTCTAAGAATGGCATTGCAGCACAATTGATGGCAAAAATAGTTTTGAACCATACAGTTATCATGAGGCTATGAAAAATAATATTGTGGGAAAATGTTTAATAAAGTAGAAAAACATTGATGATATAATATGTAAAAGTAACAGATTTCTAAGGTGTGTATTCAGCATCATCTTTTTTCCCCCAAAGTATTTATCAATGCATACAAAAAAGATAAAAAAGAATTATAATAAAACATTATTATTGGTTTTCTCTGAGAAATAAGATTATAAAGTTTAATGTTTTCTTTGCATTCTCTTAGTTTTCTAAATTTTTAGCAATAATTATAAAATTCTTATAAATTTAGAGAAAAAATTCATATATATTGAATTGTTTATTTTTAACCCCTTCACTAACTCTTAAGACCTGCCACGGAAACTACTTTGATTCTGATTTATTTTGTTCCAGTAGCAGAGGACTCAATAGAAACACGCTTCTCTTTGGCAGCCAGTTGGCAACTATTTCCGGTGGGACATCCTGCTCCCCTATTCTGTATATCTTGCATGTGATTGTTTTTTGCAACAACATGACACTCTAGAATCTTCCCACAGAGTTTAACAAGCTCAGGCTGACTGCTATTCAGAACCTGTCAAAGGCTAGTGGATATGGGCTTTATTTGAGAGATAGTCAAAAGACCAGTTAACTAAACATTTCTTCTAGGACAGTGGTTTTTGAAAAGTCCTCTGGGGAGGTTTACCCAAACCTTGGAGCTAGCCAGATAGAGATAGGGCAGGGGAGTGAAGTACAAGGGATAACGTAAAGGTAGGGTCCCAGGCCTCCCCTCTTTCTTCTTCAACCAAAGCAGCTAAAACTTTGATCTGTCTTCTGTGTCTGGCTTCTGAGTTAGGTATAGTTGGAGCAGAGTTATCTTTGGTCTGAAATACTTTGAATGACAGTGTTGTGCGGTCTTTCAGGTCTATCCCTTAGATCACTCAAAAGTATTTGGACTGCATTGGCTTAGCTACCCTTAGAAAGGTCTTCAGTGACTTACAATCTAATATCCAGTTTATTTAAGGGGTGAAATAACGAAATAGTGAATGAAAAACATTTTCACATTTTTCAGAAACACTTTGGAAGAGTCTTTTATGTTATTATTCAATCTCCCTTTTATATAAGAAGGCATGTAGAAAATTTTTCCTAGAACTTAGGATAAGAAGGACTTTTTTCCTCTAGTGCAATTGACATGAGATTTTTAATCAAGGAGAGCTAGACAACAAATTGAGTTTCCATTTATGCATTGCCAAAGGGATGCTCTGAGTCAAATTCACTGCTCAATTTTTAATGGTAATTATGTTATTTTTCAACCACTGTTCTGCAAATATCTTTCTTTTCCATGATTCAGTCTCTTTTATTTCCATATTTAAAGACCCTATATACCTATTGCTACTTTTATTATAATCTATCCTAAAGCTTTTTGACAAATAAATGAAGTAAGTATACATTCTGAATGATATTTTAAAATGTCAGAGAATCTTGCAAGCACTTTATCAAATATGACTTATTTGTTAATTATTTGAATGAAAATATTCCTATTGGCCTTGGGTTGAAGCTGCTCCACTTTACAAATTAGATCAGTACTTCTCCCTCCCCATGCTTCCATCACCACAGATTAGTGTTCTTGCGTTACAAAGGTCCTATATGCCTCCAGAGCACATGGACTGCTCACTCTAGACTAGATATTTCCCTTAAACACTTGCTTTTCTCCTCACTGCGGGGAAAGTGATTCTTGGTGCATAGAGTGAAATTACAGCAGAATCCTGATATGTAGAAATGTTTTCCTAAGATTCAAAATTGCATTGCACACACACAAGAAGCAAGTGTGTGTGTGTGTGTGTGTGTGTGTGTGTGTTATGTGTATAAATATTAAATCTCTGTCTTTAGGGGACATTAATTTTTGAAATTCACTGTCTATCCAATTTGAAGTATAGGATGTTTCCATAGGAAATAAATGATTCAATTACAGAAAAAGGCATTTTATTAGTCAAAAATCTAACCAGACAAGAATTACATGAATCTGCTAAGAGATTATTTTTCTAGTTTATATTCCTAAGTAGTGGAGCAAAGCCTTGTTTTTATCTTCTTTTAGCTGTTGGTGAACATTGTCTCTGTGTTCTTTTTAGGATTATTGGGCAGCCTATCTGGTTTTAAACCCACTTAGCTACTAAGATTTGGGAAAAGAGATTTTCTCTCCCATTTTGGTCCTCTAATGTGGAATTGCGATATTTTGAGGTTGTGTGAAAATCTGCATTTGGCTATTTGAGTGGGATCTTTGGTTCTTAGTGGGGGAGTGGTGATGATGCCAAAGGGTCTTTCTTCCTTACAGCCCATCCCCTGCAGGAACCAAGGGCCTAGAGATGATGAGAGATGTAGGAAAAATAAATTTATAAAGAATGTTATGGGGCAGCCCAGGTGGCTCAGCGGTTTAGTGCCACCTTCAGCCCAGGGCCTGATCCTGGAGACCTGGGATCGAGTCCCACGTCAGGCTCTCTGCATGGAGCCTGCTTCTCCCTCTGCCTGTGTTTCTGCCTCTCTCTCTCTCTGTGTGTGTATGTCTCTCATGAATAAATGAATAAATAAAATCTTTTTTTTTAAAAGAAGAATGTTATGAAATAGATATGCTATTATCTTCCCTCTGTTACCAGATCTAGTTAAGCAATTTGGAGTAAATATTGTTTACTATTTGGTTCTTCTACCTTAGTCTTTATTTACTCACTCAATAAATATTTGTGGAATACCTATTAGGACTGGGGGTACAGTGGCAAGCAAGACATCATCCTTCCTCTGGTGAAGTTTAGAATCTAGTGCAGAGAGGCAGGAATTAAACAATTTTCATAAATACAAATGCAAGCTGAAACTAATAATTTGAAGGAAAAGTTCAAGAAACCTTACTTAAATTGAGGGCAAGGCTTGTAGTGGGAAGTCAGCCCAGACCTAAAGATGAGTAGCGTTAGCCAGGTGAGAAGTAGAATATTCTAGCCTCATTTTTCGTTGACTTAATCTCTTTCTCTAAATGCTAAATTGCAAATGTAATTAATGGGAACCTTTCTAATTATCACATAGATAACAGAATGAGGAATCATTTAAGAAGTGAAAATAAAAAAATCAAAGTAAAATCTTTCATGTCATCCTCCATGTGTATTTTCAACAGTTTCATATGTCAGGACATTTTATATAAAATTTTCACTTTAGTCTTTTTATTATTTTTTGGAACACTAAAGGGCAAGCTTCCTTATTAAATTCTTAGATCCTTTTGAGGGATTCCTTGGAAAACCAAAGGCATAAAAGGTGAGTATTCTTCTAGATGGCTAAAAACCTTGGCTTTTGAATGTTGTCAGCTTTTCCTAAAGGATTATTAGAATTAGACCTATCTAGAACTGATTTCTGGTCTCCCAGGGCTATCTTTTATTCTATTTCTGAGAAACATCTTCAATGAAGGACCATTTGTCTTCAATAACTTTTAGATCTTGACATGTTTTAATTGTGGTTCATCAACCTTGTATTGATTGTCTTGTGGCCTGAGGCTGAACTCCTTCCAGCTTTGCAGAGAAAACATGATGGGAATTCAGGATGGGATGGTAATGCTTGTCTAGTGGATTATCATATCACAAATTTGCCATTCTTTGCATTATTCCCACTTCTAAACTTGCACTTGAATGACTTGTATCCAGTCATTTCAGCAGACAGTTATATGCACACAGGTTGTGTTTATGAATATATGAATGTCTAAGCATCCAGATAGAAAGCAAGTACTTCAGTCAATTATCCAAAGGCTGTGTGCATGAGGCCAAACATGCAGAAGCTTGCCTTTACCTGCTTTCTCCCCACTTCTAGACACTGTGAGAAGACATCAAAACCAAGTTTAGCTCCTTAGGAGACTGGATCTCACAACTCTGATTCTACCAACATTTTGCTAAGTCCACCATTATGGGTTGAATTATATTCCCTCAAAATTTATTTGCTGAACTCCTAATTTCCCAATATCTCAGAATATGAGCTTATTTGGAAATAGAGTCATTATACATGTAACCAGTAGGGATAAGGTCATGCTGGAGTAGTAGTGTAAGCCTGTAAGCCCTTATTCCAATACAATGGTGTATTTATAAAATGGGAAAATTTGGACACACACACACACACACACACACACACGGGGAACACCATATGAAGACAAAAGCAGTTATGAAGGTGACATTTAAGGCCAAGGAATACCGAAGATTGCCAATAAATGACCAGAAGCTAGGTGACAAGTATGGAACAGATGCGCCCTCATAGCCCTCAGAAGGGTCCAACCATACACCTTGATCTTGACCTTCTAGCTTCCAAAACTGCAAGCCAATAAATTTCTGTTGGTTAAGCCACTCAGTTTGGGGTACTTTGTTACATCAGACCTGGCAAACTGATACAATCACATTTTGGTTGGTCCACTGGGACTGGTTGAGTCTCCAAGCCACTTAATTGAGAAAATTTTGCCTATACTGCAGCTCTGTGCTTGGGTCTTCTGGCTTCCTTCATGTCTGTGACACTCAGTGCCTCTTCCCCACTCTGTCTTTTATGTAATACATACTTATTCCAGTTTAGCTCCTCTCTTGCCCATCTACTCTATCACTTCCCCTCATCATCCTCTACTAGTTTCTTTCACCACACCTTCAAAAAAAATCCTTCCATATTTTTTGACTATTTCTTCTGCTTTTTAAACTTTCAAATAAAAATTGGCAATTAACTATTGGCATAAACATACTTTGATATCCATCACCAGGAAATAATGTTCTGTGGCCAAAATCTTGTCTCTGATTCTTCCTCTGATGGCCAACAACCATTTTTTTCTCCTTCCTCATGCATGCTCTTTCTGCTTCCCCTTTTTGTGATCCCCAAGTCCTGGACTTCTCATTCTTCTGCAAGGCCACTGATCCTGTGCATTTATTTTGCCTTCAGTATTTCCTGTGACATCCTAAAATTCTTTGCAGTCTTGACTTTCTGACAGATCCATCATCAACCATAAGCTACTCATATTGCTCATTTTTCTGTTCCAATTTCGTTGGATGAAATGACAAAATCATGCTGTTGGGTCCAACATCTATTCATGCTATCTAATTTCAGCTGGACCGACACTATTGCATATCCAGGATAGCATTTTCATTGCAATTATTCTGTTCTCCTCTCTAATCAAATTCACCTCAGGTAAATCATCTTGCTTTCCACTTTGTTGGGGTTCAGCTTCTATGACTTAGTGGCCCCAGTACCTGAAAATGGAACTCATTAAAAAAAAAATGGAACTCACTGCATTCCTTCTACAAATAATTTCACTCTTTATATTCCTCATAATTGTCTATGCAGGCAGTCAGTGCAAGTCTCCAAATGTCAACCCAAATTTACTTTCCTGGGAATATTTTCCATTTATATCTTGGGTTATAGTTCAAGTAGAATATATGGCATTTCCCAAATAGGCTTTAAAATATCCCAACTTCATGCCTCTGCTGATATTTCATGCTTCTGAGTGCTGCTATGTTTCATTCTCCATCTTGTCTCTATCAAATAATTTCCATCTTTCAAGAGCCAACTGAAAGGCTGCCTCTCCATCAAGCCATTTCTTATCACCTAGCTAGTAATAATCTTTGCCCCTCTTAAGACATTCCACAAATATTATGGTAACTACTTTATTATTTTAATATATACATTCACTTTTTCTATATTAATAGATTCTAAGCTTCTTTAGGGCAGGTATGCAATCTTACTAATCTTTCAATCTCCCGTGTTGCCTACATTTAATAGATGTAAAAGAAATAGCATTACTATTTTTTTAAACAACCATTGAATAATCATAACCAGATAACTAGCTGTGTGTCTAATTTATTTACCCAAATATTTGAAGATATTTCAACATAGAAATTTCAGCATAGAAAACTCACCTTTTTGAGATGATAAAATAGTTTTCTAAAACCAAACTAAACCAAATCAAAACAAAAGGAGAATAAAAATACTAGGGAATCTAATACATGAAGTTCAATTTTTTTATAAGTGGTGTGCTTTAGTCTTTCTTACTGTGAAGTATTTCCTAATTCAAAGGAACATTGTGAGGGTAAATGAGAAAACAGGTCTGTTTTTTTCTCTGTATGTAGGTGAATAAAGGTGTGCAGAGCTGCCAAAAGCATCCTTTTAGTGTGTATGTCTGTGATAAATTTTGTAGATTTACTCTGAATACTATTTATTGTTTCCCAGAGGATTTTCAGTGTAGGTATTTTTTGCCTTTATCCTGTTTACAGCAAGCCACACTAACATAATTCTGAGAAATGTAAATACAAAGCCAAGAGGTTAAATCCTGGACTTCTCTATTCTGTAACCTCAAAAAGGCAACAATGCATAAAATGCTGTCATTCGGGAACACAAAAAGAGATTCATGCCAAACATTCTGTTCTACTTTTTTTTAAACACAGCAATAGCCACTGTATCTAGTGCTTTAGCACATTAATTAGACACATTTTTTTTTCCTGAGGTTATGCCTAGGAATTGCTAGTGTAGGTTTTCCCCCATTTAATCTTAGTTTTCCTCCTGTCTTCTAATCCTTCTGTTTATAACTTCTCTCCTATTCTTGCTGTCTAGGCGAGTTGACAGATGGAACTAGAAGACCTGTGAACAAATTTGTTTGGATTTTAACACTTAACATTTAATTTTTTTATAATCTTGTGGACTTGATAACACATATTGTTATTGGCGAATACAGCATGTGCTTTAGATTAGATAAACCTAAATTTGAATTCCAGTTCTATCATTTATCCCTGGCGACCTTTTTTGAAAAAATATTTTATTTATTTATTCATGAGAGACACAGAGATTGAGAGAGAGAGAGACAGAGGGAGAAGCAGGCCCCACACAGGGAGCCCAATGTGGGATTCAATCCTCCGTCTCCAGGATCACACCCTGGGCCAAAGGCGGCGCCAAACCGCTGAGCCACAGGGGCTGCCCTGTCCCTGGCGACCTTAAGCAAATTGCTTGATCTCTTTCAGCCTCAATTTCCTTATCTTTTAAAAAGAGATCATACCATTTACTTTGCAGAGTGGTTGGGAGTTTTAAGTGAATTAGTGTATGTAATGTACATAGCACAATGCCTGACACATATGTGCATAATAAATTGTAGTTATTAACCTGTTTTTATTTAGGGAGACATATGATAATGTTCATTTAAATACAAGTTTCATTGGCTCTAAATTCTTCTTCTTTTTTTTTTTTTTGAAATGCTAACAATTCATAACTGTGAATCAAGTTTACCCCCATGACTCCTCCACCATTTCACCCCCCAACTTACTTTTGGAAAGTAGTTGCCCTAAGAAGATGGGAGATGATCTCCAGAGTTTGATGAACTGCTGTGCCGAGAGCAGAGCAGGGGAGGAGACTGTATCTTCCGCGTCATTCTTATGTAATTTGCCCACATTTCACTGTCTTTTCTGTCTTCTATTTCCCCAGGGTATTACTGCTGAGAAGAAACTTTCTTAAGTGCCAGGCAAGGAACAATGTCTGCTGCGAAGGATACCAAAGGACCCTTCTGGGCAAAGGATATCTTCTTTCACACCAAAGTCTTGATTCTACTCAGGATTGGACATCGTCATGGACTTCTCTTCTTGGAAAAAAAGCTACTTAGGTCTCTCTTGAGAAAAACCTTCTTAGGTACCCTAACCTGTTTTTCCAGATCATTGATATTATGACATTTTCAAGAAAAGATTACCTTTTTCCATTTGATGGAAACAAAATTTATACAGGACAACTCACCTTCAACTTACATAAGAGACATTACAGAATTTTGCACAAATTATAAGCATTAATAGCTTTAGTGTTTTTTTTTTTAATTTTTACTTTTCAGAAAAATGTCAAAAAAAAGAGCCCAAATGAATATTTGACAATGTTTTAAAAATAAACAGAAATTTTAATTTTCATGTGGTAATGGTTATAGAAACATTTTACCAGCTCATTAGGTTAGTTATACACACTCAGGGTACTATTTTTATTGGGATGAATATGCAGTGTTCTCCAGTTTCTTTATTGCCTTTATAATTATTCAGGTTCCTGAGACTATGTAGACAGCCACAGTCACTTTTTATTTGAAAAAGTTAATTGGCCATTATTTTATAAATTCAGTAGTTTATAAAGTATTTAATTTTGTTTTGTTTTTGAATGTATATTTATTTCATTTTCTAACAGAGTCATTTATTATGACATTAGATTTCAAATGACTAGTCATTAAAAAAAAGAACTAAGCACTGGTAGGATTGTCCTATTTTCCCTCCAAAATTAGGTTTCCATTTCTGTAATGTGTTTTGAAGAGCATAGGGCAAAATTAATTGTATGGAATTTGTGGTTTGCTTATTGGAATTAAACTGGTTACAACAAAACCTGCTGATTCCATTCATGCTGAGCCTATGAACGAAAAGTATAAAATTTGTTTTAGATAAGAGTCAGTGAATTTAGTCCCCATGAATGATGCCAGGTTGGCAACTTTTGAATGGTGCCAGATGGACATGGGAGATTTTATTTTTTTTATTTTAATGAACAGAATAGAGAAGCAGGTGCTACAGGACTACTCTCAGGGTGCCGTGGGGAATTTGGCTTCTATTTCCATTCTAGCATTATTCCTTGTTTTGAAACAGCTTAAAACTAGGGATCAAAGGAGGGAGGTGAATGGTCAGCAGTTGGGAATTCCTGTGATATGAATTACGATCATAACTACTACTGTGGCATAGCTAGACTTGCAATTAGGATTTCAGTACACCAACATTTAACATATTAGAGCTGTTAGACTCATTAGCTTAGCATCACTGTATCTCAGAATAGAGAGGGGTCATAGCAATGTCCTATCCCCAAACTGTATTTTACAGATGAGACAAAAAGGCCTACAGAAGGGAGGAGATTTGCCCAAAGTTACATAGCTAGTTAGCATATACCCACACCCTAACTCCTGATTCCTGACTCCTAATCTATCACACTTGCCATCATGCTATTTTGCCAAACTCTTAACCAATATCATCTGCTGACTTTTCCCCCTACAGAATGAACTTGTGAAACAGACAAACAACAAACAAACAAGGGAAATAGCTGCTTATTGGTACTTTTACATCAAGATACCTCTTCCACATCTGGTAGATTTTCCCCATGAGTTTTTTTCTTTTTTTTTTTTTTTAAGATTTTATTTATTTATTCTTGAGAGACAGAGACACTGGCAAAGGGAGAAGCAGGCTCCATGTAGGGAGCCCAATGCAGGACTCGATCCCGGGACCCCAGGATATACAGCCTGGGCGGAAGGCAGCGCTAAAACGCTGAGCCACCGGAGATGCCCTGCCCATGAGTTTCTATACAGACTTTCTTATTTGGCAATTAGCATATTAGAAAGGAAAAATATTTGCAGCCTAATTTAAATCTTCTAATTAACAGTCATTATTATTTTTAATATAATCCGATTGCACTACAAACATTAGAGAAAACAATGAAGACAAACCCAGGAGAGAGAAAACCTATCACAACCACTACGCTGCTGATTTCTTCTAAATCATTGTGGATATTTTCTTGGAGTTAAAAAAAAAAAAAAGATCATTCCCCAGTCTCTTTATCTGGATTGTTTGGTATATGACTGTGTCCACATAACCTAAAAGATATGCTCTTCATTAAATGATTATAGCAGTGAAAATTCTGTTTCATCACAACACTACAGAAAGATGAATGAAGTTATAGGATATAAACTTCACAGAAAGAGAAACATGTATAAATGTGGAAATGTGTCTTCGTTTATAGCCAGAGCTTTTGCTAATCAAACTTTAGCTGGTTAAGATGATTTTATACTGCTTTCTCCACATCCTTCCTTTTCCCTTTTACTATTTCTATTAGCAGCCACTCATTCTTGGCTTGATATCTAGCCATCAACTCTGCTGGCCTGGAGCCATTTGGTCCTCTGGGAAGTCTCTGTCCAGATTGCCTGGCACTCCTGTTCCCTTCATAGACCTCTCCCTGTAGTCCATTCACCCCCCTGACCCCTTCTGACTGGCCCCTACTCATATCAGTTATATCCAGCACTGCAGGAAGGATTCAAGCCCTTTCTCTTCTAGCTCAGAACTGAGAGACTCTACTGCAATTCATCCTTGTTAATCATGTGGCCCTAACCCAGGACCCCTGTTTTGGTAAAGATTTTTGAAAGAGGGGTAACAATGCAGAGCATAAGCATTTGGGCTTTGGAGACAAGCAGACCTAGATTTAAAATCCAGCTCCCACTCTTATTACCTGACTGACATTAGGCAAGTATTTTTCTTTTAATTTTTAAAAAGATTTTATTCATTTATTCATGAGAGGTACAGGCAGAGGGAGGAGCAGACTCCTGGAAGGGAGCCCGACCGATGTGGGACTCCATCCCAGGACCCCAGGATCATGATCTGAGCCAAAGGCAGATGCTCAACCACTGAGCCACCCAGGAGCCCCAGGCAAGTACTTTTTTAAGTCTCAGTGTCTAACTCTTAGAGTTGTAGGAAGGTCTACATGAGATAATTAATACAATTGACCTGGTAGAGAGTAAGCATCAAATATGGTGTTTATTCTGATGCAAGGCAAGAGAGCTGTAGAATAAGAGCTTGGGCTTGGAAGACAAGCAGATATATACTTGAATCTTAATACTATCCATCACTAGCGAGTTATTTTCTTCTCAGTCACAATTTTCTCATCTGCAAGATGGAATGAATAGTAGGGCTTACTCCAAAGAAGTTTTAGTGAGATAATAGCTCTAAGTCACCTGGCATTGTATGTTATATCTGGAAAGAGGATACAAGAAAACAGTTCAAGCTGTACTATGTTGCTTCCCATGACTTCTTTACTGTCAAGCCAGTTTTTCCATTGGGAAATTGTGTTACTGTCTTGTGGGCCTCCCAGAAGCTGAGTGTATTATCCAGAATATTGGAGGGAATCTGCACTCATCCATCTATCCATTTATTTATTCATTCATTCAACAAATACCTATTATTAACTATTGTCACCCTTTCTTTCACCTCTGTGTTGGACTTCTTCCCAGAACTGACAACTAGATCTAACCCCAAAGTCTCCCATTTCTTACTGGGCAGGCTCAATTTGAAGTCACCAGCAATGTTCAGTCTGCACTATCCTGCTATGGTTATTGGAGCCATATCCCATGGCCACTGACCCCTCTCTCCACTCCGAGCTTGTCCTCTTACTTGCATCTGATTGACGCTACTTTTAATTCAGAACTTTTTGCTTTTAAACAAATGCTCAACCCTTTCCTCCTCCTGAAACTTACTTCTCCTTTATTTCCTTTTTTCACATTCAGGTTCCCATGCCATCCAAAAGGATGATGAATTAATTTGATGAGCTATTCTGAACTTATTGGGGAAAATTTATCCAACCAATAGAATATCCAACCAATATTCTGTGGATCTATCATATGCCAGGCACTGTAGTAGCTTCTGTGGAAGTTAGTGGTGAGTTAGATGCAATAGTTGTCTTTATAAATCTTATAGTCAAGAGGAGAAGATGGGGAAATACAGAGACAAAATACTGTGTGCTAAAAATTTCCACAGCAAAGGAAGCACATAGGATTCATACTTAATCTAGACTTGAGGGGTCAGGGATGTCTTGTTGGTAGGAGAAATGTCTTAACCAAGAAAGAGGGGTGGTTGGAAGTCAGTGATCTAGGCCAAAGCAATTAGAAAAGCTCTGGTAAAGAGAAGGCATGACTTGCTCATGGTAACAGCGAACATTTGGCATGGCTGGAGAATGGAGTGTAAATAGGGCTTGAAAGTAGATTAGGTGAAAGAACTTTGCAGGCCCCAGGTTAAAAGTAGCTTTATAAGATACATCAAGGAATTTAGGCTTTATACAAAGCATTAGGAAGCCATTCAAGGGTTTTTAATAAGGCAGACACATTCTCAAGTTTGGTTTTAGAAAGCTCATTTTGGCTGAAGTGCAGAAAATAGTCTGGAAGGATGGCAATTCTAGAAAGGGTCCATATAGTTAGAAAGCTTCTGCTGTGACTCATGTGAGCAATGAGATTGCTTGAGCCAGAGAGATGGAGGAGATAGACTTTGATGCATCCATTTATTTATTCATTCAACAAATACATATTGACCCTGTGCCAGGCACTATGCCGAGTTTAGGGGGTTAAAAGGTGGATGGAATAGACTAGAGGGCACCAGGCTCTCATGGGTGATTCTGACTGGTTCTAATAGGGACTAGAGTTGAGCACTAAAGTCCCACAGGGCAAGTGTCTAGCTGAGACTCAGAGGAGTCATCTTAAAGGCAAGTAAAATAAGTAAAAGGCAAACTCGTATCTGAATCCAGTTATTCCAAAAATATTTATTATATATTTTATGTGTGCCCAAAATGCTTCTTGGCATAGAGGATATAGCAGTAAAAAAAGACAAATTCTTCAGGTCATGGGGCTTATATTTTAGTACAAAGCTTCCTTTCTAGTCTTCTGATTCATGAGTAGGAAGCTAGAACAGGGGATGGAGATAGAGAAATTTTATGAGATCAATTGATAATCAAAGGTGAGAAAGATAAATAAAGCAAGATTATTATAGAGAATTCAGGAGAAAGAGCAAGTCTGGGTAAGAAATGAGAAGCTCAGTTTTGTACATGTTGAGTCTGAGGTACCTGAGAGATTTGATTTGATTGATTTTAAGCTGCAAGTCCCATATAAAGCTGCAATTATTTCTAAGTTATCTAAACTCTCTTGAGCTTTCATTGTTCATTGTTAGTTTCTGCCACTATTGGTTACTAAAACCGTAAATAAAATACTAACTGGCTCCCACCACCCAAGTCCCCATGGGATCTGAATCTGGATGTGTCACATGTCCCATCCATCGGATATGTTATTTCAGTCATTCTCTACCTATCTCCTTAAAAGCATCAAAGTGACATGATTTATTATCTTTCTTCCTAGTATAAAGAATATTTCCTCCTCAGTCACTTTATAGCTTGTATAACTTTCAGAATATGTATATAATTTATATATATATATATATATATGTATATATATATATTCCTTTCTAGGGGTGCCTGGGTGGCTCTGTCGGTTAAGCATCTGACTCTTGATTTCAGCTCAGGTCATGATCTCAGGGTGATGAAATTGAGCCTGGGGTCTGGCTCTACACTCAGTGTGGAGCCTGCTTGAGATTCTCTTTCTCCCTCTCCCTCTGTTCCTACCCACCACTCATACACACTCTCTCTAAAAAAAAAATAAAATAAAATAAAAATAAAGTTCCTTTCTATACATGGAAGGCTTTATATGTGTAATGTGCATCCTTTACATTTAGAATCACCATAACTTCTTTTCTACAATTCAGGTACTAGTCATGGAAATAGGATTTATTGTTATTATATGGCTCCACTTTTCTTTAATCTAGTGGAAAGAAATAATGCGGTGTATGTGAATTAAATTTCATCATGACAGTCTTAGTAGAATAAAAAAGCATAGTTGAAACAGTGAAGAAAACTGGTCAAGAGTCAGACCAGAAAGAGCTTGTCTTAAAGTTGTTTTTATTTATTTTTTATTGTTTTTTCAGAAGATGTTTTAAGAGTGATGAAACTGAGGTCCAGTTTCAATAGGCTAGTGGCAGCATCCGAATTAGAATTCATGTCTTCTGATCTATAGAACTGCACTTTTTGTCATATTTTAAAAGACCTATTCTGATTATTTCTAAAATATACCAATCTAGTCAATTTAAAAGTAAAAAGTAATAAACATAAATAATAAAATAATAAACATACATTTTTTGGCCACATAGTATCTATGAATAGGTTAACTAACATTTTTGCCCCATAGAGATTTTTGTTCTATGTTAATAGGCAACCAGTGACTTACTGTCAATTGATAACATACAGAAACTGGAAGACATAAATACTCTCAGGGAAGGCTTTCAGGATGACCAACAAAACCCTTCCTGCTCCCCTGAAATGTCACTCTATCCAGACTTTGTAATTCGTTTTATTTCAGTGAAACAATGTGATGTGCTATAATAAGAATTCAATCTGTTGTGGTATTATTGCCTGCGAATATTCATCAGACTCATAAGCTTAGACACGATTAGGTCTGTCTTCAGAGCCTTTCAGACTCCCTTTTCCTATTAACTTATCCCTGATGTGGTATTTACTCTTTAGAAATGCCTTTTTATTTCATAGACTTAAAATAGCTGTTTGTATTATTCATCCCACGGTGCCATTTATTTCGTCAGCAGGAATCACGACCTTTGTTTTGTGGTTTTTCTTCTATTACTTTGATGGGTGCATGAGACTGAGTCTTTGGGCTCCTGAGGGCAATGTGGGGTGAGAAGCCTTGGTCTGGTGGCCCCTCATTTTCCCTTCTGGGGGCATCTACTCACAAATGAATTTATTAAAATCCCTTATACTACAATAACCTGGAAAATCTTAATTTTATGGCATACCCCTTACAGTGAGGAAGCACCTACAATTTTAAATCTGTACAATGATGATGAGGAAACAGAAAATTGCATTTTTCATTTGCCATCTTTTAAAGTGAATGCAGTGTAACTGTATCTGAATTTCTCAGAAATAATGCTCACTAGTAGTTTTCAAATAATATAGAAATTTAAAGTGAAAGCAATACAAATTTAGAAGCATGCAATTTTTTTTAAAGCACAATCAATAGAGAAATGTCGGAATTGGTCATAGTCATTCAAAACAGTCATTTGAATCTCTTGACCCAAAAAGCATTGCTTATTACTGCTGATGTGTTTGGCATTGATGTGATGGAGTCAGGCTAATATTAGCCTTTAGCCCTTTTATGAAAGGATGGCAGGTGAATTGTGGAATGGAGAGGTCGAGCTAGTCCTAGAGAAATAACAGCTGTTGATAAATTTTTTCTGCTTTCCAAAGAGGCTAGTTTCTCCCTCATCTTACTCCCACTGCAGTGTTGGCTTGTTCAAGTTTCAAAATGAAAACTCACTTGACTGCCGAGTAGGACCAAAGCCACCAGTGGATCAACTCTCAGCCTTCCCAGCCCATTGTGCTATAATACCATTCTCAGGGAATTCATTCCAGCCACAGGTCTGTTCTTCTCCTAGGCTTGTCCAGCACTGCCCATATTTATGGAAAAGGTGGCTTTGGGGTAGATATTTCAAAGGCAAAAAAAGAAACCCATGCTGTCCTCCATTTTGTGGCAGCTGTCCTTGCAACTTAAAAACCAATGCTAATCAGATCAATAATAATTCGTTTCTTTCCTACTAAGTATAGAATATACCAAAATCACACATTCCTGATAGATGAATACTCTTGCTATATTGCTGAAACTTGACTTTTACCAGGAAGCCTGGGGAGCTGGCCAGCAAAATGACTTCACTGAATCACTGCCCAGAAATCATATACCACCCTGTTGGGAACTGCTATAAGCTCAGAAGTTAATGGTCTCCTTCCCCCAGCAGTGCCTGTTATCTATGAAATGCCATTTTATGATAGAACTGATCTTTTGCTGAAGTTAAGGTACCTAGAATTCAATGCTTTCTAGTAGGATGGGAGCATTTGCTTTCCTGATTTGGGAAATAAGCTGCTTCAGGTATGAATCTGTGGGATGGTTTTATTTTCTTTAATCATTAACATTTAAAAGTAAGGGTAAAACATTAGTTATGGCAATACTTTTTAAGTTGGTAAAATTCTTTCTGGAGTTGACATAATCAATTTTCCAGATTAGCAAAACATGTATAAAAACTACATATTTATTAAAAAGTGGTCTATATGAAACATATACTGTGTTTTATTCACTATTATATCTTTGTACTGAATATGTACAGTGGAACATAGTAGGTGGTGCATAAGTATTTGTTAATGAATGAGTAAATGAATGAGTTCTCTTGAAAACTGACTTATATAATTAAAACGTTCTTTTTTATGATCCCTTCTTAAGAAATAAACTACAAGCCATGTTTGGTTAGCTGAAAAGAGAAAGACATAACTTTAAGTCATTCTGAGTTAGTAAAATAAGGGGTTATAATTATTTGTCTCTGATTTTTAGAATTATTTAACTCTCAAAAGAACTTTTAAACTAAAGGTTTCAGTTTCTTTTTTAAGTATGAGCTGTAGAAATGGGTTATGTAGGCATATGCCCAACTTTTCTTTTTCCTAAATAATTGTAAACCAAAAATTTTGTCATTCAGTTTTATTTATCACTGATAAATACCCAGAGCATTAATTTCTCTGAGAAACTAATAATATTTAAAGGCTCTCTTACTCCCATGTCCAACTGACACATAAATTGTCCTCATTTATTTTGACTTAAAATAACTATGATCATGATAGCAATAATTTAACAAAATAGGTGCCCTCATACACCACATTCAACAACATTTCTGTTATTGTTAAGAGCCTATTATACATTTGAAATGAAACAAAATTATCCTAAAGTATACTTGAATATACATTAAACATTCAGTTGCTATTAGGAGGTTAACATTCTTAGCACATAAAAAATAGAAATAATGGGGTTATATTCTTAGTGGTATTTCAGAAAGATTTATAATCACTGCATTTGAATCATCTGATAAAAATTAGGTTACTCTAGGATATTTTACAAATTTATTTTAATTATTGAGGAAGTGTACCAATACTAAAACAATATTTATTTGTACTTGATAAACCTAACTCTTGTTTTTGATCCTATTCTGAGTGATGTAAAATGCATTAGATTAGTCTATTTAAAAAAAATTCACTACACTTTAACTAATTTCCAAATGATGATGTTTTTAAAGTTGTGATGAGTTATCTATCAGATTCTAATTTAAGTCCTTACTGAAGCATAGATTAAGAGATATCCTTGATTAATACAATATGCTCCACTGTAAATATTGTCATGTGAAGAATATTCCAAAACAAAAATGTCTTCAAAAATTTTCAGATATAGGGACACCTGGGTGGCTCAGTTGGTTAAGTGTCTGCCTTTAGCTTGGATCAAGATCCCAGGGTCCTGGGATAGAACACCCCCTCCTCTGCGTAAGGCTACCTACTTAGCAGGGAGTCTGCTTCTCCCTGTTGCTCTCCCTCTGTGCAACACCCCCAACTCCTGTGCATATGCACCCATGCTTTCTCTCAAATAAATAAAATCTTTAAAAATATGTGCAGACATAGGTTCAATATTGCTTAGCATGTTTATATTAAAATTGTGAAGCTATACAAATAAAACATTACATAGCCTTTCTGGTCATATGGCCAATTGTGTGAAACTGATCACAAGGAAGACAAGTAAGAAAGTGTGAATAGATCAAATTTCATCACCACTAAAGACAACTTTAAAGTTCATTGACTTTTAGAAGATTAGTAGTATATTATTCGTTTACAAAGGAAAGGGCAAGATGGTCTAGATTTTGATTATAGATTCTCTCTCTCTCTCTTCCTATTTTGGAAATAACATTTGAATTAACATTTCAACTTGGACCAGGACAAAGAGATTTCTAATAAAAAAATTTCTAAAATTAATATTTTTGCTCTTCTATTTTTTATGTAAATAATATTTCTACTTTTTAAGCATTTTATTTTTGCATATTAGTAATATAGGATTCTTTGTAGGGGTAGAAAATAGGTAGATCACAAAGCCCATGAGCTTACAATCTTACTAGAGAAATCTGAAGTGGTCAGAGAACACTGTTATCTCAAGTAAAACCACACAGAGATTAAATATAATTGAGATATGCAGAGAATTGAGAAATTAATATGGGTCAGAGTGATCAAAGGTGAAACTTGAGTGGACCTATGGATTGACTTGGATAGCCTGCAGTGGAAGTATGTGCCTGTATATTGGGAAAGGTATCTGTGTGTATTTATGTGGCATTGATAAGGAATAGAAAAATGGAAAAGAATGAGAAAAATATGGATAGGTGAGAACATTGCTGTATCATGAAAGGTCTTCATAAAGACCTTTGAATTTGATCTTATGTACACAATAGAGAGACACTGCAGGCTCTTAAACAGTGGGGCCAATTTCTAGACCACTTAAAATATTAGCCCCATTCTTTCTTCCTATTACATTCAAACTTTTTAAACCTTCCTACTAATGAAATTTCTTTCTGGTATCACTTGTTTCCATCATGGAAACCACCTTACCATTCCCTCACATTTCTTTATGTGGCTTCCCTTTGGTCATTACATACATGTGTCCTGCTACATCTTGGTTTCTGCTACTAATGAAGAAATGTATTTAGTTGTTTTCTGCCTACAGAAACATCTAAGGAGGAAGTTAAGTCTGTGATTTCCTTTATATTTCTTCTCTCTACATTATAATGAACACTCTATGTTTGATCATTATTATCAATAAAAGTATAGCTTTAGTTGGCTGAAAATAGAATAGTTCTTAGTTGAATATTATGAAGATGCTTTATCATGTACATACAATTTAAATTTGTCTTAAAATTACAACAGAAAGCAAATAATTTTCAGCAAAACTCAGTATACAAGAAAATGTCTTTCTCTCTCATTTTTTCTTCTTGAAAATGACATTATCTCATGCCCATGATGAAAATACAAAGCACTAGAGCTCTGGCACTGTAGAAAATGCTCAAGACCTTCCAGGCATAACAAATAATAACACCACTGAGAAGAACACAGGTTCTTTCTGCATCAGGGAACTGAGTGGCATCATATCTAAAAGCACTGATGCAATAATTGTATAGAATTCCCAATGCACTGTGAGTGTATCAGGGCCACGTAGACACAGGAACATTTGTTTCCTTGAACTGTAAATTCTAGGATGCATGAATATTTTCCCCACATCACCTACCAAACTCTTTATCAGTAGCTAAAAATTTACTACCATATTAAGGATATTATTTTTTCTAGTTCATGCTCTTAAAAGTCAACAAGCCACCAGACTCAAAATATATTTTAAAAGGGTGTTTTATGGTAACTAGTTTTATTGCTGCAAATCAGAAATTGTAAATAAAAAATGCACCATTAATTATAGCCATTTAAATCTAAGCATAGGGTGTGATTAACAATAATAGGAAAACACTTTTGTACTGGGTGGAATTTAAAAACCAATGTCTTCATGCTCATAAGGCATAACAAAAACAACTCTAAAAAGAAAACTAGATTTGTGTTCATTTTGCAAGTCTTTAAAACCTCAGCCAAACCAGATTCAATAACAAGATTTATTAAGCACCCAGTACAACTCCTTGTACACAGTAGGTGCTTCTTAAATACCTATTCAAAGATGGAACATTCTATAATTGCCAACTGTGGAGATACTAAAATATCTTCCAAAATTTTATGTTTCATATATTTGCTACAGGAACTTGAAATAAATTCGGTGCCCTCTAAAAAAAAAATCCATGAATTATTTATAATTGAGAATAGAACATAAAAAGGAATAATAGGGCACAAATATCTATAATTTGATCATTTGAAATGGAAGTGGAGCATCAAGTATGTCTTATTAAAATTAAAAGTGCTATTACGAAGTTAGCACATGAATAAAGCAAGAGCCCAGTGAAAAAGTACTTTAATATGCTATAGATATTCTCTAGTGTTGATGTCAACAAGCTGGGATCAGGTTGGGTCCACACTGCTTAGGTAAGATCCTAGTTAGTTGAAATATTGTACACAGGAAGTGGCTCTCAGTGGACCAGTGTCAGCCGTGGGGGAGCTATGTTTGTTAGAAACAACCATGTCATTAATGTCCTTAGGGCATCAGCGACCCAGATGGACAAACCATAGATTTTTCCAAGCTGGAGAAATTTTAGAGATCAACCCCTTCATTATACAGTTGAGGGAACTAAGAGGTCAAGTGAATTGACAGCAGCCTGTAGCTGGTCAGCAGCTTGGCTCCTGACACCCAGGCTGGCACCTTTTTTTCATGCTACACAGGATAATTAAATAAAAACTGTGTTTACTGAGACTGCAAACACCACCAAACTGGAGTGGGGGGATGACAGCAGCTGTCGCTTTAGTAGATGAAATCACTTTGGTACAATTACTGGTAAAGAAAGAGGTCAGATAAAAAGACTAGAGCTCACTTGGGATGAATGTGGGGGAGGGGGAGGGGTTCAAATGGGCAAAGCAACAGCTTTAAAAAAATGCAGTGAAGGATAGTCAGGTGTGTAAACCACTGAGTATGAGTCTATAGTTAGAGAAGTGTGAGGACCATGTGGATGCATGAATGCCAGGCAAACAGGATTTATGAGGAACTCCTGCCATTGTAGAGTTATGAATGCAGAGGCTACAGAAGCCTCTGGAAGGACTGCAGAGTAGGGAAATAAATGTCCATAGTTGGAAAATGGCTGGGAATGGTGATCCTGAAAGGCGGATCTTTAAAGGGAGATTTGACAGGAAGCCTCCACGAAAGGCTCTTGCTCAGCTCAGTGAACAATCAGTTCAATTGTCCACTAGAAAACCTCCCCTTATGTAGACTGGGATAAAACCGATTTAGGACTGAAGAATATGAGCCAGATCTAGAAGAAATTCTCCACGCAGCATGAATTGTGTAGCCCACTTTGAAAATTTGAGTGACGCAATTTGAGCAATGTCCTTCTAAAGAGTAGATGGATTTTCCTATTTTCGCAATAATATGACCTTCTCTGAAAGCAGGCGACTGCTGTTCTTGGCTGCCTTTAAATTCTTGGTGGGTAAGTGGGGAGAAGGGCAAGGTAAAACTACAGCCTGAGGCTGCAGCTCTGTGTCCCTGTCACTTCAGCCCCCGTTGGTCAATCTCTAACTTTCCCACTTATTGTGCGAAAATCAACAGCAGCAGCAGCAGCAACAATAGCCAAACCTTTATTGAATGCTCGCTCAGGCCTGGGTACCACGCTAAGTGCTTTGCATCCGTGTTTGCTTAGTATTAATCTATGTAAGTTGCTCAACTTCTCTGGGCTTCAGTTTCTTTGTTTGTAAAGTACAGATAATAATAGCATCTACTCATTGTGATAACCAAATGAGTTAATATATGAAAAGCGTTTAGAACAAACTTTGGCACCTAATAAGTACTTGATAATGGTTAATATTATTTTAGCCATTGTTTTAAAGATTTTATTCTTAAGTAATCTCTATACCCAATGGGAGGCTTGAACTCACAACTCTGAGATCAAGAGTCTCGCTCTCCACCGATTGAGCCAGACGGGCACCCCTGTTTTATATACTTTATTATACTATCTCATTTAATCTTTAAGCAATTCTTATAAAGTGATAGTTGCTACTACTTACCACCCTCACCCCTGCCACGGCAGATAAACAAATTGAGACTCAAAGTGTCTAATGAACTTGTTCAAAATCATAAAGCTAGTAAAGGGCAGAAAAAGGACTTAAACTTTCAAGTCTTGTGCTTTTTAACCTCTGCACCACATTGGCCCTCCCCTTGCAGAGTCCTGAGCTCCAGCCACACAACACGAAACTTCTCTAATGGGTGAATTCCTATGTGGAACACATCAGGAGCTTTAGATTCTCTTTGACTTTTGCTCATCTTATTATTTCCTCTGTCTGAGATGGCTTTCCCAACTTTGTCAGGCGGATGAAATTAAAATGATCCTTCAAGACTGAGTTCAGTTGCCACCTTTTCTGTCTCACCTTCCTTCTGCCATCTTCACAGAGTTAATTGCTTGTCGGTGTTTCTTTAACGCTAATCTCTCACAGCACTTATCACATTGTCTCATAATTTGTTTGTATCTCTGCTGCTAGATGGTGAACTATGAGAGAGCCACTAAAAAGTAAAATTTATTTAACATGCCAGACTCTCTCCTAAGGGCTTCACAATAACCCCAGGAAGTTTGTACTATCATCTCCTTTTTCTTGATGAAGCCTAGAAAAGTTAAGTAACTTGCCCAAGATCATACATGCAATAGGCATACAATAAACGATTGTTGGATTGAATTATGTCTAACGAAAATGCTTACTAAAAATTACCCAAATTCCTCTTTACTCTGGAGAAAATGAATTCTCTCGATTCAATCTGCCACCGCTCCCGCCCATGAATGAGAAGTACACAAACCCTTCATCTAGTCAGATTTTTGCTTTCTTAAAGTTCTGAAAAGAAATGATTAACTTTAGCTAGTTGAAGCTTGACCGTCAATTCAGCTTTAAGGTTTTTTAATCTTATAATAACCTTTTCCAAGTATTATAATAACTTACTTCCTCATCCCATGATCTTGAATACCCATATACGTTAAACGTTATTTTATTATCTATTCAAAACCCCATAAAGCAAGAGGTGCATTACAATATGTTTTGATATTTGTGTAAAGAATCTATTGTTTTCCAAACACACAGAGGGGAAAAAAGAGGGACTGCCCTCTGCCTCGAAGCCAAGCTTGAAAACCTTTGTCATTTCGAGGATGATGTCGTCCAGTGGCACCAGAAGGAAAGAGGGGCTGGTTGTGAATGTCAAGCGTGAATAATTCCAAACCCCAAACCACCTGTGGCTCCTTGAGGGCTTTTTCTACACTCAGAGGTAAACACATTCTCTTTGCTTTCTTCTAGAGCTTTTATAGGACTCCAGCCCTTGTATAACTGTCTGATCTGGTGGGAGGAAACTGGCTTTAAAAGCCTTTTAATCCTAAGGGTTTGAGCAACTAATGGACATCACCCCTTTGGCAAAAGATGATATAAAAGCTCCATCTCCATTTTAAAAACCAGGTCTTATTTATATAATCCTTTTATAAAGTTAAAGCCTCTTGGTCTTAATATATTTTTTAGAACTCGTTATGTTGCAGTATAAGGCAAACAGTTGGCCAAAAAAAACCCCAAATCTTCCCTCTGTTGCTCAAGTTCTCAATAACCCTTTAACTTATTTGTTTGACTAATGGCAAAAAATAATCCGGTCGTCTACAAATGATATCTTCATTTTAACCACTATTTAGACTAATTATGAGCATATGCCTAAAAATGAAGCAATTCTATCATTTTAATATGGTGTAAAAAAGAGTCTCTGAGGGAATTGGGGAAGTCACAGAATACTAGCATGCGCAGATTTGAGACCAACAATAAAAAAAAAGTCAGCAATAAACAAGTATCCTAGTAGACCCTTCAATTTCCATTCAAAACATTTAGAAGAGAATATTAACAAACATGAAAATGATGTATTTTTACATAGGAAAACAAACTCACAAGGTTTTGGAATTGTAAATAACCCACAATTCTGGCAACCATCTACTTTAATTAACGTGTTTAACCAGTATTTGAAACATTAACATTTATCATCTTATTTTCTTTCTTTTCTTTTTAATATAGAATTAATATAAACTGGTTTTTGTTTGGATAACAATGTGGAGTAAAATCTTAAAAAATGGAACAAAGTAAACTTATCTAATGGTGAATACACAGAAGTGAAGTTTTGGTTGTTTACAAACCGTCCTACAGTAACCCCCGTTGCAACACAACTCACTATTATTACATGGCTCAGCTGAAAAGAAATATGTCTCTATAACTGTAAAGATGTTTAATCCTATTTGCAATAGAAATACATTTTGGAGGCCAAACTTTTCAGATTATGGGGTTGGGGAGTTTCACAGTATCTACAACAAGGGGCATTGTCAACTTTGCAGTGGCGTGCTTTAGCAATAAAAGATATGTACCCTGTTCTGCAGATTATTCCCTCCCAGCTTTGCTTGAGCACCATGGGAGAGACCGAGGAGCTGGCTTCTTAGTGCCTTCTTTGATGACACTTTACCCAGGCATTCTCATGCTACCTTATAAGGTGTGTGTATGTAAGGAAAGACACCTCCATGTTTCTTGAAGGAACTGAATTATCTCTCCTGTGGAAGTGGACATTGAGGACATGGGGGGGGGGGTCACTTTAACACTCAAATTTCACTGTTATTTTGTGTATAGCATTCACAACATGGGAACCCGGGTTCCCAAATGTAACATGGTGATTCATCTAAATGAAGTGCGAGCAGTACAGCATGTTCCTTCTGAATTGAGGCAATATGATATATAAAAGATGCCGAGGGGTACTGGGAAAAGATGAGGGAAGGCACCGAAGGAAAAATGAAGAACAGTCCATTTATGGCCATTAATACCAAGTCCATCTTAGAAATGCTTACTATCTCAACACTTGTAACTCGTTGCTACTACATATTTAATTGTCATACCCACCAGACTAAGAAATCTTCGTGAGAGACTGCTCTGTCTTGTTTTCCACTCTGCTCCCAGCACGAAACCTGGCACCCAATATATATTTGTTTAATGAATAAATAAATAAACATTCAGGTAGCAGTCATGAAAGTAGAGGTAAATGGACAAGTGGCTATAGCCACGTGTTAGCAATAACAAATCAGCTATCCTCTGAAAAATGCTGGTGCTGAAATCCAACCAGCTAATACTTGAAGAAGGTGATTCAGTCAGTAGGTTATCTTACACATACTTTTTCTAATTACTATGGTTAATTTTAGGTTATTTATATGGGGCCTCTGTGGGAAACCAGGCAAGTTACTCACCTCCTTTGGCCTCAGTTAATATCTGCATAGGATTCCACAGTGACAGACTGAATGCCTACGTCCAGCCAGGCATCTCACAGAGAAATCCACTGTGCACCAAAGGAACCAGATGAGGTAGTATAGACACATCCATGCAAACATATCACCACTATTAAGGAAAACAATTTAAAGACTGTTCAGCTCAGACGTAATTAGTCCAGGAGGGACACATTATTATCGGTAATGGGTCTTTCTCACAGGGATGTTGGACTCACCAGTGGGGATATTTTCAGGGGTTGAAAATTAGTAACACTTTCAAGTTGAATTAGTTACCATTTTTAAATACTGAATTTTGGAATGGGTGCCAAAATAGATAATGTGATTGGGTCATTAAGACACGGAAGCAGACTTTTATATGATTGCTACCATTACTCATTGACTTACAAATGGCATCGATTAACTGGAGATGTATCTCACCCACTGTTTGCCTCTTGACCTGAAATGCCAAGTTAGTTGAAAATAGGCTTAAATAAAAGTCACTACAGTTCTGCATTACTGATCACTTACCAAAGCTGTTGGAATCTGTTATTCCAAATAGCTAGGTGGAGTCAGGCAATCTCACCTGGCTCCTGCTCTTGACTCAAGTCTCCACCTTTATGCCTCAGTTTTCTGGTCTATGTTGTAGACATTGATCATACCTGATCTCCCTGGCTGCAAGACAATTGCTGAATGTTTCACTGATTGCTGGTGATATCTGAACCTCTAAGCAAAGTTCTCTATAATCATTGTAATTATGCCTCTCTTATAAATTTTTTTGAGTTGGAAACATAATGTTATCAGAATATCTTTTGATAACATTTCCATTATTGCATTTTGGATAATGATTTTAGTACCAACAAAGGGCCTTTATTGCTAGATTCAACTCCTATTGTACATTAAACTTTGTCTCAGATCCAATCAACTTTGGTATAAAGTAAAATGAGGTCAAACACAGTGCTCACTAAATCATGGCTTGAGCTGTCCTTATATGAGCAAAACTGAATAGTTGCATATATCATTGACACATTCCAGTGATTTATTTTTCCTTATTTATATTTATATTGATATTCTCTTTACAGAAGTACTGTAGCAATAAAGAATTCTGTTCCATTAGATTCCTAATCTTATTTTTCAAGTACCAAACCAAACAAAACAGAACAAAAACAAAAAACAAATGGAAACAATGAAAAACAAAGACAATAACTTTTCTGGTTCTTCATAATGTTATTAATCATTTCTCTTAGATGTTATATAGTTAGAACCCAAAATTTCTGCTATGCTCCAAAATAAAATGTGATATTAATATTAAAATTCCGAACCAATCAACTAAGTAGGTATAAAAATCTCTAAACATTACTGGCTTGTAAGAATAAATGGATAATTATGATAAGCTACCAAATAATGCTTTTGTAGATAGTATTATTTGTCAGTTTATCAGCTTTAATCTCCCTATCATTCGTGCATGTCCAGTTCCAAAATATAGTAGCTACAAAACTCAGAAAGTAAAACCACAATAAGGCTAGTCTTCCTAGTTTGTGCTTGCCTCCCAGGTCAAAAGAAATTGTTAATTGCCAAAAATGTAAAATTTATTCCAAGAAAAGTAACAGGCTACACGGGTAAATTTTGGCAAATGCAACTTTATATTGAAATTCACACATCTGTATCTTAAAGAATGAGACTCACAGACTCTAATGTATTTCTAAAATACCAGAAATCATATTATAAGCTTTCACAAGTTAAAACTGAAATAATTTAAACGACCAATACACTGAATGTGCAGAAAGTATAAACAAGACTGTGCCTTCGGTAGAATAAATGCTTCACAAATTGTGCAGGATGTCATACTAAGGCTGTGGTCTCCCTTTGACAGCTGATTTAAAATATAAACATATCAACTGCCTGCTTCTTAGAACACACTAGAATGGGTAGCACACCTCAGATGAAAATCTCATTATCCCGGTGATGTGCACCTTAATTTTCAAATCATGTGAGGAAAAAGGAAAAAGAATATTAAATGATCGTCCATGCACTTCCAGATGCATGACCATGACCAGTTACTAATTCGATTTCCCTTGACTATTTGCTCCAATGCTAAATAAGATGAAAGATACTAGATAACCCTTTAAGGCAACATGTGTTTATTCTGCATTATTAGAACTGCTCAATTATGACCAGTTGGTACCATTAATGTTGCCTCCCAGACCAATATCTAGCATTTGTAAAATATAAATGAATTGGAAAAACTTTATACCAAATCAACAAAAACCACATAATACAGTTCAATGCTAGCAATTTCACTAGTAGGTAAGGAAAGTGGTATTTAGAAATAGTAATGTATTAATACAAAAAAAAAAAGAGAGAGTAAACCCTAATTGGAACCAATATACTGCTTTGGAATGCTCCCCAAAACTTACAAGGCGAATTTTTAAAAGTGTGATAATCCAATAATTCATGGCACGTCTTTAGTGGATTACAGTACTTTAAGTCCCCAAATATTTTAGTCTTTGCAAAACAATAATAGTATGAAATGTTTTAAAGTCTTCAAACTTCTAAAATTAGTTTTTATCAACACATTTACCTCATGTCAACTTAATTTATTAAGATGTCCAATGCTAATTGTTTTTTTGATGGTTTTTTTTTTTCATAAGTAGTGATATACACAGCATTTAGCACTGATACTTAGCACCTGCTACTTTCATTATCTAGTTTTCAACCACATAAAGAAACTTAGGGCAGTGGTTCAAGTCCTTTCTTAATTACAAACCTTCGCCGGCAGTCAGCAGGATCACTCTGAGATTTAAAATAGGATTATAGGTGAACTATTGCAAAGACTGCAGAATGTTGCCCAAATCCTTATAACCGCTGATCCCATTCTTGATTTTCTTCTCAAGATATGGCTACAGGCCACGATTGCTTAGCAGAGAAGGTTAGTGTTTCACAAGGCTAAAGATTTCCAGATGCTCCTTCATATAACACAGTAAGGTTCCCTTGGTAACCTGGATTTTCTGCAGTAAAGGAGGGTTGTGCTGAAACAGCGCCTCAGCTCCCTGTTGGAGAAAATGCAGACAAAAGGATTGATTCCTGCTTGGGCAAAACTCATCCAGACAGCGGCTGTTAGAAATCCCCCTGGTACTACAGGCCCTCTTGCAAAAACTCTCCAATAACAGGCCACCAGGTATGGGCCCCACAAGGTTAGGAAGAGAAAAGTCATTATATAGAACATTCTGCTGATTCTTTTCTCCATTTTGAACTCATCTAGGACCAAGAGCCTTCTTCTGCCCGTGGTGTTTGCATTTTGCCTGATGCCCAGCAAGGTGGGTGGTGTGGGACCCCTTCCAAATCCTGCGAGCCAATTGGCGGCTGCCTGGCCACTGGCTCCAGGGCCATGAAAAGTCCAGTTCTGGCTGACTGCTGCTACAAACTGGACTGGCTTCATTTTCCTTCGGTCGTGGACAAAAAATATCAGCTTGAGGTAGACAAGCTGTGTGGCTAGGAGGATGAGAGCAAGGAGCAGCATAAATCCTAAGGAATCATTAGCCCTGAAGGAGCGGTGTTGGAAGGTACATTGATCTTCCTCCCTAATGAATGAGTAAGTGCCCACATCTAAAACTGGGGGGAATGCCATGGCCACAGACAGAGTCCACACCATGCAGATGACAGCCAGACACGTCCAAAAGGTCAGCCTCTTTGTATAGAAGCGGTGATGGGCGATAGCTAAGTATCTGGTGACGCTGATGCAGAAGAGCATGAAAGCAGTGTGGAAACAGGACAAAACCCCCAGAAAGGCAATCACTTTGCAAGTCAGAGTCCCATAAGTCCAGGTAGAGCCATTTTTGACAGAGTTGAATACAAATGGGAAACAAATTGCAGATCTGAGGATATCTGAACAGCAAAGATCCAACAGGAAGTAGTAAGGTGCTCTATGCAAGGTCTTATCTTTCACTAGCAAAATGGAGATCAGAAGGTTGCCCACCACGCTGACTCCTATTATGAAACCCAAGGAAGTCAGTTTCAGAAAGGCTGTTAGAGGAGAAAGATTTTGCAAAATGTTGTCAGCTGCATGGCTATAGTTCGCCATAGATGGATGGAGGATAAAGATACAGCCTCAGTCAAGTCTCATGATCTAGATATAAGAACAAGGAAAAGATAGATCCATACATTTTACTGAAAATGTAATCCACAAAGAGAATTGATGCGATCTGCAGTCATGCTTCCTCTTTTCTTCCATTTGATTTGCCATCAGAATATCTGGAAAAAAAATGAGCTATCAGTTCTTGAGTTAACAAGTAATGATGTCAGGCAGTGCTAACATAAAGCTGTTCATTTGTGGGGAAGCAAATAAAGTTCTAATTTTCAATAACATTATTTGCTTTAGTTAAGTCTTTTTTGTGTGAGATTTCAGAAAATTGGCTGGTTTAGTTTTCTGAACTAGATGAATTGAAAAAGGATCCCTATTCTGGAGAACATAAATTTGTTTGGGTACCTTTAGGACAGAAGGAATAAAATGTTCCACACTCATAAAATATGCCAGGTCCAGGAATTAATCACTAATGTTACAATGGAATCTACAAGATTGCTAATAGGAGACAGAGATGACTACCCACATTTATTGGAGTTCTGTTAGTATTTGTCAGTGTTTTACAGGCAGCTTTGCTGCTGCTGCTGCTGCTATGGATCCAAAGAGCCCTTGCAAAATATGTCTTTTAACTCAAGTGCCACTATTCATGCTGCATATCATAAGAGGAGTATTTGTTGATTCATCTTAAAGCATAATTTCAACATTAGACTTTGCAATGAATAGGAACTTATCCAGGATTTGATGTGATTTAATCTTTTGTCTTGCCCTCCCCACCCTCCCCCGCCCGCGCTCCCCCCCCCCAATTCTTTGGTAAATCTTTTCTCTTTTAAACCCACATGATTATTAAAAAAATGGTTAATGTAAATATTGGCCAGGGAAACACACCCAGAGGAATAATGAATGCACTTCCATTTGTAAACCTTGGCTGCCTGGATTCAAATGAATCCAACATGAACCTGTATTTCTTGGGCAATTAAGCCTTTCCTATTTACACTGATCATCTTTGTTGCAAATCGCAAGTGGCTTCGTTTTAAAACAAAATGCACACTGTCTCTTGGGTGCCCGAGAGCCACACCAGGAAAATCGGCTTCCTCTGTTATTCCCAGGAAGCATGTTTCCTCTGCCACTTCTCACTAGCCCGGAATATGCTGATGGAGGAAGCCCATGCAAAACTGCGTTCGATGATTTTAATTTCCCCACCGGTACATCCCCGGGTAAATACCGATCACATCATGCAACATTACGAAACCTGAAATCCGCCACCCCTGGATTTATAATGTGGGGCGGAGGAGGGGGAGGGGGAGAGAGCCATGCATTACATACGCGAAGATGGGGAGAGAGAGATTGCTTCTGTGCTGCAAGGGGGAACAGTTCCCGGCGATTCGCAGCAGCCTGCTATGCCTCAGTCTTGCAACGCTTTGCAGAAATGGAGCTCTCAAGAAGCCCTAGCGAAGATGCATTGTCTGAATGCACTTCCATTATGCAGTTTTATTGTGCAAAAAAAAAAAAAAAAAAAAAAAAAAGCCACCAAAAAAAAAAAAAAAAAAAAAAAAACACACACACAACCAAAAAAAAAAAAAAAAAAAAAAACCTCAGGGAGGGCTCGGTGCCGGGGAAGGAACCTGCAGTTTCATCAACCCTGTGCGCCCCCTCCCCCCCCCCCCAAACTTAACCGAGAGTATATCCTCCTACCTGTTGGTGCTGGATATCCCGACAGACTAGAGCTGCTTCTTTCTATAAATTGCTGATTTTTTTTTTTGCCTTAGTGCCTTGACTGAGCATCCAGGCAGGGCTCGGCGGCGCCTGCGCGCTGGAGCCTCCTTGAGCTCCCGCCGCGTCCTCCCCTGTCGCAGCGGCACCGTCTCCCCCAGTAACGCAGGGGCCGCGGCGGCGGCGGCGGCGGCGGCGGCGGCGGCGGCGGCGGCGGCGGCGGCGGCGGGACCCGCTTCAGCCTCGGCGGGGCCGGCGGGAGCCTCGGCGCGTGTCCGGAGCTGACTGCGTTGATTGCACGTCCCGTCCTGTCCAACCGGCACAATTAGGCTTTTGTCCCCTTGCGGCTGCTTCTGAACTTTTGCCTCCGCACGTTAGAAGCGGGGGCTTGCAGCGGCAGGCTCAGGACCTCAGGCCCCTCCTCGCTCCCTTAGGGCCGCGCCCGGAGGGGCCCGGGGGTCGGGGGCGCTCGCCCCCCCTCTTCGCCCTCCCCGAGCATCTCCTTCCGTCCTCGTCTAGGGTGGTCCGGCGCCTTGGAAGCTTGTTCTAGATTTCCTCTTGAGCGATTTCCCCAGCTGACCTTTGCATTTGCAGGTTAGCTGGGAGGGGGGGGGGGGAGGATATATATTTTTTAAAAAATAAATAAATAAATAAAAAAGAAAAAAAGAAATAAAAGACAGAGAAAGAAAGAAATTAAATATATAGTTTTAAAAAGCGCAGTCAAGAAAAAAAAAAATCTTTGTCAATGGGGAAGGAGGGAGAAAGCAGGTTAGGGCAGCCCTGTCTTTGTTAGGCAGCTTCGATTCGCAAATGCACGCAGCCGTGTGTCAAGTGGGGAGAAGCTAAGTTCAGGGGACAACTGCAAAAGGACTCACATCCATTTTACCCTAACGAATATGACTATAGGATCAGGCTGACAGCAGTTTCAAATGACTATTCCTCGCGTTCCACCCCACCGAGCAACAGCCTTTTCTTTTTCCCTTTTTGCAAGTACAGCTGACCAGCACATTGGAAATGTCAAGGCAGGGGTGTGTGTGTGTGTGTGTGTGTGTGTGTGTGTGAGTTTCCTTTCCCTCCCCCTTTGTTTTTACGGAAGAAAAAAAAAATACTAGGAATATAACGAATTCATAAAACTTACACCCATCCAAAAGGTCCGATGATATCACAAGACACCCCAGAGCCTGACAACTGGGTGCTTAGGGATGCCTCTGGAATCATGCATTTCCTTATTTTACCATTTCCGAAGAGTTTTGTTTGTGGGGATGGCAAAAAGATTTTCAACAACTCCCCACGTCCAAAAAACAAAAACAAACAAAAAAACAAAAAAACAAAAAAACGAGCAGACGTGCTTTCTTTAATTCCCAGTGTAAAACGTCTGCTTCTCCTCTTGCATGCTTATGGCTTTATAATAATCTGTTAATGAAACAGAAAAAATAAAGATCTTCTCTACAGTAATAATTTGATCTCCAGACAGCAGTAAAATACCTCATTGCTGGGTGGTGAGATTGTGACATTCGGGGGAACTCAAGCCAATCAGCATACAGATAATATGGGTTAATTTACATATTGTATTTCTATTGGACACACAGAGGTAAAGCTTTCTCCGTTTAAAGCTTAAAAATGAATACTTCACTGTCATGGTGTCACAGTCATTACACAAAGCCCTATGTTGGTAACACTGAAATGATGTTCCGTTTTCCTGATTTGTTTTGGGATGTCCTAAACCAATTTAAAGAAATAAATAATCATTTGTTTAAAAAAAAAAAAAAAAGAATACATATAAAGCACCTAACTTTTACATTCCCTTAACCCAGAAAAATCCATCCTACAGCAATACTGGAAGTAACTTGAGGGCATTTCCATTCAAGTGAAACATTCCACTTTTTTGCAAAACAAATATATTCGGAAGACCTCAAAACTGTAGGATGGCTTGCAAATTCTAAGTGAAATGTCAAGTTCGTTTTTTTTGTGCAACTACAAATCAATTCAGTTTGTTCTATTTTCCTTCCCAATTAGGGTCTCAATGTACTTTGCAAAGAGTTATTATTTCCTGAAATTTTACAGTTAAAAAAATCTATAGAAAAAGAGATTTAAATAAGTTTACTGAAGATTCATGATTGGCCAGATCTTAGGTTGTATGGATTATGGAAATGCTATTTAAAAGTAAATTAAAAGGGTGACTGCACTGCCAGGCCATGAGGCAATAATTTACTCTTCCAAAAGGTATAGGGCCAAGATCCAAGGGTTTAACTATCCTCATACTTTAAGATGCGGGCATTGATTCCTTAAAAATAAGAGAGGGAATGTGTGTGTCTGCAATATTCTTTCGTATCTACATCCTTGGGTTATTGTATTGGAGCTGTTACTTCCTTTGCTACTGAGTGCAGTTACATTCACTAGTTCTTCAGTTTTTCCAGCTGTTAGATGAGAATGTCATTTTCTTGCCTCACAAGGGGGCTCAAGAAATTAATGAGATATTTTCCGTTCAGTTCATTAACTCCCCTGGAGAAAACATTGAAGTCTGCATCTTCAGTCAACAGGAATTTTAAAAATATATTTAATAGCTGCCAAAGATTTCCTATCTTCTGTAAGTTCTCAAATGTAAAGGTATTGCTTCAGATGGGTCAGATTTTAACCTTATGTAATCTTAACTAATTTCTTTTTGATTCCTATATCATCAAATCTAGAAAAATTAGTTGTAAGGTTAAGACTAAGGGACAAAGCAAACAACAGCAAAATACTATATTCCCTCGGTTTGAAGGAGCCCAAAGGTTTTCAAGTTCTTGGCATATTACATTAACTCTTGATCAGGGGATTAGGAAGACTGATGTAATTTGCTTAATTTGGTTCTTATAATAAATATATACAATTTTATTTAAAGCAGCAATTATCTTCTTTTCAAAATTAATCAGACAGACACATCAGATTTTTGCCAAGTGATGCACATCTCATGATGGGCAAATGCAGTATTTTTGTTCTATGCATTGTTTATGTAAAAATGTGTGTGTCAGGAAGTAAACAATCCTTGGCAAATGCAGAGAAAGAAAGGCTAGGATGAAAAACATTCTAAGAAAAGATTTTTTAATCATTCATTTAAAGTGCTGTCTCTCCCACTTCAAGCTTTTCTTTAAAACTTTAAAAAACATATATCTTGGATGCTCTTAATTCTTAACAAAATCTCAAATTATGTGTGAAAAAGAGACTTTTCATAAATGTTCTGAAAATTATTTTGATAAGAAAGCTCCCATCTCCCAGGGACTAACATGGAAAACTTTTCTTTTTCTTTTTTATTTATTTAAAGATTTTATTTATTCATTCATTCATGAGAGACACAGAGAGAGAGGCAGAGACACAGGCAGAGGGAGAAGCAGGCTCTATGCAGTGAGCCGGGTGTGGGACTGGATCCCGGGTCTCCAGGATCAGGCCCTGAGCAGAAGGCAGATGCTCAACTGCTGAGCCACCCAGGTGTCCCGTGGAAACATTTACTAAGAACTTATTTTTAAAAATTCAGTAACATGGAACAAGCGACCAATAGAAAGGGATATTATACATTTTTTTTCATTTTTAAAAGAAGATTTATTTACTTATTTTTTAATTTTTACTTATTTATGATAGTCACAGAGAGAGAGAGAGAGGCAGAGACACAAGCAGAGGGAGAAGCAGGCTCCATGCACCGGGAGCCTGATGTGGGACTCGATACCGGGTCTCCAGGATCGCACCCTGGGCCAAAGGCAGGCGCCAAACCACTGCGCCACCCAGGGATCCCAAAGAAGATCTACTTATTCATGAGAGACATAGAGAGAGAAGCAGAGACACAGGCAGAGGGAGATGCAGGCTCCTTGCAGGGAGCCCGACGTGGGATTCGATCCTGGGTCTCCAGGATCAGCCCTGGGCCCAAGGCAGATGCTCAACCGCTGAGCCACCCAGGTGTCCCTATTTTCGATTTTTAAAAATATTTCATTTATTTATTTGAAAGAGAGAGAGAGAGAAAGAGAAAGAGAGAGAATGGGGGGGGGCGGGGAGGAGCAGAGGGAGAAGGAGATACAGACTCACCGCTGTGTAGAGAGTGATGCTGGGCTCCAGCCCAGGACCCCAGGATCATGACCTGAGCTGAAGGCAGACGCTTACCCCATTCAGCCACTCAGGCGCCTCTATGCATTTATTTTTGATAATGGTACTCACCTCCTAGTTTGTGGCAAAAAGTCATCTTTTTCACAATGACATCTAAGTAATTGAGAGTTTCTAGGGCTTTCTGCTCCACCTGCTTGAGGAGCAACACAGGGAAAGAATACTCTCGACCCCAAAACTGCCACTGGGTTCAAAAAATTGTGCCTTGAGAGTTAGGAACCACCATAATTGTGACCACCTCAAATAGTGAGATTTTTTCAGAATTTTAATGAGTTTTTTAAAAGATTAAGAATATGGTATATTCCTTTCCAAAATGCTAAAAGGTTCATTCGTTAGATTTTTCTCTCTGTCACAAATCAGGCTTCAAAGTGTTAATATAATTCATTTTTAATTTTAAGGCTAACATCTCTAAGATCTCCTCTCTCAATTTAAGATCCAGGCTTTTAAAAATTTAGTGATTTACTGTCTCTGACCTTTATGTTGACAATTTCCCTCTCTCTGAAAACTTGTTCCTTTATTGAATTCATTTAACAAATATTTGTTGAGGTTCTACTCTGTAGGAGTCATTGTGCTGGATCTTGCAAGAAATGAAAAATCAAGAGATAGGACCAGTGTGCCAGCAGTTGCATCAATGTAGGGAAAGCCTAAAATGGGTAGAAGTGGAGGGGATGGGATGAACAGAAACAAAGGGGTGGATCTGATTGTTAAGAGGAACTACAAACTGTATGTTTTTAATCAAGTGATTAAAAAAAGGGAAGCCAAGGAGATTGAAGAGTTAGAATTGACTCTAAGGTTTGGAGTTTGGATAACTGGGAAGCATAAGACATCATTAACTGGGACAGCAGAAGTTATAAAGAGAGGGTTGGTTTGATAAGTAAGCTTCTGAGTTAATTTTAGACATATTGAATGTGAAATGCTGGTGGAACATTCCAGTATTGATGTATATGCTGCTGGAAGTGAAGAGCCCAAGTTTAGGAAGTACCCATAGATGACTGTAGAGCTAAGATGAGTGTTGAGTGACATTGCCAAGGGAGAGATTGTTGGGGGAGAAGGAGATTGAGGTTAAGTAAATTAAAAAAAAAATACCCATTCTGCTCCCTCTGGGCAAACTGAAAAAGGGAATGCCTGTATTTAAGAGATAGAAAGGAACATGGGAGAACCAGAAATAGAACACACTGAAAAGAAAGAGGACCACCAGTGTCACAGACTGTAAGGAAGGAAAGGATTTCAAGGAGGCAGTGGTCAAGTGTAGGTTGTATCTAGGAAGTTAAAAGGAAGAGAAGTGAGAAGCTATCATTGGATCTGGTGTTGAGGAAATTAGCAACCTTTGACAGAACAGTTTCAGAAGATCAAGTCAGACAAGGATTAATAAGTGAGGGGCACAGGCATAGAGGTTTATGAAGTCAGGCTAAGAAACTATTTTGCTATTAATGACAGCACGGTCCAGATGATAAAGGTTTTAGTGGATTCCCTTGATGTTCTAAGAACAAAGTGGTAATTATTTAAGGAAATATAGCATGCCTTCTTCTTCTGGAAGTCTTTAAGCCTCTTCTTCTATTGCACATTATTTAAATGTGATCCTGCGAATGAGGACAGCAAATGTAAGTTTCCCTACTAATAATGTCTAGTAAAACTTTAGAGCTTTTTTCAAAAGCATTTGTCTGTTAAAATATTTGTCTGTTAAAATTATCTCATTCCTCTTTGTCTTTTTTTTTTTTTTTTTTTTTAAATGGAGTCAGTCTCGACCATGAAAAAAAAAGCAGTGACCCATGGCTTGAGAGTGGGTGGCGTATGTGTGTGTGTGTGTGTGTGTGTGTGTGTGTGTGCGCACACGTGCGTGATTGCATGGGTATATGCATTGGGAAGAAGTGGGAAGGGAAAGTAAGTGTTGGTAAAATAATGAAGGAACAGGAAGTTTAATTTAATAATCAGGTTAATGGAGAGTCCTACATATTATACGTGGATTGTAAATTTTTACGAAATAAAAATGCAATATAATTTTTAAAACTCAGGACATATAAGGCATTTTTTTCTTTGATTATTCAGAGGTTACATCAATCTTACAGTGCATTAAGGCCATTATTATAAACACCAGTTATATGATCATATAAGCAGATTATGGTTATTTAAGATTTGGTGGTGTTTAGCTTTTTGACAAATGAGAGAATGTTAACTTAAATTCTAATTTAAGAGCTTCCTCTATTAATTGTCTGGTCCTGCATTCTGATTTTCTGATTTTTTTCATTTGTCTTAATTTTGAAAAACTTTATAATTTTCTCTGTATGGAATAAGACCTCTCTAAAACAAAGACATAACAAAATTCCCATAGCTCATAAATAAGGTTATATAACTTATTGGACATTTGATAAAAAATATGAGTGTGTTATTATCTGCCTGATTTTACATAAAAAAGGATTTTGAGTAAGTCCTGGAGCAATGTTATTTCATTCAACTAACAAACTCTTAGTCTCAACTGGAATATGAACTGTATGGGAATACAAGTATGGTCCTATTTTGCCCTGTTCTTCCCTGGTGCCCAAACAGAACCTGGCACACAAAGGACCGCCACCCATTCTTGTTGAATGTGTGATTATGAACCTGCTACATCAAGAGTACTATGCCAGGCACTGTGAGGAGAACATAAAAGCAAAAGAAGTAAAAAACAATGACACAGGCTCCAATTGAATTATGTTTTTCTTAATTTAATAAGGTTGGGATAATTATTTGTACTATGGGCAGAAAGTTTTCTTGGCCAAGGATTTACTCTGGATTTGGGGGAATTTTGTGTACTTCTTAGCTTTACTATGTTAGAATTTACATGATTCTTTGTTTGCCTTACTATTTAGTAATTTCAAACCATTTTCTAGTAACTGAATGTCTCTCATGTAGATTCTAAACCAAGAGCAGATTTTTTTTTATGCTTTGAACCCCTAACCTGGTACTCAAATATGTAATGAGACATCTGCAGCTTTTATTTGGCTTAGGACTTATGATAATGAATTTTTAATAGCCTAAGGGGTGGTATATTCCAAAAACAAAATCAAAACTGATTTATCAATACAGAAGTAAAATGCTCAGTAATATAACATTTGAAATGATGAATACCCTCTACTCTAGTTTTGCCTATGGATTATTCAAATTGTCTATAGGAGAAACAGGAAAGGAGTTGAAATAGAAATTGGCCATTAGCTATTTGGAAAAAGACTTCACAAGGATGATGTTACTCTTCAGCAAAAATCAGGATTATCTTTCTTGTTTTTTCTTTGTCTTCTTCTCAGAAGATACTTCTGTCCCTTCTTTACGAGGCATAAATAAGAGCTAAATATAAGAGGTTCTTATGTAAAATAGTGCTGATTCATCTTACTAATTGAATACAATTAAAAAGATACCAGCCAAATCACTCTTTAAGTCCTTTTAGTTTGAACAAAGGCCAGAACTGATGATAGAGTTCATAATCTCTGGAACAAGGGGAGCAAAGAACAATGCTTCCAGCAACTTGAAACAGGGTGGTAGCTCATTCTCAGAAGGCAGTGATGTCTACAGCTGGGTTTATACAAGTTCACCACTTAGAAGAATTTGGTCAACATTGCCTTTCTCCTTTATCTGATCTAGAATTATGGCGTTATGTATTGGCATTTGGTATGTGAATTATAGCAGTTGTTTTCTGGCTTGGCTATTGTTAAGGATCATTAATCATTTCCATGGGGTATAAGGAATACTGTTGTATGCATGCATTGTGGCAAATGTGAGTCTTGTTTATAAAGATTCCAAATACAGAGTGTCTTACATCTACAAACTCTATAATTTATACTTCTAGCTGTTACCCATCATCTCTTGGAATGTCATGGTGCTGCATGGAGATGGGCAGGTGAACAAGCTTAAGAGGTAGATATGGAAGCGGCCCAATGCAGAGCTCCAATATTTGAAATATATTTTGGCTATGGGTTTCATATCACTTAGTTCTAATTAAAACTGTAGAATAGAGGTGTGATTCTAGCATTTTCAGAACTCGTTGCTAGTTGTTTGGGCAAGCAGCTGTCTAGGTAAGCTGGAGGGATATATACCAGTGAAAAGCCTCCAACTAAATAATTTGTCTTCCTGTGATAATTCTTAATACTGAAATTTCTGTCAGTATTAGTGTAGTGTCTCTTCTCGTCACTATGGGGTTGTGGTGTGCAGGTCTAGGACTATTGTCATTTTGCTCTGCTTTTATTAAACCCTGGGCTCCTTTTAAGCTCCGGGTTTTTTACTAGCAGATTTCTTCCAAGGGAATCATGAGGTTCTTGCATTTCTTGCATAGTAAATCTGATCAGTAAATTAAAAACAACTCTATCATAAAAAATTTAAAATTCTCTAGCAATTAGGTATTTACTCATTCGGGTATGTCTTATACGTAGGTCCAAGAGTATTTACTGCTTAGCATTATATAAAACTCTTTCACATACATTGGTTCTTCTGCATCTAGAAATTTTTAAGTTTCTTGAGCTAGAGATGAAAACTCAATCGGTCTGTAGACTCCCAGCCCAGGAAATGTTTCCACTGCACCATGCAGCCTTTCCAAAATTCAGCCTCTGTTAAGCCAAGTCAGCACATGTTTAATCTGCTCCCCACTTACAACCTAAACAGTTCTAAAATTTAACTTTAAAAGGCTCTTATCAAAAATACACGCAAAATTTGAACTTTTAACTTGGGGGGATGGCTTCAACATTTTCACTTTTCAGAAAAGATCAGTTAAGGATCTTTTTTTTTTTTTTCATTCATGCACTGTTAATTCTCATAAATTCTAATGGGAATTAAGCACAGAAATCCCTGGCACTCAGTTGAAAGACTAGGAATCATGTGGAGACAGCACTTTTGTATATAGCCTACTTGTAATCCCCTCTATAAATGGCTTGTTTTTGTGCCATCTGGCATTGAATAGGTGAGATTCTTGCTGGGGTTTCATAATGAGTCTTATTACTACAGAAGATCATGCATACACTGAAATTTAGTAAAGAGATGGACTGAATTTTTGATCCTACTCGCAAAATAAGTTCAAAAGTGTGTTTTAGTAAAAAGTCAAAAGAGCTCAGAATCGATGCATACCAACATAACCATCTAACTTGTATATATGCATGTGTTCCATATTTAACTTGCTCTCTCAATAATTTTGATACTGCATAGCCTCATGGAAGCAAGATTTCTGTCTATGTTGATTATGTCCCTGATACCTGGAATAATGCCTGGCACATAATAGTCACTTAGTAACTATTAGTGAAATACATGAATAAATGTTCATTGAAAAAAAATTATCCTAAGAATTAAGTATTTTTTTCTTTTACATCTGTTATTCCAAAATAACATATAAATCTCCAAATATGCATGGTATTTTGAAAAGAAATTAAAGAACAGTCCTTTCCTTATCCTCAGGAGTTATATCATATATTGTAGCTGAAATCTTTTCTTACAATATGTTTAAATACTTCTAAAGTACAATATGTTCTGGAAAGCCTCAAGTCAACATAAAAACTATGCAGTATCAAAATTATTGAGAGAACAAGTTAAATATCCCAGTATATGTATATAAACATGACTTTGAAAATAAGGTTGGTATCAATCCTACACTCTTCTGATGTTTTACTAAAAGGTCATTCTCAGCATGGTATGTAATAGGATACAAAAATTATGTACAGGAGACCAACTTACTGATAATTTAGGATGACAGAATATGAATGCTGAACTCATATTTCCCCTGGAGGACTGAAACTTTGTAATGACCATCAGGGTTGCATAAATTTAATGACTTTTAGAGCTGACCAGTTACTAGCATTTACTTAGTTTTTATGATTTATAAATTCATTTTATTTTATTTTTTTAAGATTATTTATTTATTTATTCGTGACAGACACACATACAGAGAGAGGCAGGGACACAGGCAGAGAGAAAGGCTCCCTGCAAGGAGCCTGATGCCGGGACTCTATCCCAGGACCCCAGGATCACACCCTGAGCTAAAGGCAGATGCTCAACTGCTGAGCCACCCAGGTGTCTCTTTAAATTCATTTTAAATCCCTTTAAATTCATTTTAAACACATTATTAGACTGTATTCTAACTTTATCCTATGAAGTATCTATCCATCTTTTAGTGTACTAAAATAAAAAAAAAAGTTTTGAAAGATGACTAATTAGTAGTTATACGGGTTATAATGTGACAGTTGCTCTTTGCATTTATTAACTTATTTGGTTTTCACAAAACCTCATAAGGTCGGTTGCATGATTCATTTTACTGATGAAAAAACTTGAGGCACAGAGAGAGCTAATTAACTTGCCCAAGTTCAATGGAAAAGTTGGGATTTGTGCTTAAGTGACTTACCTCAAGGAGGGTAAAACCAGAAACTTGATTTCATATTTTCTTGCCACCAGGTCTTATGCACTCTCAGTATACCACAGTGCCTTTAGAGTCTAAACCAGTCTTTTCATATATATTTAACGTGAGCCACATACGTAATTTAAAATTTTCTAGTAGCCAAAATATTAAAGTAAAAAGAAACAAGTAAAACTAATTTTAATACTGTATTTTATTTAAACTAATATATCCAACTAATACATAATGTAAATCAATATATAATCAATACAAAAGTATTAAGGAGATATTTTGTATATTTTTTCTCACTAAGTCTTTGAAATCCAGTGTGTATTTTGCAATACCTACAGGCATGTCAATTCAGACTAGCCACGCGTTCAGTACTCAAACCAGGCCTGAGCCATTAGGCCTAAAGCCTTTCTGCGGAGATAAGAATAATAAGTCTAGAGAGGTGAATTCTCATACTCAAAGTTAATCAGGTGCATAAACGTCAAGGTGGTGAGCAGACTTGAAGAGAAAAATCAATCGCCAAGACCTGAAGCCTGGATGTGGTCTCTGCAGCCTTGTGTGTGAAGTGAGGCTCTGTGGCCGTCTGCCGGCTGGGTTTGCTCAGCGGCTGGTTTCCAGACCTCAATCACAGAGCCCACTTACTGCATTTCACCTCCTGCACCTTGACAGCCAAACCAGTAGGTTTCACGCTCCAGGGGAACATATGTTAAATGCCATTTGTTTATTTGTTTACTGCTGCAAATGGGCATGAAACAGAAAGGAAAAGCCAAAAAGTTCAAATCTCCCAAATCTCCATGGACAAGGAGCCCAGAAACTTCCTCTGTCTGTTATAGATGAAATACAGGTAGGCTGGAAAGCATGTCATCATGATGTGCTTCAGTTTGGGAAGCAGGCTGGGATCCTAAGGACTTCAGAGAGTGTTGTCTTCCAGATGTTCCCCTACTTTACCTCAGATGCTGTGGACTCACAGAAGCTTACTATATTATCCTATTGACTGTTGGGAAACTCAGAATAATGCCTATATTTTTACCGTAAATTCATTCAAATTCTTCAGCTTACCAGTGCCAGAATTGATCTAAAAATACATGTAAGTAGGAGCTTAAATGAGGAATTTTTTAAATACTATCTTACTAATTAAATTACCAGATTCCATAGGATTTGAATTTTAGAGTTGAGGATCTTAAAACATCACCTAACAGTTTTTTTTTTTTCAAACTTAGTTTTCTTAAGGTAATGTGACAAGTTTTTTTCGGATAAGATCATACTTGAAATTCACATATGAAACAGATAATGGTGAAGCTGCTGTGGGAAAAGTGGGATTGGGGGCAGGAGCCATACTCTACTGGTCTTTTATTGTTTGATTTGGCAACTGCCAAGGCAGCTTTGTAGAGCCTAGGGGTCTAATTAACACAGATGAGAAGCACTGATTTAGTTCATACCCCCACTCCCAATTTTTTCCTCTTTGACAGGCTGGTGAAAGCTAGAGACTTGCAATTCTAAAATACTTGAATTTATGAAAAATAAGTCCGGGCACGAGTACTAGAGTGATAGAACAGTCAATAGAAAGAACTGTGAGGGGAATGGGTGACGGGCACTGAGGTGGACACTTGACGGGATGAGCACTGGGTGTTTCTCTGTATGTTGGTAAATTGAACACCAATAAAAATTAATTAAAAAAAAAAAGAAAGAACTGTGATGAGAAGGAACCAAGGTAGGTCAAAATTATTGCCTGGTTATTAGAATAGTACAAATTCAAACTTGGCTGGCAAGTGGATTGATGGTCACACGCACACACATGCACGCATACACTCATAGATGCATGCATGCATGCACACGCACACACACAGAGAAATCAGACAAGGCATTCAGTTTTGACACGAAGATAAGTTTAATTTTAGCAAATGAACATGAAGTGACAGCCATTCACATGGCATCATTTATAAGTGCTAGTCCGTCTTGAATTGGAATGTGAAAAATCAGGGCCAGCCATATGGGAGTTGTCTGCTTGTAATGGAAAACCTGGGACCACACGGGCGAGCGGAGGTAGAGTGGAAACAGAGGGATTCTCTAAGAAAGAGTACGAAGAGAAGGCCAACATCTGAGACGTGGAGAATGGATGAACAGTAAGGTATCAGAAGAACAAGAGAAAACAGTTAAGGAGATAGTAAAGGAATAGAGAGGTAGGAGGAAAATAATCCAACTCTTCTCAGCTACTCCCCTGCAGCTCTCTTGACAAAACAATCAGCTTCTCTTCCTAAAACCAATGTGATGGCTCCTAATTAGACCAGTTATGCATCTTTCTTTTTTTGCTTTTATTAAAAATAAAGACATAAATGAAAATTCATTTTATCCATACAATTATTCATTGTAGTAGGTCTTTAAAATGACTATTGATTCCCTTAAATAGAATAATTTCCTTCCTCCCTTTCTTCCTTCCTGCTTTCTTTTATTTTTTTAAATATTTTATTTATTTGAGAGAGAGAGAGGGGTGAGGAAGAGTGTGAGAGGGAGGAGGGACAGAGAGAGAGAGAGAGAGAGAGGGAGAGAATTTCAAGCAGATTCTGGCACCAAGCAGAGCCCCACATGGGGTTCAATTTCATGATCCTGAGATCATGACCTGAGCTGAAACCAAGAGACACATGGCCAGCCAACTGCACCGCTCAGGTGGCTTTTCTATTTTTTGAGTCTTGTCATTTGAGCACACTGAGGGGAACCTCTTCTTTGGAGTAGGAGTGCCACTCACTTAAAAAACCACTATAGCAGGGTGCCTGGGTAGCTCAGTGGTTGAGCATCTGCCTTCAGTTCAGGGCGTGATCCTGGAGTCCTGGGATTGAGTCCTATATTGGGCTGCCCATGGGGAGTCTGCTTCTCCCTCTGTCTCTTTCTGTGTCTCTCATGAATCAGTAAATAAAACCTTAAAAAAAAAAACGAGTATAGTAACCATTTTATGCCAATATTATATAGAAAAGTAAAATATACAAATTTGCAACAGCCACCATAGTATAAAATCATACAGTGCTCTTCCCTTGCCTTAATTTTATATTTTTATGGTAATGCTACTAATTAAATTTTATTTTGATTCTATTTGGTTTTTGTTGGGCTATCAAAGTAGATTATATTTTTTCCTATCAAATCCTTTGTCATTTAAACCATTTGGGTTATTTTGTGGACAGAGTCCTTGAGTCAGCCGACAAATATGTATTGAATGCCTCTTGTGTCAATAAGATTTATCTTGGGTGTTTAAGAATAATGAAAAATAAAAAGACAAGTTTTCTGCTTTTAAGACTGTTGCTATTAGGTTGACATGATTAATTTAATGGACTATAGGGCAAAATTAAACATTGTTGGTTTTTTATAAATATTTATTTATTTATTTGAGAGAGAGAGAGCATGAGTGGGAGGGACGGGGGAAGAGAGAGAGACAATCACAAGCAGACTCCACACTGAGCACAGAGTTAGACACAGGGCTGGATTCCACAACCCTGAGATCATGGCCTGAGCCAAAACCAAGAGTTGGACCAACCAACTGCACCACCCAGATGCCCCCCATTAAACATTGTTGTGAGCAGGGCCAAACCTTGGTCACACAGTTTAACTGTCTGTATATTGTGTGGTGTGTGTGTGGGGGGGCGGGGGCGGTGGGCATTCACACCCTTGGGCTCTCCCTAGGAAATTTTATCCATCATCCTCTTCCTAGTCCCAATCTCAAGAGTCTAATCCCAATCTGGAGTTCCATTTGGAGGTTCTTGTTTTTAGTTTAATGTGCAGACCCCCGGTTATATTAGCATTCAATAGAGGAAGACTTCAAGACTTAGAAGAGGCACCATTAGCAGTAGACTTACAGATATCACAAAAATCCTGAAGAGTGTATAGCACATAGGCATTTTGGTTTTGGGTGTCTCCTGCTGGTTTTCCTTAAATCATGTCATCTCTCAAGGACCTACTTCCGTCTTTTTCCAAGACTGGCCCCACTTCTGGGTAACTTCCCTGACAAGGCCTTCTTTTACCTTGCACATCCTTTGTCAAAGAGGAACTCTTGTTCAAACTGCCTGTCAGTGGAATAGGTGTATTAGGTAGACCATTTCTACTCATTTGTATTTTTCTTTATGGATTGAGAAAATAAGGCCCATATCAACTTGTAAGTGATTTGCCCAGTGCCCCATTACCTGTTTGCTTACGCTGTAGCCAGAGCTAGGGTCCTTATCTCTTTGACTCTTCAGTATTTTTTCACTATATCACACAGCCTTTCTGAGCTGTATTTCCATAAACTTCTTCATAAACTTCGGTCATGTAGCAAAAGCACTGAAGAAAATGATTAAAATAATATTTCTTGATAGCTATCATTATTACTGACCACTAACAATAATAAATGTAGGAATCATTGGATAACTAGTGGTTACTTCAATTATGAAAACCATAAGAATAATTTTGAAAATGAATACTCAAGAACATATGATGATCTTTATTTTCACATTTATAGACTATCATAAAATTGCACAGTGACTCTGGGCCTTTTACTTAAATGTTATCCAAAAAAAAAAAACCCCTGGAAAACAAAATGGTATGTATGCCCTATTCTATCTAGTTTTATTAAACTTATGCGTGGGGAAAGTGACATGGAAAAGTGAAAGTAGTTTTACTGAGGACAGGTAAGGTATAGGTCATTTTTTTACTATGCTATATCATTATCCATGTTTATTTCATAATTTCCATAGTCAAAAAATAGTATATTACACAGTGTAATAACCAGTTAATTTGTTTATAAGTTGCAGAAAACATTTTTTTGGTTACTTTGAAGTCACTTGTCATTCATTTATCAAACTGTGTAACCACTTGTCCACATAACTTGACCTCTCCAAACCTTAGTGTCTTCCTCTATAGAATGTGAGACCACAGAGCTCTCATACAGTTTGAGAATTAGCTCACTACATGGTTGTTCTCTCTGTTTTTGGTCACCTACCTTAGTCACACACAGGACTTAGCTTAGATTTACTTCTGGTTCATTTCGCAAACCAAAAGTTCAATGATGAAGTCTTCCCTTCATTGGGGGTATTTGAAGGAGTAAGTCATAGGACAAAGATGAGTACCGAATATGCGTTAAATAATGGCAGCATCAAAAAAAATTAAGTCTACATTTTCCTAGGAGAATTATTTTTTAGATGCCCACATATTTAGATGAATGAGTGAGTATGAAAAAATGACTTTTATTGCTTCTTTGTGCATCAGTCATACCTGGGTACTGAATTGATTTACTCTTCAGAAGTGGAAGTCATAGGATTGAATGAAAGATCCAGCAGGACAGCAGGGTGGAATCATGAAGTGGGTACCTGATAGTCCACTCACTGTGACTAAGGATGAGAAGTGGAATCCTATTTGGGGCTCTTTATTTGGGAGTTATCTTTGGAAATGTAGAAGGACGCATGGCTCCAGGTATCATTTCTCTTTTCCAAAATTTTTTTTTCTGATAAAGCTTTCTCACTTTGAATGAAATGTAGACTTTGACATCATCTGTCATTTAGTATTTAGGAACTGAATTCAACACAAAAATAAACCACAATCTTGATTTTAAGATTAAGATATAGGTGATGGGTTAGAGGTGGATGGAAGAGAAGGGGTAGTGGGGGGGGGTGTAAAAGGGATAATAAGTATCTAAATAACCACAAAACAAGGATTCATGAAATACATTATTATAGGTATAAACAATGTACTGTGGATCCTGGAGGATGGATATTATTAACTTCTTTTAGGAAAGGCTTCTTGGAGGAGGCCAAGCAAATGAAAGCAAATGAAAGCATGCATAGCCCCTTTATAAAGCAAATGAAAGATGAGCATGGAAGTATGGCAAGGCATTTGATTTTGGTAATTCAGTTGAGTCTGGTGTTGAATATGAGAATGAGAATGAGATCAGGAGAAGATCATCCCGTGTTTCAAAATGGTGGATAATTTCTAAACAAAACATTAAATATGCATATATGATTCAAGATTTTTATAAATAGTGTATGTAATAAATCAGCTAATGAGATTACATGTTAATACTTATTAAAATTGTGTTCTATAATTATTTAGATGTCCAAGAAAACGGTAAAATCTTGCATTGAATCTTGCATTTTACCTGTGTAAAACCTGAAAGGTTGGTGGTAGAGCTGTACTGAGGACAGTAAGGGCACATACAGGCTCAGTGAGAGGATGCTAGGAGCCACTGTATATGCTGCGCTGGGGCGTCCCTTTGCTATATTGACTTTGTATCTCATATTCATTCTATAAAAGATTGAGTGAGCAGTAATTTCTATACGCCAGGCATGGTGCTAGAAGCCAGGAATACAATAGTGAATTAGTAATTCAGTCCCTGTCCTCACAGAGTTTAGAAGCCTGAGAAGAGGCTGAGTTTGGTTGAGACAAAAATAAGCAGAGATTCAAATCCAAAGTGATATGTGCCTGATAGGAGATGTAAAGACTGCTGGGCGAGCACACAGTAGAATATGTATTTCAGACAGGAAGGATCAGGGAAGACATTCTAAAGAAGTGTTGTTCAAGCCTCAGAAGGTGAACTTGAGGAAACTATAGACAGAGGAAGGAACATATAGATCTAGAAAGCAGGGGAAGTAGGGAAAATGACAGAGACCGAGGAAACATACACAGTGTTTTCTAGGAAGCGAAAAAACAGTATGGCTGAAAGCTAGAGTGTAAGGTAGGTTGAGGGTCAGAGACATAGAAGACACTGGAGAAAGAGGTCCTGGTTGTGCTGAGGAGAGATCACAGAGGGTTAAAAATGGGAGGTCAGAAGACTAGGGTGCTGCTGTGGATCTCATCCACATGGTGGTGGTCTGAACTTGGGGTAGGAGCCATGAGGATGGAGGCAAGTGGGTGAATCCTAGGCACAACTTGAAGGTGGATTCCCTAAGACCTAGATGTGGCCTGGAGGCGGATTATGAGGGAGAGGAAGGGGCTATGCATGCTCTCAACTGTCTGTCTTGGCCACTGGAAGATGGTGTCTGTTAGCTCAGTCCCATCGGTAGTGCCAGAAAAGACTGAGCACACGAAACTGCAAGGTTGCTCGTTTCTGGATACTGCCGGGCCGACATCAATTAGCATGTGGGCTATTTGCTGTGAGTGGGAGTGGCAGGGCTACGGTTTGTTTTTATTCTTCCTTTTTGAGACAATCCCTAATCATACTCGTTCAGTACAGAAAATGAGCTGCCCCCGCTTCGCTCAATTGAAATCCAAAAATGTACCAAATGACTAGACTACGGTTTTCAGTGAGGAGTTCGAAGAGGAAATCAGCTCCTCAGGCTGCCGAATGAAAATGGGTAATTACAATATTTTTAACACATTAGACTTTATTAGTTTTGAAATTAGTAAAGCTCCTTTTGTGGAACCAAAAAATTCTATCACTAGGAAACCTTTTAGAGATTACTAACAAATAATTTTACAGATGAAGAAATTGTGTAGGTTAACTTATTGACTCAAGGACAATTGCCTGGTATTTTTTTTTCTCTCTAAATTGCAGTGATGATATCTTAAAAAATGTTGATTAAACAAGAGAAAGTGGGCGTATGTCATCACAGGACCCATAAAATTGTTTCATGTTGCTATCTCAGGGGTCTGGTAATTTTTGTGGTAAAATGAAAGAGCTGTTCTGACAAATCATCTGAAATAGAATATGGTATAGTTTATGTTCTTGGTGATCATGCCTGCTTTTAAATTCTTTTGTTAAGTGATTTATGCACATTTATCCAGAGCATAATTATCTTGATTAATATTGAGAAATATGGTATTTATAATCCCTATGTGTAACAAAGTGCTACATGATTAGCCCTTTAAAAATAATTAACCCTCTTGTATATAAAATTTCATAATTTCATTTCAGATTATCAAGTGCCAACTAATATTTTCAAAATTCTAATCACCCATATATAATGGATTCAGTGGAAATATGTTAGAGGGTTATTATAGCTCTGATATTACAAATCAATGGAAAATTAAACCACATTTTAGTATTTTGCAGCAACCACATTTTTCTGGTCTTCTGCCTTTTGCATTTAGTCGTTAGATGTTTGTTAGATGTCTATTAATTAATCACATAGATTATTTAGAAAAATGGAGTTATTAAAGATTAGAAAAAATTTAAATATGCTATTCTATACACATATTTATTGATTTGGCTCTGTTTTCACCTAAGAATAAAAATTCTGTCTGGGATTAATAAGTCTAAATAAGGGCTCCCTCTCCACTCCCTACCACAGGAAACACTGAACACATTTTATGTTGCTTATATCTTCATGACTTTTAAGGAGATGAGATTTGTCAGGATACTTTTCCTAGTAGAATATAGACCCAATCCACTATTTTTCTGAACACTCAGAACCAAATTCCTTGCATCTCCTTAAATGACTAAGCAGTTACTGCTAAGCTTTTGTGTCAATTAGTAAAGACCCATGGTCAACACATTAGGAATTACTAAAACAGAATCAATCCTTTTCTTTCTTCCCCTTCAACATTTGGGGAAGCTCTAGGGAAGCCAAATTTTCTTTTAATCATGATGACTTTGAGTTTCATCAGTTTGTAAGCCTATAATGGTAGAAGAAAAATTATGGTAACGAAAATAGTCATGGAAAAACGTCAGAATTAAAATATAGTGACTGTTTAATATTGGATTTATGTAATATATAAATACAAAATTGATACTTATCAATTGGACACGTCTAGAAAAATAGCTCCAAATACCAGTAATGACCTTAAGCATGCCAAGCCTTTCACACTTATTTCATGTGTTCCTCATCTATCTATGAAGTAGGTACTGTTATTATTCCCATTTAACAGATAGTGAGACAGAAATTTAAAAGAGGTGACTCGCCCAAGATCAAATTTTAAGTGGTGGAAACTGGCTGTGTATGTTGGTTGGATTTCAGAGGTTAGATTCTTCACCCTTATTGTGGGTACCACCAAAGAACGTATTTGAAACTCTGGGAGATGGTTTGTACAGAGAATTCTCCCTTCATTATGTGCTTCAGGCTGTATAGATAGCTTCATCATCTTTCCTATATTCAAAGTTGGAAATGGCATTTGACAAGCTTCTGCGGAGCTTAGAAAGTCTAAGAGGGCAAAAGTGCATATGATGTTTAGCTTTTGAGATTTTCTGGGCCTAGCTGGTTCCTTTACAGCAGGTACATTTGGCATCCCATCAGTCTTTCAGGAAGCTGCCCTTAGTCTTGTTGCTGAGACAAAATATTGATATAGCTCACTTTTTTCAAACTTCATCTGCACTCCTGCATTCTTGTTAGTCATACTCCTTAAGTGGGCTTACTGAGTAAAGACAGAAATATGATGATTGGGTGAAGAGGGGACGACAGATGTGCATCATATGATAAAGGTCTGTTAAATGAAATATCTTCAATCAATCGTTTACCTGGCATTTTCTTTCTCCAGAAAATTCACTAAATATGCAGAGGAGACGTTTGATTCTAGGAAGATGGGAGTAGACATCCTTTTTATTTCTTCCCCTAAATACAGCTAAAAACCCTGGACAATGTATAAAATAAACGTGAGATACTGAAAGGAAGGGCACCTGGGTGGTTCAGTTGGTTGGGTGTCTGACTCTTGGTTTCAGCTCAGGTCATGGTCTTAGGGTTGTGAAATGAGCCCAGTGTTGGGCTCTGCACTCAGTGTCGAGTCTGCTTCAGATTCTTTCCCCCTCTGCCCCTCCCTGCACTTGCTCATATGTGCTCTCTCAAATAGAGAGAAATTGGATTCTGAAACATAGAAAGAAGGCCGACCAGCTAGGAACCTCAGGTCCAGAAGACATAGTGGTGAATTCTCTGAATTTTCTTTTTCCTCCTAAATCTCTGACTAGGTACTAGGTACTCTGAAGGTGGCAACCCAGAAATGCCAGTGGGCTCAGATGTGGCCATGGGCCAGTGGAGACCATGTAGAAAGTTTGAACCCTACCTTTAGGGTCATTGGAGGGCATGTGGGGAGCAGTATGAGGTGTCCCTGGACATCTACCCCTATCTGGCAATAAGGAGACTACAATCTCCCTTGCCCTGAGGCAGCATTGTCAGAGGCCTGCTAAAATACAACCATTAAGGATGACCCAGGCTTTAATATAGTACTCAAAATGTCCAGGTATTAATGGAAATCACTCATCATTCCAAGGAAGATCTCAACTTGAATGAGACAAGATAATCAACAGATGCCGATACTGAAATGACATAAATGTTAGAACTATGACAAGGGTTTTGAAGCAGCCACATAAAAGTTCAATGAACAATTACAAACACGCTAGACAAGGGAAAAAATATCAAGTCTCACCAAAGAAATAGAAGCTACAAAGAAAATCAAATGGAAAAATTTAGAACTTAACAATGCATGGGCATAATCAGTGAACCTGAGAATAGGACAACTAGAAATTACCCAGTGTGAACAACAGAGAAAAAAGACTGAAAAGAAAAAAAGCCTTAAGGACAAGTTAAGACTGCAACAAAAGATCTAACTGGGTCACTGGAGTCACAGAAGGAAAGGAGAAAGTGGATGGGGCTGAAAGAGTAGTTGAAAAAATAATGGTTGAAAATTACCTAAATTTGGGAAATGACATAAACCTATAGGTCCAAAAAGATAAGCAAACCCCAAACAGGACCCAAACATATTCATGCCAAGACACATCATATCAACCTTTTGAAAATTAATAAGAGAAAAATCTTGAAAGCAACCAGAAAGAAGTGATACAGGAAACACACTGATTTTGGATGTCAGAGGAATGGGTGGGTTACTAGACCTTCTTGCTGATTTTAACTAGTAGTGTTCTGCCTTTGTAACTGAATTTAACTGAGCTAGCATGCACAGAGCATTTAGTAGACATCTATAAAGTATGCTGGCCCTTGGGGGATATGTGTCCATCTCATTCTTCCTATAACTGCTCCACAGCAGGTGTTACCTATCAGAGCAAATCCAGAAATCTGAAAGAATCTAAAAAAAAAAAAAAAAACCCAAAACCAAAAAAAGGACAGAAATTTTTAATCTGGATTTCTGGACGGGCTTCAGTTCTGTGAACTACTTGAAATTAATCTAAAAATGCAAGCATGTTTTCATCAGACTCTCAAAGGAGCTAGTAGACCTTAAAAGGTTAAGAGCCACTGTAAGTTTCTGTTCTTTTCAGGCTAAAACCACATAATCCAGCCTGTGTAGAAAAGAAGCTAAAAATAGAGAAGGCATTCCTCATCCTATCTGTCAAAATTTCTGAATGCTACCTCATGATAATTTTCTACTTTTAAGGGCAAAACAAGAAAATAGTTTTCTTTCTAGGTACCTCTGGAAATACATTGTTCATTAAAGAATGTTTGCTTGTAGTCTTATTTTGATCATTTAAAAATAGTACCTGAAGGTGACAAAATGACCAATGCACCATGACTTAAAATGTACTTTTTGACTTCTCTTAATGCCAGTGGAAAAAGTTCAGATGTACAAGGAAGCAGCAGCAGCCTCTCTATACCAGAATCAATGGGCTGGTTCATGAGATAAGACCAACCATTCCACAATCTGCATTCCTATTTCCATCTTTAAAAAAAAAAAACGTTGGGGATCTGTGGGTGGCTCAGGGGTTTAGTGCCTGCCTTCGGCCCAGGGAGCGATCCTGGAGTCCTGGGATTGAGTCCCGCATCGGGATCCCTACATGGAGCCTGCTTCTCCCTCTGCCTGTCTCTGCCTCTCTGTGTCTCTCATGAATAAATAAAATCCTGAAATAAAATGAAAAAAAAAAAAGCATGTAAAATTAAGTTCTATTAATTACACAATGTGTAACTGCCAATTTATCTGAACAAAAAATGTTAGTGCATTCTCCTGTGAAAAAATAAAACAGCTACGACAAAAACAGATCCACGCAGTTTCTGCCTGAATAGCATGGCTGTCTCTCACTCCTACCCTCTACCCAATTTCCCATGCAAGCCAAGTGAGCTCAACCTGCAGGATGCCACTATAAAGAGGGTTTCAGGTTGCTGCTGGTTTTCTTTTTTTTTTTTTTTAAATTTGATTCATTGATTAGGTTTTTTGGTCCATATTGAGTATGCCAATTTTGCTTTTTCTATTTGTAATTTTTGGATCCCCTTCTGATCTTTATTTGCAGTGAGCCTAACTTTCCTGGGTCAGATTGGAGATTTCATAATGTTGCTGCTTGTTTTCTAATCAAAATTAAGACTCTCAATGTTACCTGGAAAGCTAGATTGGATAATGCATGGTTTCAGTAAAAAACTTGATTACTTGCTTCCAGTAGGACCCTCATGTAGTTTGATCCAATTGGTCTGGATGAAGTCTGAGATTTTAACAAGAAGCCAGGTGGTAATGCTAGTTTGAGGACATTTTGAGTATTAAGGTCAGAGAGGGTACGTCTCATCTGGTTAGTGTAAAAATCAGTACAGGCCATTAACTTTTCCTTCTGTATCTGTGGATTCTCTACCAGGGGCTTCTCCTACCTTGATCCTGTCCATTTCTCATTTATCACTGATAGTGTTCCTATAAGCCAGTGTGATCACTTACGGTAAGGCATTCCACCACTTAGCTGACATAAAAGTCTATACAAAGATATAAACACAAATGAACATCACACATTAACTTAAAACATAATGGGTTTATATTTAACACATTACTTCTCATGATGGAAATGTTACTCAGTTAATATAAAGCTTTTTTTTACACTAAATCTCGTCTCCATTTCAATGTCAATATAACTTTTTTACATTAAATATTTTCTCCATTTCAACATTAGATACATTGGATACATTTTTCTTACTTCTCCCCCCAAGAAATAAAAATTTTAATCTCTGACTGACTGTATTTAATATCTAAATACAATATTAATTTGGGAGATAACAAAACGAAAAATTAATAAAAATATGGAGGAAAGATTCCTCAGTGATGGAGGAGGCACGGGCAATTTCCTAGGATTCTGGGTAAGGGTTTCCTGCTTCCTGTTTCACTTTGAAAACTCTGAAACTATGAAATAATATGAAAATTTCAGTCATCTGACTTCTTTGACCCTTTTTCTAACTAGCACATATGAATTTTAGACTGCTTTTTACAGTGTATTATTTGTTGTGATGAAACACACCCCCCCCCCCCCCCCCCCCCACTGAACAGGTATCAATTTGTTCCCACTTACAGGGAGATAATTGAGAATGTGAAAATACTCTATTTCGTGGGATCTTCTAGACACTAAAGCTCAGTTTTTAACCTCAATAACACAAAGGTTTTCCGGGCAAGGTCTGATTCAGAAGGCCCATCAAAATCACATCTGTCCATTCCTCTTTCGTGCATAGACGCCCAAACAGGCACAAATGCCTGTAATGCTGAGAGCCACACCTAACAGGAGAGCGATTGCATCTCCAGCTTCTACTGCTTCAACCACCGGCAGCACCAAAAGCAGTGAAATGACGACCAAGAACAACTGTGTTGAAACTGAGGTCATGATGTTGGGATCTTCCAGGTTATCTCCGGATCTTGAGGGCTGAAGGTTTCTAGAAATCAGACAAGGAAACAAAAAAAAAGGAATCGTTAGAAATTCCCACCTTTCCAGAGGACAGTAAAAATCCATCAGTAGCAATCCACACACCTTTTCAATGTAAATTTCAGACCCCTCTCCTCATTTTATGGTAGGGAAACAAAAAAAAAAAAAAAAAAGAGGGGAAGTCGACAAAAGGCATTTAAAGAATGGCCTTTTGGGGCTAATCTCCCCTTTTCATGTCTCCAGCAATTTCCCCACACGCTATCGTGCCAACGTCGTGAATCGGCTAAGCAAACTGAACGGAATGAAGAACAAAGAGAAAACACACCAGGCACTCGGAAACTTAAAACATCCTAGAAGTTAAGTAAAAAAAATAAAAAAATAAATAAATAAAAAATTACATTTTCTTAGCATTTCTGTCATCCGGGCGATGCAGACCGGTCTGGCAAAAACTCATGCAACGCAGAAGTCCGTGAGACTGTGGGGAATTAGTACAAACTTACCAAAGGAAGGACGTGCGTGTGGAGCGTATCCGATTGGAAACTGCCCCTTCCCGGAGTTGGGGCGCTGAGGCTAAGAGGTCCCACGTGACGGAGCCTGCGATCGCAACAGGGTGGGATTTAGGATCTACTCCCCATCCCCACCGTCCGCGTCCTCACTCAGGAGGCGGCCGGGGTCCGCGCAGAGCGAGGGAGGAGCGCGAACGCACGACGGAGGGAGGGTCCCTAACCCGTGGGACGAGCTCGTCGTTGAGGCAGCACAACTAGACTTAAAGTTGGTCACTCCGCCCGCACGGGGATCAACGTCCCAATAAATCGAGCCCCGAGACCAGTTCCCGCCAGGACTTCACATTAAGACCTTAAGAACAATCCCTGCTTCGCCCCCGCGCGGCGCAAACCGGACCCCCCCCCCCCACCCCCGCTTTACAAACACACCGAAGCGACCCCAAGTATCCTTCGGGGAGGAGTTGGCACCTCACCTTCCTGGAAGCGGCCATTAGAGGAATGGCGGAGAGGGCGGGGCCTCCGGACTACACTTCCCACAATCCCCGCTGCCGACGTAGTGGGCGGGGACTCCGGACTACACTTCCCACAATCCCCGCTGCCCACGGCTCCCCGGGACGCGCGCCTGGCTGAGGGAGTGACGGGCGCGCCGTGCGGGGCGTCCTCCCGCGGCGGCGCAGCGTGTTACGGGTGAAGTGGTTTAGTGTGTTTGCCCCAAACGCTCTCTCAGAAAGGAGACGAAGACCTGACAGCAAGTATTTTTTTTCTTTACCCTGCTTGACGTTTTAAGACAAACAAGTAGTTCTGTTTATTTTTTTATTTTTTTATTTTTTTTAAATTTTTCTGCGACTAAAATGAAGACACGCGCGCGGGAAGATAGCGCCCGAGCACAGCCGTCTGTTTCGGACCCTGTTAAACGAGCGGCCTCCAGCGTTTTGCGGCGGGGGAATCCCCCGTCACCATCCTCCCGATGTGACCTGTGACGTGTTCGTTGATCCCCTTTTAAGCGGGGGGGGGGGGGGGGGGGGGTGTGCGTGTGTGAGAGAACGCGTTTGATTAGACGTGGTTGGGAGGCGTGAAAGGCGTTTGTAGGGAAGACCAAAGTGTAGGAAAAGTGGTTTGTGGGACGATGTGCTGTGTCGGGGCTCCGGAGCGGGGAGGACCGACCCCCGTCCGGGAGCGCGTGTGGGGCGCGCTTCGTGGCGTCTCCCCGTTTCTGCCACACCCACCGTGACCTGACCGCCCCCGGGTCCTGCTGAGAAGACGTGAGGTGACTGCTTTTTTTTTTTTTTTTTTTTTTTTTTAAATCAGGAACGAGTTGTTTGCGTGGGGAAGGCCACCCTTGCTGAGGGGCACCCTTGACGTGCGGTCCCTGTGAAGCCCTCAGGTGAGCCTCCGCAGGCGCCCGTGCGACGATTCCCTTGGCACCCCCCCCCCACCCCAGGTTGTAAGTTCCTGGTGGCGCGGGTTATAGGGGTTATAGCTGCACCTTCAGCTCGGCGACGGCGACCTCGCATCTTACATCTTTTTTTTTTTTTCTTTTCCCTTAAATGTTACCAGTCTCTCTAGACCGACGGCAAAGCTTCATAGTCCTGCCTCCTAACACGCCCCCCGCAGTAAAACTGGCTGATCGTGATTATTTGAATAAATACAAACATCAAATAAATGAATTTGATAAGTACATACATTCAAATACATTTGAGTAGGTAATCGTAATTATATAAATACACAAATAGCTAAATTGAGACAAATGCCAAATAAGACAAACCAAGGCCTCTTGCGTATCGGAAGTCCGAGGATGACGCCACAAATAGTGTGGTTAGCATTGCTTCCCTAACCTGGATTGATCTTTCTTTCTTTCTTTCTTTCTTTCTTTTCTTTCTTTTGTTCTTTTTCTTTTCTTTTTTCTTTTCTTTCTTCTTTCTTTTCTTTCTTTCCTTCCTTTTCCTTCCTTTCTTCATTCTTTCTTCTTTCTTTCATTTATTCATTTATTCATTTATTTATGATAGACCTAGAGAGAGAGGCAGAGACACAGGCAGAGGAAGAAGCAGGCTCCACGCGGGGAGCCCGACGCGGGACTCCAGGATCACGCCCTGGGCCAAAGGCAGGTGTTAAACCGCTGAGCTACCCAGGGATCCCCTGGATTATTATTATTTTTTTTAAAGTTCTGCCTTGGCCTCATTTGCTTGGAGCTGTTAGTCTTGCCTATTTCTAATCAAGTACGTCCGAAATGTACCAGGAAACATTCCCTTGTAGTTGAGCGTGAACACTTTGGGGATTTTATCTGCCCCCCCCCCCCCCCCTTTATTTCAGTTAGCCGAAGTCAGCAGGGACGACTTTGAAGTTAAGTGTTATTACAGGTCTGTTTCAGGTGTGTCAACGTTGAAGATGATGGTTTGAAGTTGGAGAGTCTGTGGATGGTAAAATGCCTTTTTTTTTTGAAAATATTAAGAGGTCATTTCATGACCTGAATCATCTGAAACGGTGGCTGAAGTTGTTTGTGGAGCAGTGTTTTGGGCCCAAGTAGTTTGATTGATTGATTGATTGATTATTTATTTATGAAAAAATTTTATTTATAAAATAAATATAGAGAGGCAGAGAAACAGGCAGAGGGAGAAGCAGGCTCCATTCAGGGAGCCCAACGTGGGACTCTATCCCAGGATCACACCCTGGGCTGAAGGGAGGTGTGATCACACCCTGAGCTACCTAGGGACCCCCCAAGCCCAAGTAGTTTTAAAATAAAGTTAATTAGCTTTCTCTAACAAGCACCCATCCCACTCGGGCAATTTGGCAAAGGTGTTGCCATATATGCTTTTGTGTGCCGTATCCCAGTCCCAGTATCCAAGTAGTATGGTATCCTAGTTCTCAGTTTTTTCTTACTACCCTAGTGATCAAAAAAAACAAAAATAGATCATTTTTTTCCTTTGCTTGAAACTCTCCATTTCTGACACGTTAAGCTGAAGTCCAGACTCTCTATCAAGACTCAAAAAGCTCTACATTCTGGTCTCTCTATGCTTCTCTGATGCCAACCCACCACTCACTCGTGCGTATCCATTTCAATTTCATTCACATGTTTGCTATTTCTTAAACGTGCCCATTTTGTTGTTTCCTATTGAATTTGCCCTTGCTGTTGCCTCTGCCAGTAATACTTTTCTGGCTCTTTAGTGGCTGTTTTCTCAGTGTCATTCAAGGTTCTGCTTAAATATCATCTTCTTCCCGGAGTATGTCACAAAAGATACCTCTTCCATTACTGTCTATCCACTTTTTTGCCTTATTTTTTCTTCATAGTGCCTATCACTAACTGAAATTCTATATGTATTTATTTATATGTGTAGTAGGTAAATAAAGTGAAAATTCCATGAAGGGCAGGAAATATTCCTGTTTTATTCACTACTGAGTTCCCATCTACTAGAACAGTGTCTAGCATGATACATACTTAGAAGGTATTTTGTGATTGAATAATATTAGTATAACTACAATTTGATTACTATTTACTTACCTTTATACTGCTCGTGGTATAAACTACCTTATATGTAGGAAGTCAGCTTTTGGGCTAAAATATAAAGATCCTTGATGATCTAGACTGAGCTTACTTTGAGTCTTCATTCCAAATTTGGGCTTACATATTTCCCCTATAATATTATTTATGTACAAATAACATGTAGTAAGCATCTAAAACAATGTAATTTGTTCAGGAACCTGTCTATAAAGATCCCTACTTAACTTCCTCTGTCCACTTGGAGCATCGGTACTTTGACAAAAATGTTGATTAAGTCTACCTGGATCATGTATTTTTTCCTTAGCAATACTTGAAAGGTTTCCTTTAAATACTTCTTAATGTTGGACAAACAGTATTGGCATTTTTGGTAGGACAGTGCTTTGTTGTGCAGACACAATACTGCAAGATGTTTAGTATCTGTAGCCCATGCCCACTAGGTGCCAGTAGGATCCCCCAGTCATGAGGACTACCAGCTGCCCTCACACGTTGCCAGACAACTCTTTGATTGTCGATACTGTCCCTAGTTGAGAACCACTCCAGATTTCATGAACAAAATGAAAGGTGTAGTTTAGAATGGAATGAATCCAAAAAGCAAGGAGTTCACCCACGTGTGTATGTGTATATATGCACACAAACATATACACAAACACCCCAAAACTGCAGTGTCTTAATGATTAGGTCCTTTTCCTCTAAATATCTTGTTTTGTGTTTTGTGTTATTTATAGATTCTTTTCTTTTTCCTGTCAGCATCTCTACAAGGCAGGTTCCACTGGTCACTGTCTTATAACAGCACTGGTATGTAGATTGAAGTGAGATTTCTGTTTTTATATCTGCCACTCAGTTTAGTCTTCAAGCTGCAGAGAGCTAGTATGGTGTAGTATAAGGAATATTCCATTTTTTCCCCTTGCTGGCTTTGTGGATTTGGGTGTTTATTCTCTCTGAGACTCAGTTTCCTTTTACAAAATGCATTGTGAGAGGATTAAATGAAACGTTTTAAAAGTGACCGAAAAGACAGCCTGGGTGCCTCAGCAGTTTAGTGCTGCCTTCAGCTCAGGGTGTGATTCTGGGGTCCCAGGATCCAGTCCCACGTCGGGCTCTCTGCATGGTTCCTGCTTCTCCCTCTGCCTGTGTCTCTCTCTTTCTCTGCCTCTAATGAATAAATAAAATCTTAAAAAAAAAAAAATGACCAAAAAAATGACCAGAGATCAATACTCCTCAATTCCCGCTTTAATTCTATTTCTATATCTCTGGTTAGTGGTTAAGAGTTAGGGTCTGTGGGTCAAAGTGCTTGGTTAGAATTCTACCTCGGCTGCTTATTAGCTGTATGACAATACTAAACCTTTCTAAGACTCAGTTTATCTATCTATAAAATTGGGTAGGGCAGTATCTATTTGATACGTACAGTATGAGGATTAAAGGAATTCCTGGGATTAGAAGCTGGCATGGAGTAAGCCCTCACTGAATATTAACTATTTAATTTGTTACTATTTGCTGTTACTCAAATCCATGAAATACAAGGTCTCTCACACATTGTGAATGTGCTGTTCTGCATAGTATATAGCAAATGCTCGTGGAACCTTGGCTGCAGACGCATTTTAGGCCCCCTAGGCTTTGGATTGAGGGCTGATTAGACATATTCTCCTATTACTCTAAGTCTGTGGTAGTGATAAAACACCACCCAGTTGTTGCCTTGATGGCAGTTTCTTTTTAACTATTTTGTTCTTACTGGGCATTATATTTATGTTTAAAACCCATTCTTCACCTAGCTGGTATTACATCATTAATTCATTATATTGGATGCAGGAAGTTTTGAAAAAATAGTTGAAAGGGTGAAGACATGGGTGAATAGCCTCAAGAAATCATTCAGCTGGAATGATCTCTACGGAAAACGCAACAAGCAAGCAAACGCTCTAATTCCTTTTGAATTCTGTTTCTAATTATAGTAGCTAATCTGTAACTGTACTGCTTTTCCCATAAATTGCAGCAAAGTAAAAGGCAACATTAGAAGCTTTGCTAAAAGGGAATTGTAATAATTGAGACTCCGGACTCAGAGGAATGTATTACTTTTGATTGTTAGGGATAATTAATTGTGGATCTTGTAGGACGGATAGAAATTCTTTTTATATTATGCCTGAGAAATGGTACTTCACACAGTGAGTGAACAGGGTACCAAGATTTTTACCTTACTCCATTAGTATCAGTAAGGTTTACTATCTGAAAAGGACAAATACTTCCTGTAATCCCTACTTAGACCTCATTTGCTTATACTCCACAGATGAAAAAGCTCTCTATTTTCTCAAATAGCTCACAAAAAAATCGTGATTGTTTCTTCTTAAAGTTTGTTTTTTGACTTATAAGTCAAGGGTCATATAAATGATTTTCATTAGTTAATGAGGTACAGTGTAATTGGAAATATAAACCCAGGGGTTATTAGTATTAAGTGATATAGAGATAAGGATTAATTTCTGGAATACAATAAATATAAGAATCTCTTCCACTCCTTTGACCCAGACCTCCTTTTTTGACTTTTAATATGCCTAAAAGCCATCCTAATGAACTATTATTATCTAGCTATAACTCAGATTTAGATATTTTGTCTAGATCATAGACCAGGACAATAACTGGCATGTTGTACTATGTAGTCCCTCTTCTAAAAGAGACCATCATTTCCTTAACAGTGCTAGAGAGATGAGCAGCTTCTTCTGTGCCTAGCATCTGCCAGCAACAAGTTCTCACTGTGAACATATTTGGAAGCCACATGAACCACAATTCTTCTGAAGCATTGCCACATTCCATTTTCTCCCTCAAGCTGTCTGAATACTCCTGCAGGCTTTTATATAGTTCCTCTTTAGCATTAAGTATCTAGGGTTATCAAATCCAGAATTTAGTCTTTCAGTTTAAGAGAAGCTAAGCCTACAGTACACCATCCTTCACTAAAATAAGAGACCACTGGTAGCCTGTGATATTCAGAGACGAAGAACATTGTTTTGGTCACTTATCTGAGCAGTAGAAGGCAAAATTTATCAAGTCAGTTGTTACCAAAGAAATGGTTTCAGAGAAGAATGGGAAAGTATTACAATTGAGTCATTGGTAGGCCCTGAATGAAGACACTTCTGGGGTCCATCAGAAGAAGCAGGATGGGCTAATATCAGGATTTTGCAGCGTATGTGTCAGGGAATTCATAAAAATCCAGATTTTCTCATTAGTAATTGAGCCAAGCCAGGTGAATAGAGACATTTAATTGGAGCTTCACAATTAAAAAAGACTAACCCAGAGCTGGCCAGTATTTTCTTTTTTTTTTTTTTAATAATAAATTTATTTTTTATTGGTGTTCAATTTGCCAACATACAGAATAACACCCAGTGCTCATCCCTTCAAGTGCCCCCATAAGTGCCCGTCACCCATTCACCCCCACCCCCCGCCCTCCTCTCCTTCCACCACCCCTAGTTTGTTTCCCAGAGTTAGGAGTCTTTACGTTCTGTTTCCCTTTCTATATTTCCTACCCTCTTCTTCTCCCTTCCCTTCTATTCCCTTTCACTATTATTTATATTCCCCAAATGAATGCGAACATATAATGTTTGTCCCTCTCCGATTGACTTATTTCACTCAGCATAATACCCTCCAGTTCCATCCACGTTGAAGCAAATGGTGGGTATTTGTCATTTCTAATGGCTGAGTAATATTCCATTGTATACATAAACCACATCTTCTTTATCCATTCATCTTTCGATGGACACCCAGACTCCTTCCACAGTATTTTCCATGAAAAATAGGAGACTTATCACCAAGATCATTACATAAGAGCTAACTAATCATTAGGAAAACAGGATAAGTAGCACTTTCCATAGCTGTTCAGCCACTGCAGAAAGAACACCTGTTGAGGCTAACTGGTGGCAGCATCTTACAGAGGTATATGGGCAAGCTGCAGATGTCATTGTTGACGTGGTTCCAGGCACCATCTAGAGCCTACTGCAGATGTGGTACTCACTTCCACCAATGAACCTCAGTAATCTATGGGAATCAGTTACACACACAAATCTATGGTATCCAGGGAATTAGAGGAACCCAGCCTATAGGTACTGGCAAATTGAAATTTTACCTATACTGATGGGCTTCTAAGAGTAGGTTAAGAATTCTTGGATGGGACACATTTATAGTTTTGAAAAGTTGTAAGATTATCTCTTATATAGCACTTTATTCACTGTGCTAGTGGACTGATTAAGAACATTGTCTTTGGAGAGGCCATTGGAGGCCCCAAATTTATCTCTTTGCTTACTAATTTTGAATTTGTACAAATTATCTAACTTTTTAACATATTAAAATATTTTACTCCTTAAAATAATTTTCTGAAGGAAATATCATTACTATACCCTGTCACAATGAGGAAACTGAGACATAGTTAAGTAACTTATCTAAGGTTATCTAACTAGTGAGTGGTAGAGTCAGGATATGGGCCTAGGACAAGTCTATACTTGTCCTGTATCATTGCTCATATGCTTAAAAAATTTTTTTATGGGGGAGGGGGGAGAGAGAGAAGGAAAGGGAGTGGGGGAGGGCAGAGGGAGAAAGAGAAAGAATCTTAAGCAGGCTTCTTGCCTAGGGCAGAGCCCACTGTGGGGATCAATCTCACAACCCAGAGATCATTAATTGATCAAGAGTCAGGCACTTAAAGGGCTGAGCAACCAAAGTGCCCCTAAAAAAGTTGTAATTAAAGTATGGTTGATGTTCAAACCTGTATGCTTTTATATGGAAAATGTCCAGAGGATCAAACGCCATTTTAATTTTCTTTGAAGTAAAGTGCTCTAGTTAGTGTTGCTTAGGAAACCTAACCATGATGAGTCATTGAGGAGTTGTTGGTGTTTGTGTACTCTTCTTTAGTCCTGAATTTGGTGAATGAGTACCAATATTTGCCTAATTTGTCAATTGATTTTGGCTTAGATTTAATATATATGTATACAAAAGTTTTTTTTTCTTTTTTAAGTATGTCTGATCCAGACAGAGCAGCACACTTAGTGATACAGATATGACATGTCAGAAATACAGATTGTGATGCATTGGCAAATCTCAACTATCATAAAACCACTGAAGTTTACATAATATATAAGATTCAAAAAGAAAGAAAATAAAGTGAAAAGAACCTTTTGAAAATCTTTGCTTACAGGTCAGAAACCTAAACTAGTCACTGTCAAAGTATAGAGAGGCTATTAACAATAAGTCCACACAGTTCATAAGGAAATATTAATTCCTCTGTATAGACCAGGTGTTCATTATGATTAAGAGCTGGTAACTATGGAAACAGCATAAAATTTATAAAATTAAAAAAATACCAGATAGAAAATGCAAATAACATAGGAGAATGAATCATGCCCCAACTGATCTTCGCTTGATTTCCCTTAAATCGAAAGACTTATAAAATTTGTATCTGGCAGCTTTCTGAGTAAATCACTCATTTTTCAGACTCTGAATCTCTGGATATCTCAGCTTGTTCATTTGGTAATGCCTTTTATCTAGAGTCAATTTATACATGATAGAATGTATAGGACTGGAGTTTTTATAGTAAGCAATAGGTGGGAGTGGTGACTTTAAACTGAGCTTGGAAACTTGAATGAGTACCTGAACCTTTTATGTAGACATTTATTGTGAATGTTCAGTTGACATATTATGATCAGTCACTTTCAGTTTTTAAACTTATATCTTTTGCTAAATCATATAGATGGTCTAGGTAGAGAACTTTATGGTATACTATCAGTTGCTGTGTCATGGAGTGATTTATGCTATGAAATGGCAAGCTGGAGAGCAACAATAAAGTTTCTTTACTCCTTGCCTATAATACTTTGATTGTTTATAAATCTGTTCCTTGAGTCCATTATGCCAACAGGCTACTTGTCTGTAGATATTCTAAAAGTGGTATTATTAGGATTAAAATTCTTCATAAAAATTAGGACAAAATAATCTGACTTTCTGGAAGAATGGTTTTATTCAAGGAAGTTAGCAGATTTTCTCTTCAAAGGAAAATTCTTTAAAAGTAGAATACGTTATTTAAAAAAAATGATTGAAACTGGTTCAATTGAGGAAAAAGTCCCATACAATGCTATTCACAGTTTCATTTGATTGTGATTTGGACCTGTTTTCATGCATTTTAAGTTCTCATTTCTCAGGGGAGTCAAAATAAGTAGCTGACCTCAATCTGACAGTCATAGTGAAGCCCTGCTTTTGTGAGCATGCCTATCAACACTAGGACGCAAAAAAGTGAATGTGGTATGCTGTGTAAGAGAAGGGACATAATCCTTTTATCTGCTGTGCTTTAGTAGGACCTGTGGTAAGAATATTCTACCTCCCTTGGGTTACCAAGCTTTCAAAGGGATCTAGGGAGACAGCAGAGAGCCCAGGGATGAGTGGCAGAGTTGAAGTGATCCAAAAATCAGTCCTGGAAGAGTGTCCTCAAAATGTGTTCTGTGGTCCACTTCCCAATTACACAGGGAGTGTATATAAAAATGCAAATTTCTAAAAGTTCTCCAGGTAGTTGTTAGGTTCATCTGATCTTAGAATCTTTTTCATTGGGGAAAATAAGTTCTAAGGCTGATTATTTGGGAAGAGGAAACATAAGGGCAACTGAATAATGATGTTTAAACTTAATTAACAGTAAATATTTAATAAGACCCAGTTAGAATTATCTGTCTTACTCTCATTTCAGTTATTGATGGAACAAAAAATACAAATATTTCATGCCACTTGTGAGTATATCAAATATTATTTTTTCTCATTTCTTATAGACTCATCTTTCATGAAAATTTACTCATTTTAAAAAATGAATAAAACTATTCTGATGATTTCTCCTTTTAGTATTGTAGAAATATCCCATTTTTTTAGAAAAAAACAAAAGAGTGAAAGGGACTCTGAGTAATAAAATGGACAACATCCTCAGTTTTAAAACATAACCATGTAGTTGTGACTTTCACATGGTTATGTCTTTCAACAATCTTGGTAAAAATTAGGATGAAGCATTAAATGCAACTCACTGAGGGTGATCAGAAAAGTGTTGTGTGGTGGGTTGCTAATATTTAGCTTTCTGGTGATTCAACATTAACCAAAGATTGAGTTTATAAGGCATTGGACCTATTTTCCCTAAACATTTCTTCTCTCAGTAGGTACTTGGAAGGGAGCCTAGATAACCTGGAGTGCTGGTATTCTAAATTGCTGGCTAAAGGCCCATCCATATGCTTTGGAACTGAGACCAGCAAGCAAGATATTATTCTCTTAGGAAGATTGAGTAGCTCTAACAAGTATTCTTGCCACACAGCTACATCTGGATAAACTGGAGCTTGGGCCCATGGTCTTATGTGTTTCAGGTATATCTCACTGATTTATCTTACTGTCCTTAATATTATAATATTTTTAAAAAAGATTTTATTTATTCATGAGAGACACAGAGAGAGGGAGAGAGAGGTAGAGACATATGCAGAGGGAGAAGCAAGTTCCATGTAGGGAAACTGATGTGGGACTCGATCCTGGGTCTCCTGGTGATCCAGCTCCAGGATCACGCCCTGGGCTGAAGGCAGCGCTAAACCACTGAGCCACCCAGGCTGCCCAATATTATAATATTCTTGAAGCAGCATTCCATAAATATATATTGAATAAATGAAACAGACTTCGTAGTTTTAGTCAACGTAAAGCCCAGTTTGAATCAACATGTGTGTCATAGCCATGAAAACAGTGAGTGTAATCTTGGATTGCAGGAATAGATGTGGAATACTTAGCATGGGGAAGATAATTTATAATTTCTGCTTTGCACCATATCTAGCAAGGTGATGTCCTTTATGGATTCTCTACTTTCAGAGAAACATTAATAAACTGGATGCTAACCAGGCCTCTGATAAGACTAGAATCATTAGTTGAAGAACGTAGTTGAAAGACTACGGGATGTAAATGAGAAGACTCAGTGAGGCTGACCACTGTTTTTGGTGATTCAGTCCATAGGAGAGGCACTAAAAGAAATAAAGTGGATTTGTGTAGGATGCTCAGTAGGTGAGAGAAGCATGTTTTAGCACAATATAAGGAAAAGCTTTCTAACGTTCTAGGAGAGAAATTGACTGCCTTGGTGAGCAGTGAACTCTTGATCAGAATTGGTTGGTTTAATGAATACTTGGCATGATGTAGGGAGGATTCGGACTTCAAAAGTACGATTGGCTTTAATGGATGTCCTGGAAGGTTTTCTCTGAACTTGACAGTCTCTGATTCTCTTATCTCCTCCTCCCATGACCCCAAAGTCTTACGCTAGTTGTCTGGTGCTTATTACAAGGGTTTGTTTCAAGCCTCTGACACACTGCTATTTATCTTTCTGAAAGCATTGTTGTTAGTATTTCTTTCTTTCAAATTGGAAGGAAAAAATGGACTGTTCTATTTCTGAAAAGGAAACCTTTGCTAATAATTTGTTGACATTTATAAATACATAAAATACATTAAATATTGCTAATATTGTTGTTCAGCCTGTGTAACTGATACTATTCTGTAAATAATCATGTAGGCTAAAGTGAGCAGATAAAAAATGGGTCCTGTGTATTTTATGTAGACTGACAAAGGTTTATAATCTGAGGATTAAGAGGTGAATTTATAATTCAGCTTTTTTGATGTGTCCTGAAAATGGACTCATTGTGGAATACCTACAAAATGCTTCCTGTCATCAGTCAGAATGATCTTAACAGACTTGTGAATATCAGGTCATTGTATGGTACATTTCTGAATATTTAAATTGTAGATCAAAGTAAGTTTTCGTATTTCATGTTCTAAATTTCATATTGTGCTTTTCTGGAAATTAACTATTTTTATTTAATTTCTGAGTGAATTAAATCCTTAAACACTAAACATAAAAATCTATTTGACTTTTGAGCATGTGAGTACCAAAATATGTGCAGTGTATAGAACTAGAAACATGATGATACTATTTATTATACTGCCTAGGTGCTTAGTTTCTCAGGTAAGCAAAACCTGAAAAAAAAGTGTAGGTTAAATTTGTGGTTCTTTTTTTTCTAAGAAGTTTCCTGGAATCTGTTGTTTAGGTCAGAGATTTTCTACCTGTACTGCTAAGGAATTTGTTAAGAAGATATTCAAAATATTTTTATAATTATTTTCCCCCTAGATAATAAGCAATACAAATTTACTGAAATCTACCATGTGGTTTTACACTGATGGCCTATACTAACCACATGTCAAATAGTCATATGTTCTGAAGAGTCACTGGCTATTTTAGGGAAGAGTGAGAATTAACCATAGTGCCTGCCTTTATTTATTTATTTATTTATTTATTTATTTATTTATTTATTTATTTATTTATTTATTTATGTGCCCATATTTATTAGCTCATTTTCAACATACAACAGTTCATTTTAGTATTTGGCTAAGTGCATAAACTATAGTACTACCCAATTTTAGTTCAATTAAACTTCAAAGAGTATTACCAAAAACCATGGATTGAATATAGTACTAATCGCTCAAAGGAATGTAAAGGGAATGTCATGATTTTATAAGTTCAGCCAATAATGTGCTTCATCTTTTTTGGATCTATTTATCTTTGAGCAGCCTTTTCTTTCTTAACTATGACAACCATAATTGAATTTGGAACTAGACTCTCAGGCGGTGCGTTCGGCAGTCCTATGGATCTGTCTCTTGCTTCAACAGTGTTTGGATGGAACACACCCAGGGTGGCCCCTTCTACCAGCCAATGGCCACCCTCCAGCCTTTTTTCCGGTCGCAACCTTCGGAGCCATCTTCCTGGCCATCTTCTGCCACCGGGAGCGAACACCCAAGTTTGAATTTAATTCCTTGTCCCGGATCTACCCTGAGCTCCCAGATTGGTAAGAATTATTCCACGAGGTGGAGGCTGCCGTCAGTCGCCTGGTCAATATGCATCTGCGGGCCTCCTACACCTTCCTCTCTCTGGGCTTCCATTTCAGGCCATGCGGCTCCGGAGTGTGTTGGCCACTTCCACGAGTTGGCTGAGGAGAAGCGTGGGGGCACCAAGCAAGCGTTCCTTGAAGATGCAAAACCCGCGCGGTGGCACCCACTTCCAGGACATGCAGAAGCCGTCCCAAAGTGAGTGGGGGTAAACCCTGGACGCCATGGAAGCCGCCCTGCTTCTGGAGAAGACCCTGAACCAGGCCCTTCTGGATCTGCATGCCCTGGGTCTGCCCGCGCGGATCCCCATCTCTGTGACTTCCTGGAGAAGCACTTCCTAGATGAGGAGGTAAAGCTCATCAAGAAGATGGGCGGCCACCCCCCAGGCTGGGCTGGGCGAGTATCTTTTCTAAAGGCTCACTCTCAAGCACGACCAGGAGCCTCCGGAGACCAGCAGCCTTTGAGGGGCTCCTCTGGCACCCCCCTTCCCTTCGGGTGCCAGGGCTTGTGCCTGAACCTTTTCCCCTGCAGCCACTAGGCAGCTTTTTAACCATCCTGGAGCCAAAACGTGGACCAAATGGAGACAATAAAGCTTTTTGCAGCAAAAAAAGAAAAAAAAAAAGAGAAAAAGAACTAGACTTTCAAATCACAGCATCAATAAATGTTAAGTAAGGATCGAAAGAAATTATGTATATTTGATTGCATTGATCTTTACCTTAAAATTATTAATAAGAATATTTTGATGTGAAGAAAAAAATTGGGTTATTAATTAACAAACCAAAGTTATATAAAGTTTAAATTTATTTTTAAAACATTTATTTTATGTTTTGAAATGTATCTACTAACACAGTGATACCTGGATATAATTTATATATTTTATATATATATGTGAATGTTTAAAATATTTGTATTCATGAAGGTGTATAGTGTAAAAATTTGGAGACACTAGCTTAGATTTGATTCACTGGAAGTAATAGGGGAGGGACATGTCATTTTATTGTTTTTGGAAAATGTAAAAAGAATTGGTCTCTGCTCGCATTTGCATCTGTTCCTTTCTTAACAAGAACCAGGCTTTGTCATTCAATTATCGGAAGCCACTGTCAAGTTAGTGGTTTTTCTGTACTTAACAAAAAAATTTTTTTTAAAGATTTTAGGGATTCCTGGGTGGCGCAGCGGTTTGGCGCCTGCCTTTGGCCCAGGGCGCGATCCTGGAGACCCGGGGTCGAATCACACGTCGGGCTCCCGGTGCATGGAGCCTGCTTCTCCCTCTGCCTGTGTCTCTGCCTCTCTCTCTCTCTCTCTCTCTCTCTGTGACTATCATAAATAAATAAAAATTTAAAAAAATATTTTAAAAAAAATAAAGATTTTATTTATTTATTCATGAGAGACAGAGAGAGAGAGAGAGGCAGAGACACAGGCAGAGGGAGAAGCAGGCTCCATGCAGGGAACCTGACGTGGGACTCAATCCCAGGTCTCCAGGATCACGCCCTGGACCGAAGGCAGGCGTTAAACCACTGAGCCACCCAGGGATTTCCCTTGACAGAAATTTCTACTTAAACAGAAGATTAATTTTTGTGGGCAAGTTGCCTTTATCATGTGGGAGCCTCTGCCTACATATAAAAGTTATATTTTCTTAAAGGGATGGCACATCTGCATTTATTCACTATTGTACCCAGGTCTGTTTAGGAGTTTTCTTATCCATGTGCTCTGGAAGAGAAGCTTAAGTCTAAGACAAATGAGACTGCCATTAGGGGGGAACAGCTGATTTAATTTCTACTGTTTAAAACGGTAGCACCAAAACAACAACAAAACTCAAAAATACAAAGGCGTTCAAACCTAGAATCTTTTCATATTGTTTGGATTGAGGAGTGATATTGAGGTATGTTCTTTCTATCCCTACATGACAGAGAATTTTTATCAAGAAAGGATACTATATTTTGTCAAATCCTTTTTCTTCATCTATTTAGAGGATCATATGGTTCTTTTCCTATATTAATGTGGTGTATCACATTGATTGATATGTGGATATTGAAGGATATTATGGATATTGCCATTGCAGCCCAGGAACAAATCCCACTTGGTCTTGGTGAATAAACCAGTAGAAATGGATGTGGGAAAAGAATCAGTTGATTCAACCTTTCGTTCATTTCAAAAGGAGATTTTGAAAGATTGAGAACATATGAAGTAAATGCTATCTAAGTCTTTTTATTTTTATTAGAGAAGAGTTGAGTATAAGTCCAACAGAATACATTTCACATATATTTAAGAACATAATGATCTGCTGTGGACAAGTCATTTTTATTCTGCTTTTCTATTTGTGCTCTTTCAATTAGAATTTTATCTAGAATATTACCCCTCTTATAATTGGGTGATGATAAAATTATCCAATAACTTTTGCCAAACATTCAAAATTGTTCAGTATAAAGGATAGAAATTAGGTAACTTTTAATACCAATGAGTTAGTTCCTAAATTTTTTAAAGCAGGGAGCCTTTGTTCCTAAGTATGAATTGACCATTGACTGTTGGCTCTGCCCTGGGAGGAGCTTTAACCATAAGTGAGATAGTTCCTTGTGGCCAAGTACACTTCTTTATGCGGAGCACAACTGTGAGCTGTCAAAAGATGGTATTTCTGACATTTGGGGGAAAGATGCTTTTACCCTGAGGAGGAAGTCTGGGTGGAGCATCCAGTACCAACTATATTTGATAGATAGCACAATATTCTTTACTCAGCCATACAGAATATAGAATAGCAGCTTGACAGGGAAGGTGAATCTTTATGGATTATGGTTTCTGCTACTGGTGAGATTATGTGAAACTGTTCTTACCAGACTTGTTGCCTATGAACCATCAGAGCAGGCAGAGAATACTCACATGTTATCCTCTTCCCCACACATCACATTCAAAAGTAAAACTTAGATACTGTGTTTGAGAGTTGAACCTTAGACTTCTTATCTAAGAGATTTTGTAAATTGGACAGATAGTTTATCTTGATGCTAGCTCGGTTATCACAGAATTTAACGTTATGAATTTCTAAGTTTTGAGTCACCTCAAGTGAGTTCTAAAGTATTTTTTTTGTTCTAAAATAAGGTCTACATTTTTTTTGTTAGATAACTACTATTATGTTAATCACTGAGAAAGTGATAATTTTTTTTTAATTGAGTTTGCTTCTAATTGTCATACTCATTTAGATTTGGGTACCATCAAGTGTGTTAGAGCTGGGTGAGTCTGTCCTTTGTTAACCAGACGGTTCCTAACTACTGTGAGAAGAGAACAGTTGATCAGTTTTCAGACGATTATGTGTCACTGTGATCTTGGAACAATAAAGTTTGACTTTTATATTAATAAAACTAGAAAGATCTCCTAGGAAACTCAAGCCTTGGTTTTCTAGAAACATAAACCCATCTATTTTTATATTTATAGAACTTGGATTTGATGATATCGGGGTCCCTGTCAACTGTGAATAGTTTAGAGTTAAAATGAACTGGGTGTATGTATGTCCAAACATTTGAATGTGGGATGCAAAGCTGAGGAGCTTCATTCTTGGATCTTTATATACACATACTATAGTCAAACCAGATGTCCAACAAAATGACTTGAATTTTTTCATTTTTTTCAACTAATACATTTTAGGGAAGCTAAAAGTGAGCACACACTGTGGAAACATCAAGCAGGTAGGATAGAAGGTATCCTGGAAGAACTAACATCTAAGATGAATCCTTTACATTGATTAAGAATTGATTATGTTAAAGGCAAGGAGAGTTTTCTAGTAAGAGGGGCAATGGGTGCAGACACCTTAGAACTTGTCTGTAGTTCATGATAGCGAAAACACAGGTAATTTTTGTCAGGATCAGTGATGAGAAGGGAGGTTAAGAGATAGATAAGCAGAGATGTGATTATAAAAACATGTATTGTGAGCATATAAGACTTTATCCTAAGAACATAGAGAATCATTGAAGTGACTTAAGCAGATGAGTACGTTGACCAGATTTGCATTTTATTTTATTTATTTTTTTAAGATTTTATTTATTCATGATAGTCACACAGAGAGAGAGGCAGATTTGCATTTTAGATTGATTACTCTAGCTACAGTGCAGAGAGTGGTCGGAGGGGCCCATAATGGAAGCGTGAAGACAACTGAGGAGACAAGAGATTGTGGGGGCCTAGATGGTAGACACAGGGAAATGGTGGGGAGTGAATAGATTTGAGAGGCTTTTAGTAAGAAAGCAAGTTACTGGATGTGGGAGGATGACAAGCTACCGTGACCTGCCTAAATTTTTGGTACAGGCACTGAGATAAGAAATAAGAAATAGAAATTTCTTTCTTGCTGGGGGGGTACTGGGGTGGAGAGGTGATAGGTTTACTCTATGTAATAATCTCTTGGTATTCTACTATAGCCTGACGTAAAGATTGAGGTACATGTAGACCTGCTACTACTACCTTTTTTTTTTTTTTTTTACTGTTGGGCAAAAGAAAAGACAAGATGGAAAGACGGAGAAAGGAAGAGTATGCGGGAGGAAGGAAAAAAGGAAGGGAACCTAATTAGAACTTACAAGAAAAAAAAGGTCTTATTCCATGTCAGTTGGAGGTACTTAAATAGCATTACATGAGTGCAGCCATTAGTGTTATTGTTGCTACCAGTAGCCATCAACCTGCATGAAACAGAGAAGGAGTTTCTCCATAAATGATGCTTTACTGCAAAAGCAATTCTACTTCTATTTCTTTTGAATCCTGTTGCTGTGTGAAAATACCTCAGTTTGGTGAGAAAATGTTTTAGGAAACAGTTGACTTGTAAGGTATGCTGTTATGTATTTCAAATACTTCTGGCAATGGAAATAGTATTGTCTATTTTGAGATTTTCTATGACAAGTGAAATCTCTGATTTTTTTTTTGTATGCTTAAGGAAATCTGTAGGACAATTAAAAAATATTTTTGAAAGGAATAGAAATAGTACCACCACTAAAATATCTGGTAGAATTTATTACTAGAAATTGTTTCTATGTTGAGGAGAAAGCAGTATTTCACTCTTGAAACATTTATGAGATCATTAATTTCTCTTCCATTAACTTACATATTTTCAGTGCTGAAGCTGGTGGAATGGTACTAGAGGCCTTTTCTTTTGCATTTACATAAATTGAAATATATACATCATATGCTAAAATGTTTGTGTAAAGGTTTGTGATATATTGTTATTTTAATATATAACTACTGTAGAATCACTTACTTTCCATTTTATCAAATTCTTTTGCCTCATTCCATCTTGATCACTACCCCCCCACACATAAGACACAAGTAGCAACCCACAGGCATTGTTAAACCCTCATAATATACACAGAAAGTTTCAGGGTGAGTCATCTTTCCCAGTTGAAACTTCAGACACTTCATTTTCTCTCTGGGCAACTGGAGAGGTACAATGGGATGAATAAACATGCTATTATGTATGAAAAGGCAGGACTTACTTTAGCTCTTAGCTCACTGTCTTATGATGTCATAATGCCAGTTTATTTTATAGTAGATATTGAATATGTGAAAGTTCTATAGCTATCTATCTTCAGTCTGGCATGTGATCAGAGATTTTGATACTTTTGGATGTGGAAATTGGACGGGGCATGACTCATGGTGAGAGAGTTTTTGGTTCCCCATTCCAAGTAAGTCATCTTCATATAATGAGAACCCATTATTTTATCCTAGGAGATACAGTCTTTACTAAATCATTTAAAAATTACCCCGAATAATACTGACTTGCAGTATTTTCTCTTATCTGTTTTACCATTCTCACTACAAGTTTCATTACAATAAGTAGAAAAATGTCACTGTAATTATTCTACATAATTTCATGATCAATGTGTATATCTAATTAAGTTCATTAAATATTTTTCCACAAATTTTTTCTTTTTTCTTTTTTTAATTTTATTTTTCATAATAAAGAATATTTTTAAGCCTCCTTTTAAGGAATATTGAGATTATTCAAAGTCAAAGAACTAGATTTATAGCCTCTGCTGCTATATTGGAGGCAGTACGTTTAATGATCTAAAAAGGCTGTGATCAGTTTTAGTAATGGAATTTCCCTTTTTCTTAATTGATTGTTAGGGACAGCAGTAAAAATTTGACTTTGGAAGGATATAAATGACCATTTTCAGGAAGATTCTTAAGTTTAGAAGTGTTTGCTTAGATGTTGTATATTAAACAGGATAAATGTGTTCTTTTTCAAGTCTGAGAGTTTGTATTTATAAATAATATTGTCCTTTAGGCATTACAATTAGGATAAAAAGTCATGTTTATATAAACACATGACCAAAAAAAGGTACTTTCAGTAACAAAGTTCAATATTTGTGACAGAGGCAATGAGGTTTCCAAACATAAGATATTATGAGGTGTTTTAAAATCCTTTAGAAGAGCATTGGGAAGTGTCTGATGTGCAGACTCCTAACTGAATCTCAAGATGACATCCTACAATTATTAAACATCCCCTAAAGTTTAGGGTAGAATTAATAGACTTCCAATACACGAATACACTTCTCTAAGCATAATGAGCACCCACTCTGTGCCTCAGGTGGGGCTAGATAGAGTGTGATGACGTGGCCACAGACAGTGCTATAAAACCAGACCACTTCTTGTAGTTTTATTGCAGATTACTATCTTGTCTCCCACCTTCATCCTCTGTGACCCCAATATCCTTCTTGTGCTTAGGTGTTTTAATGCAGGAACCAGCATCTAATAAATTACTGCTCTACTTTTGATGACTTCAGGAGTCCACATATTTATCTTGCCCCACCCCCCCTTCTTCACATTGAAACTATTTGTTCTGCTTTATTTCCTGCTACTCTGCACTGGAGAAATATTCACCTCAAGTAATACATGATCCACTGGAAAGTGTCCAGATTCAATTTGAAAATATCCTCCTTCAACCCTTCTTTGATTTCCCCTGGTTAGGGCTAACCACTTCAGCCTTGGACCCCCAGTACATTTTTTACCTATTTGTTTTATAACCACATAATTGTTTACTGCGCTTTTCCTTCGTCTCCACTTCTATTCTAGACTGAGGCCTTTCTGGAATGGGAAGTGTGTCTTATTCATTTTATTGCTCCTATGCCTAGCAGTGTGGCTAGCTAATTCCAAGATGAGAAACATGTACATTTAGGTTTTCTGTTTTCCTGGATAGATTATTTAAAACAGGAAAGTCTGATGGGTAGGAAGATAGGCACATCCAGTTCATCACCACGTTCTGCCTCTTTTGCCATCTAGACATATCTTATTTCCAGACTTTCCATCTCACTCTGTCTACCCAAGTTTAGGTTCTCATCTTCTCTTTGCTGCATATTAAATCTGTCCCCTTGGTGTACTGTACACTTAAAAAGTTGTTAGGAAGATAAATGTGTGTTATGTTTTCTTTATTTTACAACAACAGCAACTGTCTTCTAATGGACCCCCTTCCTATTAATCTTAACTCACATTCATCCTTCAGATTGCTAATAATTTATTAATGTACAAATCTTCATTATCCCTCCATAATTTACAGGATAAATTCTAAGACCTTTAGCATGTTTCACAAGACTTTTTGTGATCTGACCCATAATTCTCTAATTTCCTCCCTTGTTATTTACTACTCAAGCCATATTATGCTTTTTATATTGTCCCATTCAATGAAGTTTCTTGCCTTTGCTTGTTCTTCACTTTTCTGGCAAACTCCTACTCATGTGCAGCATATTGTAGAGATTAAGAGAGAAAAGTGACATATCCTAGTTCTAATACCTATTTACAAACTATTAATACTTGGGCAAGTTGCTCACCTCTCTGTGCTACAATTTTCTCATCTGTAAATCAGGGCTAATAATAGTATCTTCCTAGTCAGTACACAAATGTAAGCTTCATTGTTTATTTTATCCTTTAAGACTTAACAAAGAATTCTCCTTCCCTAGGAAACCTTTCAAGATTTCCCAGAATGGATTAGGTTTCTTTTCTATGTGCTCCATAACTTTGTTCTTGGACTCAGCATATTTTGTATGGATGGTATCTTTATGTAACTGCCTTTTTATCAGATCATGAGCCCCTTAAAAGAAGAAATTATGTTTTATTTAGTTTAATATCTTTAGCATAATGCTTGTCCAGAGTAAATTCTCAGTAAATATTTGATGAATGAACCAGTGGTACAGTGGGAAGAATTCATGCTTTAGAGTCAGACAGATGTGTTCAAATCCAATACTTATTATTTCTACATCTACAGGCAAGTAATTATTTCTTTATGTATAAATAGGGATGATGCACCCCTCACTTTTAGGATTAGTGTTAGTATGTAGTCAACTGGAGTATATGAGAACTGTTGTTATTATTCTGAAAATGTATAATATTTATCTCAAAGTTAGAGTTGGTAGGCAGATACACTTTTTACCCCTTAAAGAATCATCTTAATTCTAAAGAATATATACTCTCATATATTAAGTTTTTCTAGAACTGATCTCCTATTGAATTTCCCTTGAAATACCTGTTGCTTACTGAATTCATATATTATCTGTTAATACTCAGTGGACATTTAGCATTTTTCCTTGCAGTTTTACTAATATTGTTATGTTTTCTTTGTCTGCAAATAGACTGTTAGCCTTTTGAGAACAATAATCATGTCTTACGTATCTTTTCATTTTCTTCCAATTTCCTTGCCCCTTCATTACTCTTGCCCCCTTTCCCTAATATAAACTAACAGATCAATAAATAAATGTTAGTTGTTGATGATGAGTGGAAACTCAAGAGCAGACAGGGGTAACTGGAATATTTTGGCTCTGAGAAGGTCCATCTCATTTGAAATAGAATCTCAGCCAACAGTTAATGCAAAGATTGCATTGGACATGAAGGGGAATGTAGAAGACATACAAGAGACGGTCATTTCTCTGCAGGAGCGACAGTCTACTTAGTAAGATAAAGCATGCCTACAGTGAACTGTTAAGGAACAGCACTGGACAGAATGTGATTAAGCCCACACAGTGTTCAGAGGGAGAGAAATTAGAAATTCATTCAGGTAAGGTTGAAGTCAGGAGATTGTTGAGAGGCTCAAAGGGGAAAAAGACAGAAGCTTATAGATATTTGAGTACTTATGATGTACTAGGCATTGTGATGAGTGATGAATGTTATTTTCTGTGTGTGTGTGCATCTGTGCAGATGATAGGAACTTTTTATTCATACATTACTCAATAAGCATTTTTAAAAATTATGGTAAAACACAGAACATAACACTTAAACATTGTAGCCATTTTAAATGTATAGTTTATATATTTACATTGCTGTGCAAGAGATTTCCAAAACCTTTTCAGCTTACAAAACTGAAATTGTGTACCCACTAAATAACCACTCTCTGCTTCCTGTCTTGCCTCGAACATGTATAATTTTATCTAATTCCTACAACAAACCTTCAAGGTAATGTTAGGAATGCTATTTTAATTAAATTAGGCTTAGAGGTTGAGGAAAATTTCCCAAGGTTTATAATTAATAAAGGTAGAACCACATGAACCTTAGATCAGGAAGAGAATGAACTAGTAAGAACCCACGATTTCAGGCAAGATAGAAGAAGAGCTATGTTTTGCTTTTATGTAGGAGGTTGTTTTTATTGGCCATTCATGGACATGGTGGATTTTGCCTCTAAAATGGGCAAATAAAGCATCAGATACTGCTCTACCTTCAATAACTCTCCTTCCTAGTCTTACGGTCTCTTTTGTCTGGAATGTTCCTGCTTGATTGAGAACATAAGAGAAATAATAGTGGGTTTGCTTTTTGGTCATGTGATTCTCTAAGGACACAAGGTCTTAAAGACTGTTCTTTAGAGTGAAGGATGTTGGATCAAGTTTGGAATCTTTCTAGAACTGTTCTTGAAGTAGATTGAAGGAACTTCAATGGGTCTTAATGGAAGGTTGGCCTGTTGGATCGATGGTGGCAAGGACAAGGAAGTACCTAGGTGATATATATACATATATACATAAATAAAAAAAAATATGTATATATGTGTGTGTGTGTGTGTGTGTGTGTGTGTGTGTGTATATATATATATATATATATATATATAGCCAGATTTTCAGGTTGACAGGGAGGAGTGGAAGTGCAAATATAAGAGCCAAATATGATCTCCAACTTAGAGCTCCCTCTGGTTGAGGCCTTATAAATAGATTTTTCCTGCTGAGATATATTCTGGCAATAGATTAGGCCACACATGGAGTTCTTACAGAATAGTTGTTTAAGGAAGGCACTGAGGATAGCAGATGTACTTGGGAGGATGAATCAGGAGCAGAAACCATTAACTGTGAAATAATGCATTTTATTTGTCAAGCAGTATGTGAAGTGCTTTTTTGTCTAATTCTCAAGACATCTTCTTGTGGTAGACATTAGTGTCCTAATTTGACAACCTGTGTCTTAGGTAAATAATTTGCCCTAGATTGGTTGGGCTGGCTATTAAACTATCATCTCTTGGCTTCAAACCCACTGTTCTGTATTTTGCTTTTTGATAGTGGGCTGGGTGTCAAAAGTCAGGCTTCTGATTTGTCAGTTGGTTAAACTCTGTCAGTGGGGGATACTAGAGGGAGATTGCAAGCAGGAGGTAGATGGAACATAGTCCTTTCTCTTTGCTTTTGTTTTCTGTTTTTCTTTCTATTTGCTTTATGTTTGCTTTATTTTCCTTTGAGCTACACCCGAGTAACACTGTTTTGTCCCTGCAGCGGTGTGTTTCACTAGCAGCAGTGGAGTCCAGTTTGCAGCTTTTTCCCAGCAGTCGTAGAGTCTGCCCATAGAGACCCTGGTACCAGCTGGCTCACTGTTCCTCTTCAGTGGTCTGGGGCCTAGCCCCGTGTGACTCCTCCTCCTTCTGAGCTCAGGTTCCCCACACTTCTGAATAGCTTTACCTTTTTGACAGTCTGAGTTTCAGCACTATGAGGTCTATCTTCCAGTGTTCTAAATGTTAATAATTAAAACTTTTTCTCTGTGTTCCTTCAGCATTAGGGATGGTGTCTATGTCTTACAGTTTCTGTATCTATGACAACCTAGAGGTCTCTTTTTGTCTTTTCAGTATCTAACTAATAACTTTTATTGAATTAATGACTTTTTGTTCATTTTTTTCTGTTTAAATAACTAATGTGATTTCAGTCTCTTGGTTAGAATCTGAAACAACTATATAACTAATCATCATCATCATCATCATCATCATCATCAAGGCCTCCATTTATTATTTACAAGATAGTAGGACCACATTTCTTTCTTGCTAGCAATCTGGCTGCCTGTGGGCTGGAGCAGATATTTTCAGGGGGCATTTGACAGCTTAATCTTGCTAGCACATAGTATCTATAAGCTTTACCTTGGTGAACATTTTTAACTTATATATTTATTATTTTTCAAGCCCCAAAGCATTTCCAGCAAAGCTTGTCATAAGCTTAGGGATCATGCTTATTTTTCCCCAGTGAATTGATAGGACTAGGAACAGTGTCTAGCATTGTTTGGTGGGTGTTATTGCTCTTCATTTATTGAACAAAGGATTGGATAAATGAATGAATGAATGATCAGGGCTCAGCTAAAACTTCATCCTTTCCAGTGGATGGATTCTAGAAACTGATTTCCTGAATTTCAGACCTTATTGCTGATGTGTATTTCTGTTCCCATCAAGGCTTGATCTGGAACCCATTATGTTTGACTGAGGCATCAGCCATTCTCGAACTTGTCAACTTTACATTTCTTGTTTCTTTCACTGTCTACATGGTTTGAGCTATTGGCTAGGGATATACTTAAAGCTAGGTGGGTCTTCCTTGAACCATAGCATTTCCATAATCTCTGCCTACTGCTGGATTCCACCCTAGATGTCTCTGTGGAAGTAATCTCCTCTGAGCATTGGGAAAGTCCCTTTTGTTATTAGGATGTGATTAGCAGCCAACTTCTCATACTCTGCATCCAATTAGGTGAACCCTCTCTGTCTCTGTCCCCACTCTAGCCCTCTACTACCTAGGATACTGGCCCATGCTATTCTCTCTGCCACCCTTTGGAGTTTCTACATATCTATGGTTAAGGTTGCACAGTTTAGGATGTTTATGATTTAGATATTTTTCATTGGTCCTTATGATATGCAGCATAAGCCAAGGAAGCAGACTTTTTCCCTTAATCTCACCTCAGAGGTGAAATAAAAATCCCTTTTGTGTTTAAACTTTTCTTAGTGACTTTTATGCTTTTCTGGATATATGACTGCTGAAACAAGGGTGTGTTAATAAACATATCTACATTTGTAATTGAACATGACTTGATATTATTGCCCTTCAAATTAAAATAAAAAATGATTTTGTGTAATATTTAGTATTAATATCTTGTGTCTTGTTTCCACTTGTTATTATCTCTGCTGTTTTTATTTTCCATGCAGAGAAGAAATGTTCGTACATAGATCCTTTCACCTTACTGACTTGCTGATTTTACTCTCTCCACCCGTAGTATCAGAGACTGGTAGAAACTTCTACATGACTTAGAATGTTGGAAAGCCCCATATCCATAACAGTATATCCTGTGATGATTTTTCTTTTAATAATCAGAGTTATGGTTGTCAGATTATAGTAGGAAGCATTTCAAAGTGAGATGCCTTTGAAGTAACCACACAACTGCTTCTCTCCTCTTTCCTCTATGATTATTATTCCATTCACACGAATAAGTAGATGATTGGTTTTATGGCCAGAACCCAGCAGTGAGACCTTACAGAACAGAGATAATTGGAACACAGAGCTAGATTAAGCCATAGGGCTTTACCTACAAGGGTCAGGGGAAGATATCAGCAGGAAATGACCTACTGAAGTCTCAACAAATAGTTTATGGTAGTTGGGAAGTGTGTACCAGGTAGTAGGGACCCAGAAGTGAGTTCTGGGGTATAGGCAGTATGGCCTAAAAAAACTGTGGAAACCAGGCAGGGATTTAGGTATTGTTTTTTTTTTTTTTTTTTTAAATTTTTATTTATTTATGATAGTCACAGAGAGAGAGAGAGAGGCAGAGACATAGGCAGAGGGAGAAGCAGGCTCCATGCACCGGGAGCCGGATGTGGGATTCGATCCCGGGTCTCCAGGATCGCGCCCTGGGCCAAAGGCAGGCGCCAAACCGCTGCGCCACCCAGGGATCCCTGGGATTTAGGTATTGTAGGAATAAGAAGAGATGCAGGTCCTGGGACAAAGTTTGAGATCTGGGATTTAAGAACCCAGTTTCTTAAGCTTTCCATGCTAGGCCATTGAGTTATGGCCTAAGGCTTTGTAGGTCTTCTCACCAGTAATGAGTAAGCAATCATGAAAAGGAATCTAGGAGTTGAATGGGCTAGATAGTGAGTTGGGTCTGATGTCCTTGTGTTTAAAATTTAGAAATGGGAACATTACCATTAGGTGAGGGTTAGATACTGCTAAAGGACAAAGATAGTGTTCTTTCTTGGGATAATTCCCCTCCAGTTCACTGGTGTCTGGGTATTCTGTGATACATTGGGAGGGGTAAAGAATTAGAAAGGACATGGGAAGTCATTGTAATAAGATATTTGTGAATATCAGTTTTGGTCTAGGGTACTATTTGACCACTGTGGCATGGATGAAGATTTATGGCAAATTCAGTATCTTAAATTTCTGTAATCCACAAGTTCCTAGCTAGATGTGACTTTGCCTTCTCCTCCCCTGACCCAGAACATCTGTAAATGTATGGAAACATTTTTGTTTATTATGACTAAGGGAAGGGAAAGGGAGCTGCTCTTAATCCATCTACAGCCTGTGTATCCTACAATGTGCAGGACCTACCCCCTTCCCCTACCTTCCCACCCCCTGCAACAAAAAATTATCCAGTCCAAATAGTGCCAAAGTTGAAAAACTCTGCTATACACCAAATGGACTCTGTCTTTCCTTTTATTATTCTGGGATTCTTTGTTACTGTGGACATGTTTCTTGGGCACTTATCATACCCCTGTAAACACTTTAAACTTATTTTGAATGTGACAGAGTCCTCTTTCAGCATACAATTGTCTACTAGGTCTCCACAGACTAGCATTGTCAAGACTTGTTTGCTCTGTATGTGTGTTTGTGTGTGTAGAGTTTATAGGGTGGAATAGGGTAAGACTGCCGATCTTCAGACAGACTTTTACAACGGATTATTAACTTATGACTTTGACTTTTGAAACTTTTCCCCATCTGAGCTACTCAGTGAAATACTCTTAACAGAAATGCAAAAATGGTTCTTTTTCTAAGTGTGAAGCTATAATGTTACCTAATATTTGTTTTATTTATTTATTTTTTTAAATTTTTACCTCTTTTTTTTTTTAAAGGGTTTTTTTTTTTTTAATTTTTATTCATTTATGATAGTCACACAGAGAGAGAGAGAGAGAGAGAGAGAGGCAGAGACACAGGCAGAGGGAGAAGCAGGCTCCATGCACCGGGAGCCCGATGTGGGATTCAATCCCGGGTCTCCAGGATCGCGCCCTGGGCCAAAGACAGGCGCTAAACCGCTGCGCCACCCAGGGATCCCCCTAATATTTGTTTTAATGCTGATTAGTTTCCTCAGTGCAGTTAAAAGCAACGAAACCTGGAGTGAAATCCTCTCATTCTTGCAAGCATATTCTCTCTTCTTCCAGAAACAACCTAGAGAGCTGGCCTGGATTTCATAGAATCTATACACCCTGGGCTACCAATAAAATGTGTGCTGACTGGCCAGAATCTTTGTCAGTCTGTTAATCAGTTGGGTTTACTTAGAGCTACATGATTTTTTCAGAGGAATTTTTCTGTAATGGAGAATTTCTAGGCTCCTTTAATTTTAGGTCACTGAGGGACGAGATGAGTTCATTTCCCCTTGTGTTCAGGTACCTTATATGTGTCTAACATATAAAATCATAGGTTTGAAAAAGACCTGAAAGGGCTTGGCTAAATGCTATCCAAAGCCAAACCTGTCTTGCTGCCTCCCTGTTTTTATAACATTTTATTGGAACACAGAAATGCTTATGCATTTACATATTATCTTTGGCTGCTTTTGCATTAAAATAGCAGAGCTGAATAGTTGTGACAGAGACGGTATGTCCCACAAAACCTAAAATATTTATTATTTGTTTCTTTATGGAACAAGTTTGTTGACCCCAACCCAATTTTAGCTTCCTCATTTTACAGATGAAGACACTGAGTCCTAGAGAGATTAAGTGAGTAGGCCAAGGTCATACTACTAGTAGAATTGAGGTTAAAGCATGTTTTGAAGAATGAAGATGATGAACATCAGACCATTGACAAGCTGTGTTCTAATAGCAAAATGGGGGAAAAATAAATATGCTATAACTCACTTTACCTAAAGACAAAAAAACTGTCTTGACTGATTTATTTCCCCACTCTGAATCACTCAGTCATCTTTATGCCATGTATATATCACTGAAGTAAAACTTGAGTCAAGTGATAACACAATTTTATGCAGTTAGGTCTCTGTTTTCTAGAGAATAACAGAATATTTATTGGTCAGCCTCCTGTGTCTCAATATTATATTCCTCAAAAGTTGAATTATTGATAGTAAGTCAGGGAAGACATTTTGGTAATTGCTGAAATCCTGAATGTATTTAGACTGACTAACTGTCCCTGTGTTCTGCTGTGGCACCAGCTGACAGTGATGAAATCTATAGAAGTAGGACACATTTCCATAACATGAATATTCAGGGTTGGTGATGCAAGAATTATTATTAAACCACTGGGAAGGAACACGTTCTCCTTATTATTTGATTGAATACTAAATGCTGCCTTTTAAAAATAATTCAGTATAAACACTTTGTTAATGAGGAAAGAGGGATGCAAGGGAAAAAAAACTCACACATTTTCCCCTGGTACATAAGAAGGAGATTAAATTAAATTTAAAATATATAGCTTGTCTAGAGGAACTATTTTTGAATCATTAACTTTATTTCATCTATATCTGTGTTATGTATATTGAAGTATAATAGATGTCAGAGTAGAGCTTGATTTAAATGGTGTATGTAAAAATAGAATATGTGAAGAAGCATGTTTAACCGTTAATAAAGACCCCTGAAAATTAATAAAATGCTGATTACAAATAATAATTATCACTAAAACAGTATTTGTTTCTAAGGAAAGATATTTGCTTTTCTGTAAATGACACAGTTTATACTTACCAAAGGGTCCCAAGAACCTCTAAGAATCCTGAATATACAACTGAAGTTCCATCATATTTGACATATATCTAGTTCTGCATAGCAAAGATTTTATGTACGAGGAATAGAAAAGAAACTCTTGTCATTCATTCATCCATTGAACATGAATTGAACCTCTGCAGCATGCCAGGCAGTGTATTATTAGGCTCTGGTCCCACACAAGTGAAATAGATACAGAGGCTCCTGTCTTCTAAAAACCCATGATCTAATAATGGAGGGTACAGGCAAATCGACAATTTCAACAGAGAATGGTATGTGTTCTATAATAGAGATAAGCCCAAGAGTCTGTTGGGCCAATTTTGCTTCCCTTTTACTAGTTTCTCGTCATCTGCTCTATGTAGTGTTTTATTTTAAATGGGAATTCTTGATGACTGTGGATCCTTTGTCCTAATAGAATTGAGGGAAGTGAGGCTAAAGTTTCAGGCATGGTCATCAAAAGGTGAAAGGGACAGTTTTTGGTCCCTCAGATCATGCTATATAGGCAAAAGTTAAACAAGAGACTTGGTGAAGCAAGGTCAGTGAGAGAGTAGAAGAACCAGAGAAGTGTCACAGACAGTCCTCTCTAGTACAATGGCCACTCATGCCATACTTTTTCTTCCTCCATTTCTTAAAAGGATACCAGCTCTGTATGGTGCCTGGCAGGATGATGTATTGGGAAGAATATGGATTTTGGATTCAGACAGTGCTCAAATCAGACCCATTTTCTGCAAAAATAAAAATGCACGTGCAAATATCTAGCCTACTGCTTGGCTTCAGATACCAATGTATGTGTTCAGATCAATGAATATGGTAGTTTTTTATTTTCCTCCCTTCCTTCCTTCACTAAGATGAATAATGAGCAGTAGCTATTTGCACAAGTCTGAGTGAAGAAGCTTTGTAGAGAGAGCAAAAAGTTTTTCTGGAACTGACCTCCATAGGGCAAATTCAGAAACTGGCAGATCTACATTATTTATTCAGAGAGGGAACTGCATTGTAATCACATTCCTGAATGCACGGGGTGAATGAGTGACAGCTGAACACCTCAGTCCCTGTGAGATGGCAACCTGAAATGGGTGCCTCCTAGGGAAGAGGCAGAGACCTCCTCCAAGGTCGTGCAGAAGCAAGGTGGCAGGCAGCATTGCAGGGGAGGCAATTGCTAGGGGAGATGGCTGCAGGGAGGAGCTGCTATGGGAGGCTTCTTTCTAAAGTGGGGTGACAGTATGGATATGCTTCAAGATGTTAGCCACTCTGGATCCTCTCCAAAGAGTCACTCTCAAAACTCTGATTTTGACCTCGTTCTTGAGACTTTTAAAAAGCAGTACCCTGAAGCTCTTTTGTTTTCTTTTGCTTTAATGGCGTACAACATTACAATATGGGTTTAAGTGCAGGAAAGTTTAGAGAAAGTCACTGAATGTAGGCAAAATTGAAAAGGAAACATGAGTCATGTTAATTTTACTGATATAACTCATGGCAGAAGTGGCTGAGCTTTTTGGCAGGGGCGGGTAGGGCACTGTTGGTAGGTAGTATGTTTTCATTGAGATAGCTCAGAAAGGCTGTGAGCCAGAAACTGTTGTCCTGGCTAGGAAGAGGGGAAGCACATCTGAAACCACTTCCTCATTGAGTAGAGTGCCAGGGATAGAAACAAAAGAACCAAAATAAACTCAGTCATAACAAAGCATCCTTTTTCTCTCCTGCCCCACGGTTATAGGGATGAACAGCCTTGCTCAGGTCACTATGGTGAGGAATCTATGGAAAGATGACATTGACAATGATTTCAGAGACAAGTAGATTCGTTGCGAGTCATTGGACTCTACCTTAACCATTTGTGAGACCAAGAGGACACGCTGGACAATCTCTTGGGAATAGAAAGTTCAAAAAAGGAAACAAGCTAGAGAATGGGATAATCAATAAAACTGTCATGAAACAAAATGGGAAGACAAATAGAAAGCAAAATAGGTAGGAGTAGTGCTGGGATTAGAGGCAATTCTAGAATGACTTCCAAAGTAGATCATGCCAACAATAGCTTCCCACTTGATTTAAAATAAATCAAGTATTTTATCAGGGCAGCTTGGTGCTTCCCCATCTCTTGTCCTAGAGTTGCTATTCCATCAGACAACATCTTCTTTGGTCCAGGAGTGTCCTGAGTCTGTCTGGGGAGGTGATAATACCTTCTGAGTAAACCAGAAGTCTTCACCAGAACCAAATGGGAGCTGACTCTGAAGAGTCTTTATGATAGCTGCTTTTGGTCACATTCCTTATATTTGGGCTCATAGAGATAGAATTTAGATTGGGACTCTTTTCTGTCTTCTTGAGGAATGGAAATCAAAACTGCGTATTTCAGTTTTTGTTCTTACTAGTGATAATGAACTCATTGCCATTTTATTAAAAAAAAAAGATCTGTCAGAGCATTTGCTTCTTAATGTTCAATGTAGACAACCTTACTGAGGACAGTATATCAATAATATTGTTCTGTTTTGTAGCATAATTAAAATAATATTTATGCCTTACATAATATGCAGAATGAAGAGTTATCATATTTTTTATACAAATGCAGTGACAGAGTATTTAGGAACTTGTGATAGCTTACTGTTTTTAAAAGGACAGAGCTCAATTTTTGGCACTGAATTAGAGTGAATTGCTAAGTCTAGTGTAAAAAAGCTAACTCCAGTCTAGAGCTGAAAGGGATCAATGAGACAGATAAGGAGATGTCCCCAGATGACATTAGTGGAGGGTGTCTGTCTCAGTGTAGTGCCTGTGCCATCAGGAGAAGTATGGGGAGAAGTCTAGTAAGAAGAAGGTAGACCAGGAGAGTGATGGAGTGGGCTACTACGTTTTTAAAAGGACAGAGCTCAATTTTTGGCACTGAATTAGAGTGAATTGCTAAGTCTAGTGTAAAAAAGCTAACTCCAGTCTAGAGCTGAAAGGGATCAATGAGACAGATAAGGAGATGTCCCCAGATGACATTAGTGGAGGGTGTCTGTCTCAGTGTAGTGCCTGTGCCATCAGGAGAAGTATGGGGAGAAGTCTAATAAGAAGAAGGTAGACCAGGAGAGTGATGGAGTGGGCTACTACTAAGGGCCAAACACTTCTGTTATTCCTATTATTGAGGAAATGCAGTATTCCAGAGAATTCTTCTTAAGGGAGGAATATCTAGATCTTCCAGGGCAATTCTCTTCCTCTCCTGTAAGATCTGCTTGTGTCCTGCTGCTAGGTTTTGTTTGCCATCTATTGAATTTTGCTCCCTCAGGCATTTTCAGTACTATCCCAAGGAGAAGACTGGTCTTAATGGGCAGAGTGACTGTTTGGAGGGACTTGGGTCTTATTTGGAAAGTCAGATCCTATCTACCATGTCCTTCATCACATTCTTGCCATTGACAGTGGATGAAAATGGCTCTTCATGTTCATCCTTGGAACTTCACAGGAGGAGGGCAGCATCCCAGCATGAATAGGATACTGGCACGAGTGATTTTTTAATCTTTACTGCTCATATGAGTTTGGTAGGGCTGCCATTTAAAAATAGCACAGACTAGGTAGCTTCAATGACAGAAATTTATTTTCTCACAGTTCTGGAGGTTAGGAGGCCAAATTCAATGGGCTAGTGGGTTTGATTTCTCCTGAGGCCCCTCTCCTTCATTTATAGATGGTCTTCTTCTTGCTGTGACATGGCCTTTTCTCTGTACACATATATAATTGGTATTTCTTCCTTTTCTTATAAGGACACAAATCCTTTTGACCTCATTGAACCTTAATTACCTCTTTAAAGGCACTATTCCCAGATATAGTCACATTAAGGCCTTCAACATATGAATTTTGAGGGATGCATTTCAGTCTATAACACTTCTCATACAGCTGCTTTTGGTGGAAAACATCAGTAGAGATACAGCATGAATAAATATAAATATGCTTGTTTTGAGCCACTAATATTTTAGGGTTGATTGTTAATGCAGTGCAGCCAATCTATTCAGATTAATAATTGTGGCTTGTCATTTCTTGGAGTTGAGTAGCAGCATATTGTCCTGTGTAATAAGATAGGACACCTTTAAATAGGCCCTGCACTGCAATGGACCTACATATAATCAGGTATACCAGACCATCCTGAAAGGATGTTTGCGAAGGGTGATAGGTGAGAAGTACCAATTGGAATTGCAACAGTAGTTAACAATGGTTTATTGAGCATGACTGTGTCAAGACTTAGGGGGCACTATGACTGTCCCATAGCCCGGGGAAAAAGAGATATTAAACACAGGTTATTATTTTATTAAAATTCATATAATTGCTAATAAAACAGTATATGTTAATTTTTATCTTTCAATTTTTGGCTTCAAAGCTCGCTGGTTTCATGTAAATCAGGTCACATGATGATATTTACTATGCGAACAGAGGCAAGCACTGAAAGTGTAGTGTTGTAGGCAGTGAAATTGCATCAGCTCTTTGTGGTGAGATTTGGGAGTCCTCAGCATGTAGATGATAATTGAAGTCATGAAAATGAGTGATGTCACCCATGATGGTAAGACTAATTCTGGGTGAGAAGAAAAGAGAGACAAAAATCAAGAGCCTCAGGACATTGCAATTTAAAGAGCAGGTGGAGAATGAGGTTCATTCAAAATGAGACAGAACTCCTTGGAGATGTTTGAGGAAAGTCAAGAAAGTAGTACTACAAAGTCAAATGAAGAAAGTATTTTCAAGAGTAGGAGGGAATAGACAAAGAGTTAAGTAATATGAGAACTAGAATGTGCATTTGGTTTTTAGCAACAAGAAGACATTAATGACTTTCATAAAAGTGGTTTCAGTAGAGTGGAGAAGATAGAATCAGATCTAGCATGTTGAGGTATGAATAGGAGTTGGGGAAATGGCTGTGTATACATCTCTTATAAAAAATGTGGCTGTGAAAAGAGTAAGGCAAAGTGATGGTTGAGAAGAAATAGAAATGGGAAGGGTGAATTTTTATGTTTTAAGTCATAAAAAGCAAATGTAAGTTCCAATGACAGGGGACAAAACACAAGGAGTTGAAGATACAGGAGAGACGGGTATAATCTATAGAGCTGGATCCTGACCTGATGGGGCAGACAAGGAGGGGTAAATCTTGTTAAGAGGAAAGACTTCTCTTTTACTGTTATAATAGTGAAGGGTGAGAAGATGGTTGGAGAAGACAGTATACAGATTTGCAGCACAAAAGTGAAAGAATTTATGTGTGATGGTGTGGTAGTCATTAATGCTGTTACCAGTTATTTTTGGTTTCTCCTGCAGGGCATTTTGGGATTGCATTTTCTTATCTTCCTGGAGTGGTTATGAGACTTGCTTTGATTATTAAAATGTGAGCAAAACCTTCTCCACCTGGAGAGCCAGTGTGTGATTTGCCACATTGTTTTCCCTTTGCCAAAGTGATTAACAGCATTCTAAACAGTGGCTGCTCCATTAGTTTGGATCTTGAGTGAGGACAGTGCAGAGCAGACCTAGGTGATCTACAGTGGACATATAGTTTGAGCAAAAAATAAATCTTGTTTTTGTTATTTTTTTTTGTTTTTTTACCATGTGATTTTAGAATTGCTCGTTAATGCAGCATAACCTAGTTTATTTGAACTGTTGTTGTGGCTTATATTCTCTCTCAGAAGCCACAAAGGATGTCCTTCTAAGCTGAGCTATAAAGTGAAATGTTGTTTGTTTGTTTGTTTGTTTATTTATTTAAAGATGTTATTTATTTATTCATGAGAGACACAGAGAGAGAGGCAGAGACACAGGCAGAGGGAGAAGCAGGCTCCATGCAGGGAGCTGGATGCGACACTCGATCCCAGGTCTCCAGGATCACGCCCTGGGCTGAAGGCAGGCGCTAAACCACCGAGCCACCGGGCTGCCCTGTTATTTATTTTAAAGTCATTCTAGCTTACCAGTCACACTTACCAGTTTTACACATTTGGTTGGAAGTAGAAGAAATGACTGACGCTCATTTGTTTCAGCATATTAATTTTCCTCCATATAGAAGCAGTAGTGACTCATAACACAAAATAGCTTTTCTGAAATCTGTAGAATAGATATGTTGTATTGAGTAGTGTTTTGTTTTTTTTTATTTTTATTTTTATTTTTTTGTTTTGTTTTTTAAAGAGAGAGCATGTGCATGAAGGAGCTGGGAGTAGGAGGGGCAGAGGGAGATAGAGGGAGAGAGAGAGAGAGAATCTTAAGCTCCACACCTAGCACAGAGCCAACATCTCAATCCTGAGATATGACCTGAACTGAAATCAAGAGTCAGATACTTAACTGACTGAGTCACCTAGGGGTCCCAGTATTGAGTATTTTTAAGGTAAAGGACAAGTAGTAAAGCAGAGTTTTATAGCTAAAAACCTACTTTGCAATATCTTCTTTCTAAATTACTGTAGAATAAAAAGGTAAAAGCATTGCATGGTGTGACATACAAAGTGAGGGAAGGACTTGTGAGTTCCTGAAGACATCAAGAAGACTTGCTTTTCTACCAAAAACACAAGGCACAATTAGGGATTTCAGGACATAGAGAAACAGACAGTGCAAGACCAGAGATTGATTCACTATAAAAATATGCGAAAGCTAGTGTTTTTTTTTTTTTAAGCTTGTGGTTTTATTAAATCTTTCAAATAGGTAACTAGTGTCCAGTTAAAAACAATTTCAATGCATAGGGCTGCATATACATATATATGAATGTGTATATATATCACACACACATATAATAAAGATTTGTTAATAAGAGGGTTTTTTTGTTTGTTCCACTTTAACAGGATTAAAAAGAATTCCTAAGTGAAAAGCTTTGCAAGAAGGAGGAGAATCAAAGTTTCTTTTAAATTAAACTCAGTCATTACCCAGAATCATGCTTATATATGTTTAGTTGCTTAAGCTATTTCAAAACAAATGAAAAAAAGAATAATGCATCTTCTTTTACTCTCCAATCTCTTAGCTCAGATGAAATTCTAGGCCAAGATATTGCTATGGCTTAGAATCTCAGAGCTGTTTTGAATGAATTTGGGTAGGTTCAGAGGTTTCTTACTGAAGCTGAAATTTATAACAATATTTGCACAAAATAAGAATAGGCAAGCAAGTCACTATATCTGAAAAGAAATATATTTTATTCTAATTAATTTGGAAATATCCCATATTGCTCCAAAAATTATGGAAAATGATAAAGAACCTCAGTTGAGAAGTGGAAGTGCCAGAGTACCCTGCTTGTATTTCAGTGAGGCAATTGGTATTGGCTCATCCAGTTTTTATTTAGTGAGGGGTCAAAGTTATTAAAAATAGAAACAAAACAAAGCAAAATAAATGAATTAGCAGCAACACGAAAACAGATCAAACCATTTGAAATAACATAGAAATTTGTTGGCCCATCTTTACAAGTCCAGAGGTATTTTGGGCTTCACAGTTGCCTCAACCCATATTCACATTCACTCTCTTTTCCTCTATGTTTATGGTGTATTCTCAGGCTTTAAACAAGATGATGGCCACAGTTCGTGGCTTTATAATCACCCAGAAAAACATTCCAAAGAAGAAAAGATGATGTGTACCATAGTTATATAACACTCTGAATTAATAATATGGCCTAGGAAAATGGAATGTTCTCTTTGGTTAAGCTACATAAGAGTCACATCAGGACTGAGTCATGTGTGCTGTTTGTGGAAGGGCTACCTGACAGAAAGTAGAGGGTGAATGGTAGTTGGTTATAGTCAGGCAACAGCAGTATCCATAAGATCTGTTTGTGTGATTGACAGCCTCTGTTACTTTCTCTGCTTAGGCTAAGTTCAACCGTAGCTGATTTAAGGTGTTATTCCAGCAGCTGAATTTGGCTGTAGGGTCAAGACAGTGATTTAATTGGGATCCCTTGGAGAGACTAATTTATATAAATGTACTTAATTTTATTGCTAAGGAACACATTTCTCAGTCCTTCCCCCTACTCTAAAGAAGGTTACAAAACTCTCAGTTATTTGTTGCAAAGGGAACTTTCATAAGTAGTTAATGAAGTTCAGTGCCTGCACTGCAAGGTATTTGATTATTGGGAAATCTTGACATTAATCTAAAACTCTTTCTCAGCTCTCTTCTTATATCATTAAAGGCATCTCCTCATTGGTCAATTTATCTCCACTGATGTTGATCTCATTCTATCTATTTTTGGACCCATTAGTTCCTTGTGAAAAAGGAAGGCTGTGGAGAATGTAGCACAATGCTTTCCACCCTTCTCTTATTTCCCATTCATAGGCAATCTTTTTCCATATGGGGATCAATGAATTTAAAGCATCGCAAGACCAAGTGGGATATATTTTATTTGAGATATAATCATGTTCCCTTATTATTTGTCCATTTTTTCTACTAAGGTTGCCCCTTCATACCCACTAGGATTTGACATTTATGCTTCACCTATAGTACCATGTCCCTGGCATGTGTGGGAAGTCTATGTGGATCAGACATATCTTGATCATTGTTCATATCTTTCTCAGCTTTACCTCTGATTCCAGCCATAGTCATGGGAGAACAGTTGCTAGCAGACTCCTATCTCTTTTCTGTTGCCAGTGCTTCATCTAAAAAATGAGCTATCTGTCTCTTCCTTTCTGGCTTATGGCTTTTCTGAGTCCACAGAATGGACATCTGGGGGTGCCACTTGACACACATGCAGGTGTGGGAAAATTAATGTCGCATCAGGGACTTCAATCAATAGGCACTGGGACATGATGGTTAAATGTTTCTCCCTCTCATTCCTCAGATAAGCATTTTTTTAAGGTTCACTCTAAATAACACCGTGAAGGTTCCTGAAGACAGCTGTTGCCTACAGTGTTTGTCAACTCAATAAAGCATTCTTTAAAAAAAAAAGGCAAACAATTGAAGCATAACTTACATAAAACTTCACAAATCTTATGCATATAGCCTTATGAGTGTTTACATGTATATGTAATGTACATGAAAATATAAAATATATATATATTTTTTCATGTAGCTATCACCAAGTTCAAGATATAGAATTATTTTGAGCACCTCAGAAGGTTAGCTTGTGTGACCTCTGTTTTTGAATTTAAAATAGATTCATACTGTATATCCTGACCTGGGTCTGACTTCTTACATGCAATCTTATGCCAGTGGGGTTCATCTATCTTGTAGATTTAAGTGGCTGGTTCTTTTTCACTGTTGTGTAGTATTCCACATCAAACCATTCACTAAGGATTGTTATATTGGCTTTCTTTTCTTTCCCGTTTTACTCCCCCTGGTTCCTCACCCCTACTCACTGGAATCACATCCCAAAAAACTACCTTTACCCATTTTTCCTCTCTGCACACCCCTTTTCCAGGCTCTCAGGTTATTATTGTGCTAGGAGACAGGGATTCTCATTTAGTTCTGCTCTCTACTTGATGTTTGGTACTGGGGTTCAGGTTCCCATATCTATAAAATATGAGGATCTCTGTGATGTGTTCTGGTCTCAAATTTTGGCAATTCAGATTGCAGTTTAAGAGGGGTGCTCTGGGAAAGATGGTGCTCAAGAAAGGGAAATAAATGGTAGAATTTCATGCACAAGAGACCACGGGGTGAGAGACAGTATTCTTATACAGAGATCTTCCTGGTGCCCTAAAGTCTCATCACCTGAGTAGTTGTCCACCTTGTGGCTTCTCCTGAGCTGAGTCAGATGCATCTGCAAAGGAATCACCAGATGGAGAAATCAGCACTTCAGTGTAAGGCACAGTTAGAAGGAGGCAAAGATCCTAGAATGCAGGAGCAGTGCATAATCTGTGGATTGCTTAATTTCATTTCCCTTTTTTTTCCTGAGGTTAACTAAACTATGAACCATTTCTGAGATGATTTATTTGGCAAGATGTACCTAAAATAAGTTTATATATTATAAAGGTGTGATGATTGAACTTATCTGAGATTTCAGGAGAAAAAACCCTAATCAGTGGCCCCACCCTCTCCCTGCATTCTGTATTTCACATTAGATCAGGTAACTCATTCTAAGTAACTATTATAAATTGCACAGCCATTTTATTAATTGATCTAATATTTCATTTGTGGATATCATGAAGGTTTTCTCTTATTTAATATTGTTTCCATGGTAACTAATGAATTTTAAATTATAAAATATTTGAAGAGTTGAAAAGATCAATTAGAAATATGTAACTTCAATTAATATATAAATGTTTGAAGTTATAGATGTGAAACACAACTTTTCAAAAGTGAATGAAATGTTCCAATAATTGTGGTTGAACTCTGGTGGATGGTGCATATACTGGTGATAAATTTGTGCTATATTACACAAATTATTTGACCATGCTGCACTTTAGGCTTTTATGTAAATGATGAAGTGTGAAAGAAATAATCTTACAATCAGCCATTAATTAATTATGTATAATATAGATGCTTCCTGCCTCTCTTCCTTTATTTTCCTGCTACTTCATTCTTTATTGGCATTTTATTATAAAAAAAGAAAAAGTAAAATTAAAATAGTTTTTTTTTTCGTTTCAATAGCTTTGTGAGGACACACTAATCAATTCATTTTTCAGGGGTTTATTTATTGAGTACACACCAAGAACTAGCACATGCTTAGATACTGTGGATACAAAGACTGTCTATTGGAAATATAGAAAATTAGCAAATAGTTATAATTGGGTAAAATAAGCCATTTGAAGTTGTTCCTATCTATTTTTGCTTCTATTGCTATAATTGCATGACCAAGGCAGTGATAAAACCTCCCAAATATTTAGGGAAATACTTACAGTTACTAATTAAGTATAAAATGTAAAACTTACTGGAATTAAAGAGCTGTTTAAAGATACTGCAATTCAGAAAAGCAAGAAAGCTGAATAAGATTATGGGGTTTCATTTAAATCTTTTCATATGAGGGTTCCTCCAGTGTTACTAAATATAGGACTATTTAACTAAAAATTGCCAGAATAGGCTTCCAATATAAAAAATATTGTTTTCTTAAGTGAGCTTGTCAGAGAAGAGCATGTTTTTTGCCAGGGTGGTCTCTGCTGCTAATGCTAATCTATTTTTTTAAAAAAGGTTATTTATTTATTTATTCATGAGAGAGACAGAGAGGCAGAGACATAGGCAGAGGGAGAAGCAGGCTCCCTGAGGGGAGCCTAATGTGGGACTTGATCCCAGGATTACAACCTGAGTCAAAGGCAGATCCTCAACCACTGACCCACCCGGGTGCCTCTAGTAATGCTAATCTTAAAGTAGTTGATAGCTGTGGCTGTCTGCTGCTCATACTTCCTTAAACTGGGAAACAAGTCTTTCCCTGAAGGGAAATTTGGGTGGTGCATCTCCATGGTACTACACTTACCATGATTCTCTCAGTTTCATCTGCTGGTTTCTCCTTATCTCCCAGACATCTAAACCTTTCTAAGTTCTGAGTCTTTGGACCTGTTCTCCTTCAACAATAATGCCCTTGGTAATTCTATCCTATCCTGTTTTTGAATACCACCTATACTCTGGCCAATCTTAAATTTATATCTGCAGTTTAGACCTTTTCCCTGAAGTTCAGGGTCATGAGTATTCAATTGCTTCTAGATACCCCCACTTGGGTACCTAATAGACGTTGTGAATTTTGTATAGCATTAAACTCCTGATTCTTCCTTTCCCCCAACCCAAAACTATTCCTCCCATAGTCTTCTCCATCTCAGTAAATTCACAACTTCCTTATTCCAGTTTCTCAGGTCAGAATTCTTGATTTCTCTCCATTTTTCACATCCCATATCCAATTTGTCAGCGAACCCCATTGGTCCCACCTTTAAAATATATTCAGAATTTCATGTTTTTTTGCTATTTTGTCTGTTAGCACCCTGGTCACTTCCACCATCTTTTTTTTTTTTTTTTTTTTTTTTTTGCATTTCATTATGGCAATGCCCTTGTAACTAATTGGTCTCCCTTTGTCTACCTTTACCTTCCTCTTCAGCATATTAGCCAGAGCAATATTGTTAAAAAATGAGCCAGATCATGTATCTTCCCCAATGGCTTCCCATCTCATTCAGAGAAGAAACCAAAGTCATCATGATACCAGGCCCTATGTGAATGGCACCCCTTCCTCTTACTTTTCTGTATGTGTTCCCATTCTTCCCCCTTGCTTCGTCCACTTCAGCCAGGTTGGCCTCTTTGCTGTTTCTCAATCAGGCAAAACACTTTCCTGCTTGAAATATATGTGCTCATTGTTCCTCTTGTTTAGAAAACTCTTTTCCGGATTTATACATGTATATTCACCATTTCTTTCATATCTTTAATCAAATATTACATTCTTGGAGGGATCTTCTCTGTTATTGTTTATAAAATAACAACCCTCATTCCTTCCACACAATCTTCTGCCCATCTACTTTATATTCTGTATTTATTATCATTATTGAACATAGTCTAATTTTATTTACTTATTCTCTATCTCTCCACTAAAATAAGAAGAGTGGGGCATGAGTACAGAGAATATTTCTGCTTTGTTTACTGCTAGGTCCCCAGCTTCTAAAATGATAGTATTTAGTAAGAGCTCAAAAACTACTTTTTGAATGACTGAATGAATGTAAGGGTAAAAGAGACCAACCGTGTCCCTACCCCCAAGAAACTTCCTATCTGGGGAATTAATAGCTAATAAACAAGTGATTATAGTGAAAAAGTACATCATCAGATGTATTGGAAGATTGGGCAGGTCTAGAGACACATTGCTGTACTAGTCCATTTAGAGCAGAATAAGTCTCAGTCATATTTTATGAAACTGATGCAATATTTTAAAAAATTGACTTTGAATATTCTGAAATGGGATGTGCCTTCTCCAGTTGATTCCCCACTCCTGATTATATTATATTTCACAGAATTTATATATTAAATGTACCTGCTTGGAGTCTGTAGGTGTACAAGTCAGCAAACTCTGATTTAGAAGATTCCAAGGATTTGGAGATTCTCTGAAATGTTGGGAAGGGTGTATGTTGGACCTGAAGTCTTATAAGCATTAAGGTGAATCAGAATAATTGATCTTAAATATTAATGCTATTTTTATGGTTTCAGAATATACTGGGTAAAGTGTCATATCTTGGATTTTAATGAAAGAGTAATTTTTAAAAATGAATGTGTGTCTGACTGCTGTATTTTTAGGAGATAGATATGTGAATCAAAATGGCAACACCATATACTATTCTGAAAACGTTAGTTTTTAAATAGACATATTTGAAATGGGCTTTTATTTTCTTCTCTGCTCATTTTTGGGGATTAGTTGTGTGGAAGTGGAGGTTAGCACAGTTTATGATATAACAAACACCAGTGCTATAGTGCTCACCTTCATCAGACCCTGGCCTGGTCATATGTTCAACTAACTTATTCGTGAATAGTGAGGTAGCATGACCTAGAATTTAGGGGTACGGACTCGAGTTAGGCTCCTGGGGTTTGAATTCAGGCTTTCCCAGTTACCAGCTGGGTAACTATGAAAAGTTACTAAACTCTCTGTGTCTTAGTTCCCTCCTTTGCAAAATGGGAATGATAATAGTACCTACTTGGTAGGGTTGTTATGAAGATTAGATAATCTAATTTATATAAAGCACTTATAATAGTGTTTGACATTTAATAATTTCAGAATAAATGTTTGCCACTCTTACTATTCTTAAAATAATTATTATAGAGTATCCAAGAAAATCTTAGAAGATGTTAAACTTTTCTGGACACAAGATTTGTTATACTGGTCACTCATGTTGCTCTCAGGCAGAAAGTAAAACATAAAATAATAATCTTACAGTTAACAAAAACATTATTAAGGTTGATATCATTTAACATAACAATGTGGCTGTCAATTTATGGAATTTGAAAAAGAAACAGGACTTTTTTAAGATGCTAAAGGAAGAACTTTGGTAAATTTGCTTAAGATCTTACAATTGGCTGCATTTATTTATGTATTTATTTATGTATTTATTTATAAAGATTTTACTTATTTATTCATGAGAGACAGAGAGAAGGAGAAAGGCAGAGACATAGGCAGAAGGAGAAGCAGGCTCCCTCCTGAGAGCCTGATGCAGGACTCAATCCCAGGACCTGGGGGAGGGGAGGGGGGGCGGGGGAGGGGGGATCATGACCTGAGTTGAAAGCAGATGCTTAACCGCTGAGCCACCCAGGCGCCCCAGTTGGCTGCTTTTAGACAAAAGTATCTAGTGGCCTAAAATAAAATACTTCACAAATGCAATTTTGTTATAATCTTAAAAGTAGGATTCTACAAATCAGTACTACCTTTGTGTATAAATTCCTCAAGCATACTTCATAAGGATAAAGTTGCTGAGATCTTTTGTGTCCCACTTAGTCTTTGGTAACATCAAATTGGGTGATGAAGCTTTTGGCTCTGGCTCCCCTCATAGAGTATATAACATTTTATTCCATACCTCAAGAACAATGAAACAGCGGGTCTTCAGGAGTTCAGCAGGGCCAGTTGCTGGAGGGAAATTCTAAATTTCTCTTCCGCTCTTGAGGACATAGCAGCCTGTGGAGAATGTGAACAAAGCAGCTGACTATTTCCAGGATTGGAAAATGGAAATTAACCCTGTCATCTAATTTTGTTTACATTTGCCGGTCTTTCCCTTTCCCTTTCCCTTTCCCTTTTCCTTTTCCTTTTCCTTTTCCTTTTCCTTTTCCTTTTCCTTTTCCTTTCCTTTCCTTTCCTTTCCTTTCCTTTCCTTTCCTTTCCTTTCCTTTCCTTTCCTTTCCTTTCCTTTCCTTCTTTTCCCTTCTTTTCTTCTTTTCTTCTTTTCTTCTTGTCTAGATCCACTGAAAACAGATTTGGGGACCTGCTAGGAAGGAGTGGCTATCTCCGAAGCCTGGATCATAGTACATCAGTCAGAATGAGAGGGGAGGTGTATTATTGCCTCTTCAGAGACAACAATTCATTTATGTATCTCTTGCCAACATTTAAACTTTTAGAAGCAAGTATTTCCAAGCATATTTTTTTGGTATTTTAAAGCATTCAAACAATTAGCTAAAGTTTTCTTTTCTTTCTTTCTTTTTTTAAACAGCTCTTCTGCAGTGTGGTATGTTTTGCATTTTTTACTTAAGATGAAGACTAACCAGTATAATATACCTATGTGAGCAAATGAACAATGAATTATGTAGTTGAGGAGCATAGTTACACTAACACCTTAGGAAACATTTACTGTGTGCCGGGCCCTTTACCTCCATATTCTCAGGGAATCTATACTGCAACTGGATAACGTAGGTACTACTCTAAACTATGTAATAATAATCAAGGAAACTGAGGCTTGAATATGTTTATTGTTTGAAATATGCAACTAGAAAATACCCTGTCAAGATTTGAACTCCAATCCTTTTGATTTCTAGAGATTTCTTCAAAAACACTTGTTTCGGGGATCCCTGGGTGGCTCAGCAGTTTAGCGCCTGCCTTTGGCCCAGGGCGTGATCCTAGAGTCCCGGGATCGAGTCCCACATTGGGCTCCCAGCATGGAGCCTGCTTCTCCCTCCTCCTGTGTCTCTGCCTCTCTCTCTCTCTATGTCTATCATGAATAAATATATAAATAAATCTTTAAAAAAAAACCACTTGTTTCTCAGTAAAAATACCAAGATAAATGCAGGTCAAGAAATGAATACCATACCCCAAATTGGTTAGGATTGAAAAAAGATATCTGCAATGTAATGAAGGAAATGAATTCTTAATTAGGTTAAAGTAAATGTTAAGGTTCAAAGGACAGATGTTTCCTGTAGATTTCTGTACAACAGAGATTTGTTTGTATGAAAGTGTATAGCTCAATTCTGTAGGAAAGCTTAAAATATTAGAAGAAAGGAAAAATAATGGGGATTTAAAGACTGTTATTATTTGTACATTTATTCCTATATGGAAATGGATTCTAATCACACAATTTTAAGTTAATGGGTTGTTCATTTTTTCATTCTCATGGTAAAATATAGCCCAGCATTTATAAATAAATTAGTGCTTTACTTATATAGGATACTGCTATTTCAGGATGTTTTCAGATGTTCTTTTCTCTCTATTTTCCTTCCTGCCTGTTTGCTGTTGTCTCTTTACCCCTCTTCCCTCCATGGAAGTTTGTGGCAGTGTTCTCAGTCAACTTGTAGTGATCAGGTTGAGAGATGGCATAAAACTCCCCCAAAGTGCAAAAGGAACAACAACCCATTCACAGGTAAAATCTCTATTTTTTTTAAGTTTTATTTAAATTCAGTTTGCCAACATAAAATATAACACCCAGTGCTCCTCTCATCGTGTGCTCTCTCTTTGCTTTGATTCTCACTCAGAGCTTGGCATCTTAGGCTAGAGACTTTACATGTATTCACCAGTGCAGAGACATAGAACCTGAGGATTGTGGCCAGTACTTTTCAGTGTGTAGTTTCAGCTTCTTACGAAATGAACAACATTTTTTCTTTCTCTGCTGGTAGAGGAGAAGAAAAGAATGGTTATCATGTTTAAAAAAGTTTAAAGTAATAGCATTACTTTTTCATCATTTGTAAAAATGAAACAATGCATATGGGCCTGTTCCTCCTCTCTCATGCCACAGTCTCATTCTTCAAATGGAGTCTGCCTTAATAGTCTACAAATATCCTTCTAGACTTCTAAGCATACATAAGTACAAGCTTGTTAGTTTCTTTTTATCACAAAAATGGAATCATACTGTACATCATTTGCAACCAGTTTTCTGTTTACTCAAAGCTATGTGAGCTCATTCTTTAAAGTGACTCCATAGTATTATATGTGCAAAATTTATTTTGTCATCTCTTTTTTTTATCATAATTAAGACTGTTTCTAGTTTTGCATTAGAAACAAAGCTTAAATGAACATCTTCCTACTCTGAGAGCTGGTGTAAATATTTCTAAGTGTAGATCTCTCAGAGTTCAATTACTGAGTGAAAGGTACATGCATTTAACATTTTTATAAATACTGCCAAAATCCCTTCCTGATACATTATCTTAATTGCTTGCTGCCAGAATAGTATATAAGAGTCTCCTGTTTTTGCCACATTCTCACCATCTGTACATTATCAGTCTTGAAAAATGTCAGTACAATGGGTGTAGCATGGCATCTTAATATTTAAATTTATATCTCTTTTACTATTAATGAGGCTGAATATCTTCTGGGGATTATTGGTTTTTATCTTTTTTTCATGTGTATTTTGGGCTATATCTTCTTCTTAGGTATATACAAAAACAAATGTATATATCAGTTAAATATGTAAGTTTTTTCCTCCTAATCTGTCATTTGAAGAATTAACAACTTTTGTTTTTTCCCATCCATTCTCCCATAAGCATGTTGCTAAGTAGTAAAATAACAAAATATTAAGCAGCAGGACTAAAAAGGAGGAGAAAAAAGCTATAAAGATATTCTCTATGTTGTACAACAAAGTTTTGAATAAGCAAATTGATTGTGTCTATCTGACACCAGACTAGCTGGTCAGCTTGGTTAATTTACTAAAATATGAGATAATACAAAATATCAAACGTATTTCATACAAAATATGAAACAATTGTTTCATGAAATTCTTTACTTAACTAGAATGAAAACTCCTGAAGTTAGGGGCACTGTCCCTCTCCTCTCTATATTACTGGTGCTTAGCAGAGTGCCTCTTTCCTAGCTGACCCTCAGTAATGATTGATGAATAAATGGAATAAAAGAAACCCAGGTAAACCAGCTGTCTCCTATAAAAAAAACATAGCACCTCATTCTTTCAATGACTTTTAAACATTGGTAGTTGATATCATACGCATATAGACAATATGATGTTTTAAGCCTATGATAATTCTTTGGTAGATGCATTTTTACCATTTTTTGCCAGTTTTAAATAAGATTTTTTCCCTATGACTTATAATATATATCTGTAAGTCATTTTAATTTTATCTGACTACTTTGTTACCAGGTACTCATGCTAATCCTAGTAATTGTCATTTAGAATCATTACATTTTAGGGGTGCCTGGGTGGTTCAGTTGGTTAAGTGTCTGCCTTTGGCTTGATTCATGATCCCAGGGTAGAATCAGCCCTGTTCCACCTCCCTGCTCAGCAAGGAGTCCGCTTTTCTCTCTCCCTCTGCCCCTACCCCAATCATGCACATTTTCTCTCTCTCCCCCTCCCTGCCTCCCTCCCTCTTTCTCTCTCTCTCACACACATAAATAAATAAATAAATAAATAAATAAGTAAATAAGTAAATAAATAAAATCTAACAAAAAATAAAACCATTACATTTTAAATGCAAGCATCCATATGGAATTCAAAGTAACTTATTACCAAGTGGACAGAACTCTTTTATTGACCTATTTTATTCTTCTGAGAAAACCACTGGCATAGAGAAATGAGCATTCACATGCCTGTGAGGCATCATGAAGGTGTTATCACACTAGACAAATCCTCCATTTTCCTTAGAAAGAAAGTAATTTTGTTATTCCAGGGTCCACTTTTAGTTTCTTACACCTCATGATTCATGACATAACCTCAAAGGACATTAGTGACAGTCCTTGAACCTCTAAATTATAGGTTGACCACTCTTGCTTCTCCTTTAGAAAGGGCAGTAGCAAAAGGCTACTTGATTGATGAAAATTTAGAAAAATTCCTGGTAACATTAACCACTTCAAAATAAAGTCAGGTAGTCAGGACTGTGCTGTTATTCCTATGGCATTTAGCTTAGGTTGTAAATGCCTGAATGTGTCATTCTGTTCATCCAGAAATGTTTACTGAGCATCTACTATATGCCAGATGGTGGGTTAGGTCCTGGGGATCAAAGGCAATTAAAACAAAACGTTGCTTTCCAGGATCTCATGGTTTAAAGCCATAGTTGCTTTATTGTTTTCATTAATGGTAAATAACATATTCAAATCAATTCCAAGAATAGATGTAGATGCAGATTAGGGTATAGTCAGTTATTGCTCATCCACTGCAACAGGATGGTGCTGTATAGGAAGGACAGAAATCTGAAATTAGATCCAGCAATTGGAGTGGAGCATGTGTTTGGGGTACAAAAAGAGTTGCAGGTGCTGGGAGGAAATCCAGCCTATGAGGCAAAAATGATATCTGAAATCTCTGGCAATAAGTAGACAAATGTCTGTTTCTGAAGAGTCTAACACAATGATCAGTGAGAATGTGCAGTGAGAGATAATTCAAGATCAATAATCTTACATGTACAGGCAGGTAGGCAGTTGGCATCCAAGAAGTTTGCCAGCAAATCTTGAAGTGAGCAAGGCATGGGTTGTAGGGGAAAGTTTAATCTTGGTCAGGTGGAAAGGGAAAAGAGCAGAAAGAGTTGGCATATTTCTAGTTCTAAGAATATTTTTAAGGTAGATAGTGAGTCATAATAGAATAAGGCAGAAAACTGGTTAGGCAAACTGGGGCAAACACACCTCTAGGGGGAACCTATGGCTCCTTTCTATTCTTGTACCTTCCGCATGTCCCCAAACTGTGTGCATATTTCCCCCTTAAGGAGGAAAGCTGTTAGGGATAGAACAAGTTTAAGGGCCCTCATCAGATCATAGTACTAGAAAGTAGAACTTTCAAAAGGATTAAAAACAGAACACAGATGGGCATGGATTCTCTTGTTTTTTTTCTTTCCAGAAATAATTAAGCATGAGTTTGTTCAAATTATCTATGGCCATTTATTTTTCTCTTTTCAGATGCTGTTCTTCTCCCACAGATCTGGAAGTAACTCCTTTTTGGAAACTGCACTCTCAGTTCCTTTTCTAACACCTGCCCCATCAGCCATGGAGAGGCACCGTGGAGAATGCTTTCTAACTCTCCCTTGTTCCTTTACATCTATGCATGGGGTATAGACTCTGAACTCTGGATTGGCATTTTTTCTCTTTGGAGGAACATGGGGTCAAACAGTGTGAGGAAGCAGCTTTTTCTCAAATTTGGCTCAACATGCTTTAGGTCATTTTGGCTTAAGAGAACAGGCTCACTCACAGGGTCCAGTCTAAATCTCTGTGTTCTTCATTAAATTCTGCCCCAGAGCCTTTGTATTTACTGTTTTCCCTGTGTGTGACATTTCTATCTATCAGATATGCACACAGGTCATACCTACACTTTCTTTATGTCTCTGTCCAAATGTCGCCTTTTCAGAGACCCCATCTCTGATTATGCTATATAAAATAACACTCACTCTACCTTGCGGCACTCCTACATTCCTTACAGAATTTTAGTTTTCTTCATACCACACGTCATCACTTGATGTATTAGGAGCCTCCTGATCTGAATATCTGATCTGAACATCTGTTTTATTCATTAGAACAGAGCTTGATACATAGCAGGTGTTTAATAAATACATGTTGAATGAATGAAAAAGTTTATATATTAGTAAAGAATTCATAAATGTCTGTTTACAATAGGACCTACTCTCCTGGGCCTCTGGATCCTGTATGCCACAGAAGGTAGAAGTTAAGATGATGGATTCTGGAGCCTGGCCATCTGGGCTTGGTTTTCAGCTGCACCATTTACCAGTTTGATCAACCAGTTACTTATTTTTCTGTATCGACGTTTCTTATTTGTGAAATAAATCCTTATTTTAATATAAGGATAATATTAGTAGTTGAGGGTTAAATTATATACATATAGTAAATGATACATGCAAAACACAATAGTACATCATATGTAGAAAAAGTGCTTACTAATTTTTAGCTGTTATTATCATAATATCTAGCTATCTACTTGATTTATTGGATTGTCAAATGGGCATTTCATACTTGGTATGTCCAAAACAGAACTCTTGATTTTTTCCCCCCGATACTTGTCTCCTCTCTAATCTTCACCATCTCAGTAAATGACACACTACCCATTGTTCACAAAATTTGATGAATCCTCTTTGATTTCTCCCTTACCTGACCTACCATATCCAATCCATTGGCAAATTGGTAAAGATTTTACCTTCAAAATATGTCTGTATCTCTGCAGCTCCATTACTATCACCCTAATCCAAGATGCCATGCTCTCCCCCTTTAACTTATCAGCACTCCGACCTTTTTCTTTTTCTCCTCCTGCACCTTTCTAATCCGTTATCATTTAGAAGTCACAGTAATTTTTGAAGAGACTTCCCTGTTCATGTCTTTCAGTGACTTCTTATTGTAGAAAAAAATAACTTGTAGAAAAAAAAAAAGTTTTTTTCTACTGCTTGTAGAAAAAAAAGCCAACTCTTTTTTTGTTGTTGTTGTTGAAAAAAGCCAACTCTTTACAGTGACTGGCAAGGCCCTGACTGATGTCAAACCTACCTCATTCTCCAACATCGTTTTGTCCCTCCCATTGTTCTAAGTGCTTTATCCAGACTGGCTGCCTTTTCTCTTTCTTGAAACTATTTTCTACCTTTTATTGACTGAGAGCTTCTGCACTGATTATTCTTTTAATCTGGAATGCTGTTCCTTGAATTCTTTTTTTTTAATTTTTATTTATTTATGATAGTCACACAGAGAGAGAGAGAGAGGCAGAGACATAGGCAGAGGGAGAAGCAGGCTCCATGCACTGGGAGCCCGACGTGGGATTCAATCCCGGGTCTCCAGGATCGCGCCCTGGGCCAAAGGCAGGCGCCAAACCGCTGCGCCACCCAGGGATCCCTGTTCCTTGAATTCTTGAATGGTTGTTTCTTTTCATTCATTCTACAGGTCTAAGAGAAAATGTTACTTGTCTCTTTGCAGAGAACTCATCATATTCTTGCTAAAATTTGAAGATTAAATGTGTATGAGTAAATGATATTTTAACTTAAGTACCCTGTTTTATTGAATCATTCTTATCCGTGCCTTTCAAGCCATATTTGTTTTCTCTAGACAACCTATTCTGACAATAAACTATTATATTGACCCTCTTAGGTAAAAATGATAAAGTTAGGACTACTTTGCTTGCACTGGGTGGGAGTGAGGAGTGAGGAAACAGATTCCCATCTGCTCATCTGTTTTGTAGCTCCCTAGGGTAATACTGACTTAGAACCCCAGTTTGAAAGCCAACAGTCTGCATAATCTATACATAGGTGATTTTTGAATAGAAATATGACAACATAAGACCAAAGTATCTGGACAATGTAATGAAGTCGCTAGAATAAGAGTTTCTTATTACATTGTCTTATAATTTTATTTTCATGCGTTTGTTCCTACAACTACTTTTTTTCTTCTTTTAAGGTCAGCAATCTGTATCTTTGGATTTTTAGCACCTAACACCTGGCCTTGCACACACAAGGCACTCAGCAAATTATTGACTAATGGCAGTGTATAGATGAAAATGGACAACGGTGAATTGTGTAACTTTGGCTTTATGCTCTTTTGTGGCCTTTACAAAAGCTTTATGTCATAACCTCATTTCACATTTTGTGCCAGTAATCTATTCATGCATGGTATGCTTATGACATGCCTACTGAGTACCTAGAGGAGCTCGGTGCCTTCCTATGGTCATGAGTTTTTTGTTTGTTTTTTACGTAATTACAAAAACCCTTGAAAGTAGCTATTACCCTCATTTTTATATGTAAAGAAAGTGAGGTTCATAGAGGCTAATTAATTAGCACCTTTTTTTTCAAAATTTTTTATTTATTTATGATAGTTACAGAGAGAGAAAGAGAGAGGCAGAGACACAGGCAGAGGGAGAAGCAGGCTCCATGCACTGGGAGCCCGATGTGGGATTCGATCCCGGAGACCCAGGATCGCGCCCCGGGCCAAAGGCAGGCGCCAAACCGCTGCGCCACCCAGGGATCCCTAATTAGCACCTTTTAAAATGGAAAGGATAGGATTAAAAACATGATCTTTTTGACCTCAAAGTCCATTCTCTTTCTGCTTTGAAAATGCCAAAATGTAATTTCCTGATCAGCACAGAAGAATCCTAAAAGAACCATTTTAGTTTTGGAAGTCAGAATTGTGAAGGCATTTAAAAGGCACAGATAGTATTAAAGGGCAAGTCTGTGATGATACCTGGCTTCTTCAATATATTATCTCTTTATATTAGTATTTTTAATTATTGATTATGTATCATTAATAAAGTGATATTACATTTTTTTCACTTAATTTTAGGCTCTTTTAGAGCTTGAAAAAGAGCTCTCCTCCAGCACCTTCATTCCACAAATGTTGTTAGCATTAAAAAGTGCTCTCATTTTTAAATTAAGAAGCCTAGGCCCTTTAAAGTTGTGTATTACCTAATTATGTACCCCTGGTTAATGATAGAGTTGAGGGAGATACTACTTAGCCATAACCAGAATGAGAAGCATTGTGGGAGGTTTTTAAAAAGTAATGATCTATTCTAATTTCTAGTACCACATGTAGCATCTATTCTCCTAATGAGTAATAACTGAGAGATAAGAAAGCAAATTTACATTTTTGTAAGACAGTAATCCAGTGGGAGAATGTTAAAATGCTAACAGTTCAAAAATGGAAATCTGCAATAAACCAGTGTGACAAAAGATAGCATCAATTTAAACAGACATAGACTCACTAACTTTTTCTATAAATGATTTAAAATCATACTTCGAACATTGCAGTGATATTTATTAAAATAATATGGGGGAGGGAAGCAGAGAACAATACTAGAATGTAACAATTCAAAGACCTAATTGTAGGTCTTTGAAAGAAAAAAGAGAACTATTTTAAATTAATTGTCATTCTTTCTATAGATATAATTGAATACCATCTCTATCTCTATATTTGTGTACCTGTGTATCTCTATATCTAAATGAAAAGTTCACTTTCTTTTTTTTTTAATAAATTTATTTTTTATTGGTGTTCAATTTACTAACATACAGAATAACACCCAGTGCTCATCCCGTCAAGTGTCCTCCTCAGTGCCCGTCACCCATTTACCCCCACCCCCCGCCCTCCTCCCCTTCCACCACCCCTAGTTCATTTCCCAGAGTTAGGAGTCTTTATGTTCTGTCTCCCTTTCTGATATTTCCTACCCATTTCTTCTCCCTTCCCTTCTATTCCCTTTCACTATTATTTATATTCCCCAAATGAACGAGAACACATAATGTTTGTCCTTCTCCGATTGACTTATTTCACTCAGCATAATTAAACTGTGCTGGGGCACCTGGGTGGCTCAGTAGTTGAGTATCTGCCTTTGGCTCAGGTCGTAATCCTGGGAACCTGGAATGGGAGTCCTGCATCCAGTTCCCTGCATGGAGCCTGCTTCTCCCTCTGCCTGTGTCTCTGCCTCTCTCTCTGCGTCTCTCATGAGTAAATAAATAAAATCTTAAAAAAAAAAAAAAAGAAATTAAACTGTGCTTCATATAGTTCATGCCAATAGGGTTATTACCTATTTTGAGAGTCATGACACCATTATATCCTATTGTCAAGAACCCTGGAAGTAGGGAGCAAGCATTAGCTTTTTTTCTTTTAATAAGTGAGAAAATAGAGGAAATATTTAATCATTTATAAATCATCCATAATTCATGATGATTTAACAATAAAATTATTATAAAAACTATAGAAGAATAAAGGAAAAAAGTTGATTCTAACGGGAGACTTGATGGATTCATAATGAGGATGAACTTGTGAAGGGCAAAAACAAGTGAGTATCAACTCTAGTTTTGAGGTTTCAACATTCACTGTCATGGGCAAACATGACTATTAAAAGGGAGACTGGGGACAAGTGCTGATTTTGGAAGGAGAATGATGGGATCAGTTTAGACATCTAAATGCAAATGTTCAGTTAGAAGTATGGAAGATAGTAGGACAAAAGTTAGATATTTGAGAATTAAATACACAGATATGACATGGGAAGTGCCAAGAAAAAAGTTTTTAATTTTAAGGAAAATCTTAATTTGGGACTGGAGTAGAAAGAAGACCATAGAAATAGGTAAAGGAGGTATTTTAAATAGAACATAAGGTGAAAATATAAAACAGGCTTAGAGGGAGAATCAGAAGAGTTTGGGGGGGGGGGGGATCACAAGATAAAGGAGGAGACCATTTCACAGAGGAATTGGTAAAACCTGAAACAAGAAAGTGAACTAATACTTTAGAAATGTAATAATTAAGATGTGAAAACATCAAATCATATTTGGAGCCAGGCAGACTTGCCCAACATTTACTAGCTAAATGATTTTAATCTTATTGGGCTCTTTTTACTTAGCTGTAAAATGGTGGTAATATGTACTTAGGATTATTGTTTACACTAGAGGTAATGTAAAGTGCATATAATTGGCATATAATAAAACATAACCAACATATTTTTGACATATATGTATAGAAAAGATTGTTTTTAGGACAACCTAAAAGATTGAGGATAAATTTTTTTTTTAATAACAATTTAGCAGAAGAAATGGACCTGATGATTTGAAGGGAGATAATAGTAATTCCATAGGGAGAACACTGTCATAGACATTTATTTCTTCTTCTTTCTTGATAGAACTACTATTCTCTTTGGATGCACTCCATGAAGCCTGTGCTCCTGAGGGGAAGTTGACTTCACCCCCAGACTTGGGTCTTATTTGCCTAAGTCATATATTCCCAAGTCTCTTGGTTCCTAGGGTCCTCAGTATCTAAGTAGTTTAATTATAATGTCTCTTAGGCACTAAAAAACAGGTCCAAACACAACTTCTCCAAACCTGGAATCATATTATACATAACCACCTTCATTACCTCAACCTTATTGATCTTTTTGTTTGTTTTTTACAAAAGCAACTGCTAAGAACCCAGCTTCTCAAAGGTATGGCATCATTGAAAATGTGATGAGATGTATAGTGTTACCCTGAGATAACTGTGCATTGTCCTACAGATGTCGAATATCTCTTTGTTGCCATCAGAAATATACTCAAGAGCGCTCAGGAGTGCTTTTTCATACAGTTTTGGAAAACTCATGTCTATGTGTAATTCTATACTCTTTTCCAGTGATTGGTTCAGGAGTATACGTATGGTCTAATTTCAGCAACTAAGGCAGAAATAATGACTTTAATAAGATGTAGATTTTATTGTTCATGTGTGGTGAGGCCAACAGATTATTGCAGATATAGTTTATTTCACAGATAACAAAAGCAGGGGTCACACAATGCCATGAGGGACCACATGCGTTTGGTCAGGCAGAGGGAATGAGGGGAAAATGTGAAGAGCCTTTATTGTGGTTTCCATAAGAAGGAACAGGCAAGGCAGTGGAAACACGTTTTAGGATTGGCTAGTTTGAATAATTTTGATGGGCTCTGGGACATTAGGGCCTATCCTTAGCTGTCCTGTACTGGCACTGGGATGATTAGGGCAGGGGAATAAAGGCCCTCAGTATAAGAGCTCAATAAAAGAGGTGATTGAGGGTAAGGGTCAGGATTGTTTGGTTTGTATATAAAAAGGCGTACTTGCAGGCCAGTCTTTTGCTATCTTTAGGAATTGGCTACCACTCTCCAGGGTCAGCATTGTGCCAGATGGCAAAGCATCAAAAACACATGATTGATATGATGATGAGGCATCTGAATGCTTTTTCCTAGTTCTGGTATAGCTGTGGAAATGTTCCCCTTTTCTTCCTTTGAATGTGAGAATTAGAACTGATGCCACAGTCTTGCTACCACACTGAGGATAAAACAGGGAGGTGGATGGACATAAGAGCACTGCAAGACAACAGAGTGGAGTCATTTGTATCTAGTTTACTCCTACCCTTGTCATTCTTTAGACTTTTACTTATGTGAACTAATACATTTTCTTATTGTTTGAATTAATTTATTGTTGCTGTTTGTTATTGTTGGTTTAAGATTTCCTGTTACTCTCGCCTGTGTTGTCCTAACATTTATAAAACCACCATGTGAAACCCCACAGGATCTATTTGGAAGGGATTAATTTTCGATAGGAAAGGAGAAATTTTCCAAGTCTGCTTTTGGTGATATTAAGATGTGTTACAGAGGTTTGTTGAATGTTTGCCTTCATAGAATAAAGGGAGAATACAGGCTTTTTTATTTGCATTTGCATTCAATAGATAACTGAGTTTGCAGATCTAAGTGTAATAACCTTTTTCAAAAATCATTCTGAAATCGCTAAACATTGCTGGATAAGGAAAGTTATGTAGCACTTCTGTGATAATTTCCCAGTTTCAATATTTCATACTAGGTAATGGTAGAAATTCATATGGAGATGAAAAATAACTTACAGGTTTTAGTGTAGAAAAACTATTATTTTCATGTGAAGAGGTGGCTACCTGGGGACAACCTGAATCAAACCCATTTGTTCAGTTTATACTATATATATATATAGGGGAAATAATAGTATTTCCCTCCCCCAAGATTCAATGATTATATTAATAGCCCTCTTAAGTAGCATACCTAGAAGTGTGTGTGTGTGTGTGTGTGTGTGTGTCTGTGGGAATTTGTAGGAGTGTGTATATATAAATACATTATTTTTTGTTGAAGTATAGTTGACACACAATGTTACATTAGTTTCAGGTGCACAACATAGTTATTCGATATGTCCCTATGTTATGCAATGCTCACCACACTTGTGGCTACCATCTGTCACCATATGATGATTACCATTGACTATATCCCCTATGATGTTTATTCTTTCCATAACTAGGGGCTTGTATCTCCCACTCCCCTTCATCCATTTGCCCATTTCCTACTTTCCTCCCCTATGGTATTCATAAGTCTGTTTCTGCTTTTTGTTTATTCTTTTGTTTTATTAGATTCCACATATGAGTGAAATTGTATGGTATTTGTCTTTCTCTGACTTATTTCACTTAGCATAATACCCTCTAGTTCCATCCATATTATCACAAATGACAAGAGCACATCCTTTTTGTGACTAATATTCCAAAGCATGCACGTGTGTGTGTGGTGCGCGCATGCGCGCATGCATATGTACACCACATCTTTGTTCTTTCTTCTGTGGATGGACACTTGGGTTGCTTTCATATCTTGGTTACTGTAAAAAATGTTGCAATAAACCTACAGGTGTGTAATCTTTTCAAATTAGTATTTTCATTTTCTTTGGGTAAGTACCCAGTAGTAGAATAACTGGATCATATATTTCTATTTTTAATTAAAAAATTAATTTTTATTAAATTAATCCATTCACATGGCTTTTAAAAAAATGATACCAAAAGCAATTATAATGAAAAACAATATATTCCTTTACTTCCATCCAATTTCAGTTTTCAGTGTTGATAGCTTTTAGCTCTTCCTGTGATTGCCATGCTTTTCTATATAATGTTTTTACTGTTGTGTTACTTGGTGACTTGTTTTAGTTGTTGTATAGTGACAACTTCTTATGATTTGTATGTTTAATTTCCTTGGACTTACACCTCCCTTTCCTTATCCTCCTAATGTAGTTCTTTCATTTCTTTGAGTTAAATTAATAATAGTCATTATGACAGTGTAAATACTATTTGTTGTGCTAAGAAAGGTAGTAAAGTTGCATTAAATAATTGCCTTATTTTTATTTGCCTAATTTTTTTACATATATATTCTTATTTTCTGTGTACTTCATTGTATCGTTTATCATATCATCTCTGTCAAGTCTACATTTTTCTTGTGAACCTGACAGAGATTTTCTTCCTCCTGCTTGTCACTTTCTGGGCCTGTTGTGCTACACTGCTGTCCAGCTGTAGGTTTTCTTTCCTATTCTTTCATCATTTCTTGAATCCTATGTCCTCTAATTTCTAGGTTTGCTCATCCCTTTTGCTAAAGCACATTTTCTAAGAGAGGTAGTTGCAAGGTAGTTCTACCATATTAAAGATATCTTTTATTCTGCTTTTGGGTTGGATTTAGTTTGAAAAAATTCCTCTAGTTTTGAAACTTCAAAATTCTCCATTTTCTTCTCACATCCAGTGTTGTAGAGAAATCTCATACCATTCTTGTTCTCTGTTATTTTCCCTTCTCTCCAAGTCTTCCTTGTCCTTAAATTTTTCATTAATTATTTTTTTAATTTTATCCAACTGTCCTTTTAATCATACTCCTTATATTTTATCCAAGCTATGTTGATTTGCTGTAGCCTACTGATCGTCCCATATGCTACTGATTGTTTTCAACATGATAGCCAGACCTGTTCATTTACAACTCAAGTCTTACCATGTTGTTTTTTTTTTGTACATAACCCTCCTTGGTTTCCATCTCAGAGTAAAAGACTTCGTGTGATCTGACCCTCCTTATTTTTTTTTCCCACTCCACTTCCTGCTCTTTGCTTTCCGGCCACATTGTCCTTTTTCCAATTGTCATCTTTCAGTTGACTACCATGTTAAATTTGTTCATTTCTTGTATGTTCATCCATCCTTTTCTATCTTTATTTTTTCTCCATAGCACTCACCACCATCTCATATGTATCTTACATATTTGTTTTCAGTCTTTCCCCCTTGAGAATGTAAATTCTGCAATGGCAGGGATTTTAGTCTATTATTTCTCCCTGTTGTATTCTTAACACCTAAAAGAGTGCTAGCTCATTGTAGAACTTCAGTAAATATTTTTGATTAAATGATAAAAAATTAAAAATAGTAACTAAGAAATAAAGTTAAAGCAGGAGTTACAAACACCAGCACAACTGATAAAGAACACTAATATGCAACTGAGTATAAACCTGGGCAAATAGAATAAATGAGTTGCATAATTTTCATTGTGTTATGGCAACAAGAATAAATTTTATCATAGGAAAGAAGCTTTATTCCTGGACATTCTGAGAAAAAATTTTTTATGAGAACTTTTACATAAGGGCATGGAATAAATTTAATAATTATAACAAAAAAACTTCCTCATGTAATTATCATTATTAATATTTTAGAATCAGTTTTGCCTAATTAAAAACAATTCTTTAGGAGGTCAGAGTACCATTGTTCTGGATAGGTAGTTTAATAGGATAAAGTCTGAAGAATCCGAAGAATAATTATTTGTCTACCTTTCAGAATGTGTTTCTCAAATATTAGCTATTTCAATCAAGCTTTGGAAAATAGTGGATTAGTCCTGACTGAGGTCTCCATCAAGAACTGAGGTGCAGGTGATTTCTGTAATTGAAAGGAGATTCATGTCCCCTAGATAATTGTATGAATGGCCAAGACATTTTGTGGAGGAAAAGCCTTTTGTGTTTTGCCTCTGTAGAGGGCTCCCATAAATCTTGGATATGACCATATGGGAGTGGGGGAGGGCAGGGAACTTTTTCTTGTTGTTTCTTTTATAGAAAACAATATTTGATCTGAAAAAAGAACCCACATTGAAACTTGCTTGAAGTCCTAAGCTTCTGCCCACAATAGCCAAGTCAGAAACACAAATTTCAGAACCACTGGTATGTAGATAGGTATTGATTTTATGAAGACACATAAGATTATGAGGAAGAAATTTCTGAGGTAGAAAGATGGCTCTGATGAGATATATTGCAGAATATATTTAAGATGTGGTAGGAGAAATATGGGACATATAGTTGCCTTTCAGTTACTTCTGAAACTCCTTATTGTGCTTAGGTAATCTAGTCTTTTATGGGGCAGTGTCTAGGACCATTGGTGAAATGATGTTAGAAGCAGTAGCTACATCTGAGCCACAGAAGCAGCAATGACCCTTGTTTTGTGAAGAGTTTTTCGGAAGCTGAGTTGTAAGTGGTGGGATTGCAGGTTCTGTTGTCTGTACCAATGGCCAATGACAGAGGTGTCTTCATAGGAGTAGTTTTTCAGCATGATTTTAGGTGTTGTTTCTCCTTCATAGCCCATAAACATATTTCTAAACAATTTGCCAAAGTGATTTTACCAGTTAATATTTCCACCAATTAATATCTCCCCTGCAGAGAGAGCTGCAGTTGTTCAACATCTTTACTAACACTTGGTATTATCTCTAATCATACATTTTAAATAAACCATTTCTCTTTAGATCTGCCAAAATTTGTTTTATTTGTTGATTGATTGAAACTAAGAACCATGTTTGATGCCAGAAGGGAGGCGTACAGGATCAGGGAAACATGAACAGGAAGTATGGAGTGAAAAGAGAAGTCCAAAAATGTAAGAGAGAAGTTTATTGGAATAAATCAAGTCTCAGAAGATGTGGGCATGGAGTCGTAGAATAAAAATATGGGAGCAAGGGTATAAGAGAAGCCATTAGAGAAGACACAAAAATGTAGAGGTAAAGTAAAAATAGAACATTTTCATATGGAAACCTACAAAACAGTAAAATTTTAAAACATTCAGAGTAATAAATTTAAGTACCTTAAAATTTTACTTGAAATCCACTTCTCTATAAATGGGACCCTGTATTTGAAGTTTAACCTTAGGTAAGCCCTTGCTTTGACAATGCGTAGACTGATAATTAAAATGTACTTTTTCTTTTTAAAAAGATTTTATTTTTTTATTTGAGAGAGAGAAAGTGAGAGCATGAGTGGAAAGGGAGGGACAGAGGGACAGGGAGAAGCAGGCTTCCTGGTCTGCAGGGCTTGATCCCAAGACCCCGAGAACATGAACCAAGCCAAAGGCAGACTCTCAACAAACTGAGCCACCAAGGTGCCCTACTTTTTCTTTTAAAATATGTTTTTATACTACTTGATTTCTCACATAAAATTATAAACTTATTAATTTTCCAAAATAGCCATAACTCTTAACTACCCATTCTTTTCTCATGGTTTCCATTGGAGGAGAAGGGAAACTTCTTCTTCTGGAGTTACTTTCTTTAGGATTTTTGTTGGTTCCCTCCTTCAGTATGATCCTTACTTTGCTTCCTATTGCTGCTGTAACAAGTTACTACAAACTTAGTGGATTAAACAACACAAATTTATTATCTCACAGTTTTGGAGGTCAGAAGTCTGACATATGTCTCACTGGGCTAAAATCAAGATGATGGTAGGACTGACTTCCTCTGTAGACTCTAGCAGTAAATCTGTTTCACCTTTCAGCTTCTTCTGGAGGCTTCTTAAAGTCCTTGGCTCATACTCCCAGTCCATTTTTAAAGCCAACAGCATTGCATCTTCAAATGCCTCTTTAACTCTGACCTTCCTGCTGGTCTATTTCATTTATAAAGACCCTTGTGACTGTATTGGGCCCATCCAGATAATCCAGGATAATATCTCCATCTTGAGGTCAGTTGATTAGCAACTTTAATTTCATCTGCAACCTTAACTCCCCTTTATTGTATAACTTCACATATTCAGTTAGATATGCTCTTTGTGTGACAGTTATTCCGCCTATCACACTCAGAAGGGAGAAGAAATCAGTATCAGTAGTGAATTTTATCTGCCTACTATAGGTATGTTATGGTCCTTTTCTTGTGAGTTCTTTTAAGGACATTTCTTTTAATACCTGGAAAAGAAGAGATAATGCCAGTGAATAAAAAAATTCATGCTTCTGAAGCCTTTCTTCATAGGCTGAGTCTTTGTGAAGTTTCATGCAAATAGTTCAGAAGTAGAATTTATCTCCTGTGGTCACTAAAATCTACATATAGTCCTGAAAATGGTTGCAAATTATGAACTTTGACAATACTCTGTAATCATCTTCTATTTTATGTATGACTCACTATACCTGAATTGTCAGTAATGATGCTGTTACCCATGGAAGAGAAAAATAAACATTGAAAATTTTGGTCAGGCATAAAGTATGTTATTGGTATAGATCTCTAATAAAACTAATTTAGCTTTCAGCTTTCAGTGAATAAAAGCTGACATTGACCTTAGTATTCAGTGCTTGGTATATATTTTAAAAGCCAGTGTTATTATGAATTCTGGATTCTTTATTGAATAGCACTAATTTTCATATCTAATTTATGGGCTATGAAAGGCTTTCTACTAGGTTAAAGTGAAATAATTACCACAAGTGATATGAACTGCTGAATTCTATTTCATTAGAAAATCCAATTTCTCTTTTTACTCATATATTACTATTAACTTTCACTTTTGTCTCATACATAGGTTTTTTAAGAGAAAGTTACAATTAGAGTTGACCTAATATGGCCTGCCCACTGTCAGTTATTGTTCTGATACATATCTTTAGAATATGCAGTGTCCACAGGGATCAAATCATTTGTCGATGTTACAACTAAATAGAGGTTAAATGTATGATTTTTACTAAGATTAGTCATAACTATAGTATATTAATTTTAGCATATTGGAAATAAAGTAATATCAACACACTGAGTACTAAAAATTTGATATATTTACTTAGAAAATTTAATTGAGGGTAGGACATTTAAACTATACATCAGTCAGATCTCAAGTATTTTTAAAAGATGGTTTGATATATATATATATAATATATTTGGTCTTCAAATTTTTATTTTCTCACTTGTGTTTATGCTACTATTATTCTATCCCATTAATTTTTACTTCTCCAAAATTTCAGGGAAGCTATTGCATATCACTTTTCATTTAAACCACATATGGTAATATACTTAGTTTTAGATACTAAATTTTTCATATAATGTTACACTGGAACTTTTTTCTATGCCATTTAAAAAATATTTAAAAATATATCTTAATGTTTGAATAATAACTTGTTTTCAATTTTTAATATTATAAGTAACATTGAGAAGGCATTTAGACCTTTAAATTTATGTCTGAAATCATCTGGAAGTCAATTATAAGTTTTCATATAATGGCTTCATTCTTACTGTTTTTCAGATTGTCTCTGATCATGGTTTTGCTTTGAATTAATGGTTATTTAGCAGAGTGTTAAGAGTATTTTCACTCACCAAGTTTTAATTTTTTTCCATTGAACATTTAAAAACAGGTTCTGAGCTTTAGTGGATTATAATCAAACCGTATAGTTTGTTTTTTGGAATTGATTGGGAGGAGGTTTCCTTAATGTTATCAGAAGAGTAAAGAGTGAAATGGGATCTTTGAAACCCCCTTAGAGTGAGATGAAGAATTTTATTAAACTTTTTGAAGCTCTATCTGAAACCCTTTCCTCCTACTCTCCCTCACTGCATATCTAGTTGATATTGTAGAGATAGGAGCAGTTTATCATTATTAATTTATGTTTTTTTCATTATGTTCATTTTAAGAATTTTTTTTACAATTCCACTTAAAAATATCAGAGGATTTTTATTTATATCTGTAATTCAGAAATTTGTCAGGAGTATCTGTGTGTAGAATAGTTTTGATAATATGTAGATCTGGTAAGTCACATCTATTTGCATATTCACTTTTATCAGTCCAGGAAAGTTTCATCAATTGTATTTTTGATATTTTATTTTGATTGTTTTGCTTATTTTAAGAAATGGCTATAATTATGTGGATGTACATTTTTTTTATTCCTAGTAATTTGCATAGCTTTGATGCCTTTTTTTCCTTTATATTTTTGATGAAGTTTCTCGTGTTTACCTGTATATTTCAATTCCAGTTTTTGTAGTGTCTATTGCTTCCAATAGAAATATTGTTCTTGTGTTGTATTTTTAGTTTTCTCTTAATTCTCTTGTATTTTATTCCATTCTTTTTCAATTTTATCTAGTTTAGTGTGCTTTAGGACTTTCTGCTCACTTGTTACAGTGCTGCTTCTTGCATTATTGTGAGGATGCTAAACAGTTTTCAAAGACTAATTTCTTTTCTTTTTGTATGCTCAATTCATGAAACCTTGGAATCCCTTGACAACACTGCCTCCTGCTTCTCTTTCCACATTTCTGATGAGTTTGATCTGTTTAACTGGTTTGTTTATTCAGTGTTGAGTACCTACCATGTGCTGACATCATGATTAGTACTTGAAATACAACAATTAGCAAAAGCTCTCCTCCTAGGTAGGGGCTTGTCTCATTGAGATAAGACATTATTCAAATAAGACATCGACAATTGTAAATTTGTGCCAATGATAATATTATAAGGAGCAGGTACACAAAGACTGTGAAGCTCATAAAAGGGAATTTTTAATTACTCTTCTACTTTCTTCTAAATAGTGATACCTTTCAGGTCCCTATTCTTGTCCTCCTTCTCATGTTGTATATTCTTAGAAGCTTGGTTTTAACCACTTGCATATTTTGCATCCGTGAGTAGGTGAGTCACATCTAGAACCTAGAGAGTTAACCCCATACTTGAACTCAGCATGTCTCCTAAGTTCTAACTCACATATTTTCTGCCTCCTAGGCACTGCCCCTGGATGTCTCATGGACACTAAAATTCAGTATGGCTAAAACCGGGCACAACAGCTTTCTTTTCTTCACTACAAAACCTGCTTCCCTTTTTATATTTCATGTTCTGTTAAGGATACTACCATCCAACCAGAGCCCAAACTGTTAATCTGGCATCGTTTTTTAGTTTTTTGCTCTTTCTCATCTCCTTTAATCAATTGGCTCTTTGGTGAATTGTTATCAGCTAAAGTCTAAAGAAGAAAGTTACTGCATGCAATAAAGACCAGTCATATTTGAGTTTCTGCCCACTTCTGTGGTCTCATTTCTCATTGGTCCCCTACTTTTGCTTTAGAAATTATTATAGCCATTATAACCTATTGCAGTTTCCCAAATGTTTCTCTATCTTTAGATTTCTTTCCCTCAGTTTCCCTCTTCTAGAGCATGTGTGTCCTTTGAAATATAATTGATGGTACAATATTTAAGAAGAATGTAAACTCTGGAATCAAAAAACTGGGTTCAAGTCTAAGCTATATTTTCTACTATTGAGGGGTTAATGTTAATTGACCACACTGTTAATAAATTTTTAATTTTCAAACTTATTAGGTAAGAATAGTACCTACCATACGTGGTATTAAGAGGATTAAGTGAGGTAAGCACAGTACGTTTTACCCATTATGGTGGTATTATTATTGCTATTACTATTCAGAACTTGATCAAAGAGTTGCTGTCTCTATATAACATTTTCTGTTATTTTTTAGGGGAAATTGATGAGTTTTTCACCTTGTGTATTTGTTTATTTACATGTCTTTCTGTATTTTTAAGTACATTGAGATAATTTTGAAGACAGGAGATATGTTTTTAAAATTTATATATAATCTGAGTGTAGTGCTTAGTATATGGTAAGAATGTAATAAGTATTTGTTTGGGGGGAAAACAGTGCTGATATTCTGAAATTACTACATATGGGGCCCTGCTCCTGGCAATCTCTGATGTAGCAGGGAGATTATCCTGAGAAACTTGATATTTTAAGCATTCAGATTCAGAAGGTATGGGAATCTTCAATTTCAGGAATATAGGAATACGTTCTGTCTTTGAAGGAGATGTGCGGTATGTACTGAAGGTATGATTGAAAACAATGTTGAATACTTTGAATAATATAAAATTATATTACAACTTTAGGTAGGTCAATAAGAAAGTTTTAATTAACTAGCAGTAAAGAAGTATATTCTTTGTAGAAAAGGCAGGTTTTTAAAAATTGCTGTCTTCTTTGGTCAGTGATATAGATGAATTCCTCCTGTTCTTGGTGACTGGCACTATCCTTGAAAGTTTACAGAGTATAAATTAAGGTTTCTTTTTGTTCAACATCATTATTAGTTACTTTGATAAGACATTTATGATATGCCCATCAAATTTGCAGATAACACAAACCTGGGAATAAAAGTGAATATGTCAAAATCCAAAATGACCAAGAACTTAATAGGAGTAAATGTAGCATTCTAATATTTGCTAGGCTAATATTAGGTACACAAATTAGGTACACAAAACAAATTGCACAAATGCCAAATGGCTCTATCTTAAATCTTAAATTTTTTTTTAAAAATTTGAGTATAGTTGACACACAATGTTACATTAGTTTCAGATGTATAACATTCTAACTTAAATCTTAAATGCAATATGTGTCTATCTATCTAGTATGAATTTTGGTGTATTATAAACCAAATTTTCATTGAGGGAGTAATGACCCTGAAAAGTGTTCAGGTTGTTTGGTTCTGGATGAAAATGAAAATGGCTCCTTGATTTGGCAAGTGGTTGTGGTGTTGAGGGCAGTGGTTCACACTGGGGTTGTAGGGGATGGGTGCTGAAAAATGGAGTGAATAGGATTACCTGGAAGATTAGTTTTCTTTTAAGAATAAGAATAGATTCCTGAATAAATTATTTTTGTAGGTCTCCTGTGGTAAGAAGAAGGCTTGCCTATACCTGGTCGGGGGGGAAATGGATAGATAAAAGAGAGATTTATTGATGGTGTTTTCTTACTCTTTCCTTGTCTATGAGTTTATTATGTGCCTAAATGGCTAGAGACTGAGGGACAAAGTTGAATATGTTTCCTGCCACAGAGGAATTTGTATTGATGTAAACCCATTATAGTAGATAGAAACATTGATGTTATTTTGATAAGAAAGATGGAATCATTTTAATTAATGTAACTATTGATATAATGTTGATATAGAAAGAAAAGTGAATCAAATGTCATTAAGTTCTGAAGTCTACCTTTGCTGTTAGTCTACTTAGTTTTATTTTGTCAGGCTTAAACTTTCTGAGTCTGTTACATGAGTACTAACTTTCATGTTCCTTATTTCTAGAATATTAAGTTACTTTATTAAAGTTTTAAGTCTGCCAGACCATTAATAGCCAAACAGTTCTTTGTGTAAACAACTCATGTAATAGAACTGACCACCAAAATAATTCCATGGGATTGACTTTCTGTCTTATGAAATCTGGGTTAGATAGACTATTGTAGGTGTGAACGATAGGAGTTGAACTTCTACTCACAATCTAGGATATCCACCCCTCTGAAAATCATCAAGTTGTTGATTATAATTTTTCTTGGATCCCCAATAGTCAATGTCAAGATTTAAAAAGGACAGAATGTTTTGAAACCACATATTGAAAAAAGACACTTCAATGAAATAATAAACGAGAAATTAGCCTAGTTACACAAATGAATAAACGAGAGAGAAGGTTGTAAACTAAGTGTGTCAGTAGAAAATTTGTATTTTGAGGGTTTCAAAGAGATGTCCTGAAATGTGAAATAATTTATTTGTCAACAGGTTAAGTGCCTAGTAGGATGAAATGGCATAGAGTTTACAATCTAGTGGAGTTAATGCAGAAATAAATAAGTAGTTGCATAAATAAGTAGCTGAAATTGTTTAAGAAGTACAAGGAAACACAACCAGTTAGAAGGGTTGACTGAATCCAGACATGGAGGCCAGACAGGTGCTGCAGAGGATACAATGTCTAAAATGAGATGTTAACAATGGCAAGGGGTGCAGGAGATAGGAAAAGAGTTAACAGGGGTGCAGCATGTTGAACCACCCAGAGGAGAGAGAGTGCATGGTTTGACATGTTTAGTATTTAGAACTTGCATACTTTTACAAAAACAGCAATATAGTGAATACTTTTTAATTTTATTTTTTCAGCTTTATTGAGGTATGACTGATGAATATAAATTATATATATATATGTTGTATAGCATGATGTTTTGATATACATATATATTGTGAAATGATCCCACAGTCACGCTGATAAACATATCTGTCACCTCATACAGTTACCTCTTGTGTGTTTGGTGAGAACGCTTGAGACTGACTTAGCAAATTTCAGCTATACAATACATTATTATTAACTATAATCACTATACATTAGGTTTTCAGATCTTATTTATCTTGTAGCTGGATATTTGTACTACATGTCCATTATCTCCCTCCTTTCCCTCACCCCCAACCTAAACACTATTCTACTGTTACTATGAGTTGAATGTTCTTCTTTAAAGATTCTACATGTAAATGAGATCATGTAGTATTTGCTTTTCTCTGTTTTATTTCGCTTAGCATAACACTTTCTAATTTCATCTGTGTAGTCACAAATGACAGGATTTGCTTCTTTTTTTGAGATATAATTGACCTATAACATTACATTAGTTCAGGTATACAACATAATGATTAAATATTTGTATGTATTATAAAATAATCATAGTAAGTCTAGTTAACATCCATTACCATGTTAGTTATGTTTTTCTTGTGATGAGAACTTTGAAGATTTACTCTCAGTAACTTTCAAAAAGCAGTACAGTTATCATTAATCATGATCTACATATTTCATGAATTATTTATTTTATAACTGAGAGTTTATTCCTTTTGATCCTCTTTAATCATTTCATGCACCTCCTACCCACCCCTGGCTCTGGTAGTCACCAATCTATTCTTTATATCTATGATTTTTTTTTTTAAGATTCCACATATAAGTGAGATCATACAGTATTTGTCTTTTTCAGTCTGATTATTTTATTTCACTTAGCGTAATACCCTGAAGATCCATCTATATTGTCACAAACGTCAAGATTTTCTTCTTTTTTATTGCTGGATAATACTCCATTGTAAATATATGCATATACATATATTTTATACTGCTAAATATTTTAGATACATATGTTACATATGTATATATATGGATTGGCATATTATTTGTCCATTTATCTATCAATGGACACAGGTTGTTTGCACATCTTGTTTACTATATTTAATGCAGTGACTATGGGAGTGTAGATATCTTTTTGTGATAGTGATTTTGTATCCTTTGAATATCTATCTGGAAGTGGAATTGCTAGATCTGATAGTTCTATTTTTAATTTTTTGAGGACTTAGCATATTGTTTTCCATAATCACTGTAACAGTTTACATTCCTACAAATAGTATGCAAGAGTTCCTTTTTCTCCACAGCCTCATGAACACTTGTCTTTTTGATAAATAGCCATTCTAACAGGTGTGAGGTGATTTCTCATTGTGGTTTGGTTTGAATTTTTTTGTTGATTCATGATATTGAGCACCTTTTCAAATGCCTGTTGACCATTTGTATGTCTTCTTTGGGAAAATGTCTATTAGGTTTTTTGTACATTAAAAAGTTACTTATTTGCTGTGGAGTTCTATGAGTTTTAAAATGTATTTTAGATATTAACCCCTTTTGGATATATGATTTGCCAATATTTTTTCCCATTCTGTAGGTTCCCTTTTCATTTTGTTAATTTTTTCCTTTGCTATGCAGAAACTTTTAAGTTTGATGTAGTCATCTGTATTATGGTTTTTACCTGTGTTTTTTGGTGTCATAGCCAATAAATCATTGCAAAGACCAATGTCAAAGAGCTTTTTCCCTATGTTTTACAGTTTCAGGTCTTAACATGAAGTCTAATATGTTTTGAGCTAATTTTTATGTATGGCATAAGATAGGGATTCAGTTAAAATTCTTTTTTTTTTGCATGTAGATATCCAGTTTTCCTAACATAATTTATTGGTGAGATTATCCTTTTCTCATTATGTATTTTTGGCACCTCTGTCAAAGATTGACTGCATAATGTGTGGGTTTATTTCTGGACTCTCAATTCTGTTCTGTTGGTCTTTATATCTGTTAAAGTATGCTGGTACCATACTATTTTGATTACCATAGTTTTGTAGTACAGTTTGAAATCAGGGAGTGTGATTTATTCACACTATTTTCTTTCTCAAGATTGCTTTGGCTATTTGAAATGTTTTGTGGTTCCAAATGCATTTTAGGATTAATTTTTTCTATTTTTGTGAAAAATGTTAGTGGAATATTCATAGGGAGTTCATTAAATCTATAGATCACATTGGGTTGTATAGATATTTTAACAATATTAATTCTTCCATTGTGTGAACACAGGGTATTTTTTCAGTTTATTTGTGTCCTCTTCAACTTTTTTCATAAGTGTTTCATAGTTTCCAGTATAAAGATCTTTCGGCTCCTTGGTTAAATTTATTCCTAAGTATTTTATTGTTTTTGGTGCTTTTGTAAATGGGATTGTTTTCTTAATTTATTTTTTAGATAGTTTATTATTAGTACATGAAAATGCAACTGATTCTTTATATTGATTGTGCAAGTTTACTGAATTCATTTACTAGTTTTAATAGTTTTTTGGTGGAGTCTTCATGGATGGTTGTGTGTGTGTATTTAAATAAATTTATATGTATGTACATAAATTCATGTCATTTGCAAACAGAGAGAAGTTTATTTCCTCCTTTCTGATTTGAATGCCCTTTATTTTTATTTCTTTCCTAATTGCCCTAGGTAGGACTTCCAGTACTAGGCTGAATAGAAGTAGCAAGAGTAGGCACCCTTATTTTGTTCCTGATCTTGGTGGAAAAGCTTTCAGCTTTTTAGCATTGAATATTATGTTAACTCTAGGCTTGTTTTATATATGGCCTTTATTTGGTTAATAGATATTCCTTGTATATTTAAGTTATTGAGAATTCTTTATCATGAAAGGATGTTCAGTTTTGTCAAATGCTTTTTCTGCATCTCTTGAAATAATCATGATTATTATCTTTTATGTTGTTAATGGGGTGTATCACATTAGTTGATTGCATATGTTGAACTCTCCTTACATCCCAGGGTAAATCCCACTTGATCACGATGTATAATCCTTTTAATGTGCTGCTGAATTTGGTTTGCTGGTATTTTGTTGAGAATATTACATCTGTGTTCATGAGGGATATTGGCTTATAATTTTCTTTTTTTGTAGTGTTCCTCTTGGCTTTGGTATCAGGAGACTGTTGGTCTGTCAAATGAATTTGGAAGTGTTCTCTCTTTTTCCTTTCTTTGGAGGAGTGTGGGAAAGATTGGTATTATTCTTTGTTAAATGTTTAGTGAAATCACCAGTGAAACCATCTGCTCCTGTCCTAGCTTGTTCAGATGTTTTTGATTACCGATTAAAAATCCTTATTTATTATTGACCTGTTCAGATTTTCTGTTTCTTCTTGTTTCAGTCTTGATAGGTTTTATGTTTCTAGGAACTTGTTTGTTTCTTCTAGGTTATCCAGTTTGTTCGCATATAATTGTTTATAGCTGTCCCTTACAATCCTTTGTGTTTCTGTGGTGGTAGAAAATACAATGAAATAATAATTAGTGCAAGTTTTCTGTCATAAGAAAGATTATATATTTACCTAAGTACTCTAATGTAGTAAATGGTTGAAGTAGAATTTGTATCTAGCTCCATATGATTGAAATGCCTGTTCTCTTTTCACTTGATTCATTGCCTCTTTTACTATTTATAACAAGGCTCTTCAAGGTGTACCTTGATGAGCAAGCACATTCTTCTTGAATATAAAATGATCCAGAAAGAGAAATTTATTGTGGGGTGATAATGTAGCTTTTAGTTGTTTTATAACCACAAAGTGTTTTGCTAGAGGAAGAAAGGTGGATGGGCAAGTTGGTGATTTAAACTTCCCAAAATGTTAACTAAAAACAGAGTCCTCAGCTACCCATGATATTTTTTCCTTCTTTTGGATTTCTTTTGTTTGCCATCTGATTGTTTAGAAAAAGCTGGGCCTGATGAACAAATAAGTAAACTCTGGGCAGGTGTTGAGCCAGGATTGTTACCTGGATAAACCTGGTGATTTAATTACTCCAGTGTGATGATTTCCCCACCCCCACCCCCAGTCTTTCCTGTCTTCATATTATCATGATGTACATGTTTGTACTTATAAAATACTTTATTTCCCTTTAAATATATTATTTTCCTTTAATTATTTTATTTGCTGTTAAAATAATTGCAAATGCATGTTCAAAATGGAAGACTTTAATAAAACATTGGAGTTCTTTTATATATGTACAGGTTTTGTTTAATAGTAAGACGAGTATCTATTAAATCCTGTGACTCTAGTGAGGTATAGTAGACAGATACGTAGGATTGGCTCTTTATTTTTAAAGAGAATTTATATTCAGAGTAAAGTACCCTTTTCAATACTGTGTTTGAATGTATATTCAGAGTAAAGCACCCTTTTTAAAAAGTGTTATTCGTTTCTTTATTTTTCTTTATTTTTTTATTTTAATTTACTTTATTTTAATTTTTATTGAAGTATAATTAACATACAGTGTTACATTAGTTATATTAGTTTTCAGGTGTACAATGTTATATTAGTTATATTAGTTTTCAGGTGTACAATATAATGGTTCAGCAGTTCTGTACATTATTTGATGCTCATCATGATACGTGTACTCTTAATCCTCTTCACATATTTCACCTACCTTCCCACCTACCTTTCTCCTGGCAACCACCAGTTTGTTCTCTGTATTTAAGAGTCTTTTTTATCTCTTTTTTTATTTGTTTGTTTTTTCAAAATTCCACAGGACTAAAATCATATGGTATTTGTTTTTCTCTGTCTGACTTATTTCACTTATCCTTATACCATCAAGGTGTATGCACATTGTTGCAAGTGGCAAGATCTAATTTTTTTTTATGATTAATATTCCATTGTGTATGTTTACCATATACAATATCTTTGTACATTCACATATTATTGGACACTTGTATTGCTTTCATATCTTTGCTATTGTAGATAATACTGCAATAAGCATAAAAGTGAATATTCAAATTAGTATTGGTTTTGAGTATGCACTAATAGGATTACTGGGTCATATGATAATTTTACTTATTTTTAGTTTTTTGAGGAACTTACCTAGTCTTTCCATAGTGACTGCTTCAGTTACCACCAAGAGTGTACAAGGGTTCTCCACATCCTTGCCAACACTTGTTGTTTCTTGTGTTTTTGATTTTAGCCCTTCTGACGGGTTTGAAGTGATATCTCATTGTGGTTTTGGTTTGCATTTCCCTGGTGATTAGTGATGTTTTTAAGCTGGAAAATGTATATATAATACTTACTATGGACTAAATGTGTCCCTCTCAAATTCAAATGTTGAAGCCCTAAGCCCCACTGTGATGGTAGAGATGGGGCCTTTGGGAGATAATTAGATTAGGTTATGAATATAGAGTCTTTATGATGGGTTAAGTGCTCTTATAAGAAGAGATACCAGAAACTATTAGAAATAACAAACTCAGTAAAACTGCGGGATACAAAATTAATACATAGAACTGTTTCTATATGCCAGTAATGAAACAGTAGACAGAAATTAAGAAAGAAATTAAGAAAACAGAAGAAATTAAGAAAACAGTTCTATTTACAGTTGTAATGAAAGAATAAAATAGCAAAGAATAAAATAGAAAAGAATAAACTTAACCAAGGTGGTTAAAAACCTTACCCTGAAAACTAAAACAGTGGTAAAGAAATTGATGATGACACAATAAATGGAAAGATATTCCATGCTCATGAATTGGAAGAATTAATATTGCTAAAATGTCTATACTACCGAAAGCAATCTATAGATTCAGTGCAATTCCTGTCAAAATATTAATAGCATTTTTCACAATACTAGAACAAATAATCTTGAAATTTGTATGAAACCACAAATGACCCTCAATAGCCAAAGCAATCTTGAGAAAGAGGAAGAAAGCTGGAGGTATTGCAATCCTAGATTTTGATATATTACAAAGCTACAGTAGTCAAAACAGTGTAGTACTGGCACAAAAAATAGACACATAGATCAATGGAACAGAATAGAGAGCCCAGAAATAAACTCACAATTATGTGGTCAGTTAATCTACGACAAAGGAGGCAAGAATATTTAGTGGGGAAAAGAAAGTCTGGATAGCTACCCATAAAAGAATGAAACTGAATCACTTTTTTACACCGTGAACAAAAATAAACCCCAAATGGAACAAAGTCCTAAGTGTGAGACCTGAAGTCATAAAATTTTTAGGAGAAAACATAGGCAGTAATATCTTTTCGGGTGGGGGGGAGTAATGTCTTTGACATTGGCCTTTGAAACATATTTCTAGATATATCTCTTCAGGCAATGGAAACAAAAGCAATAATAATGTATTGGGATTACAGCAAAATAAAAAAGTTTTGCACAATGAAGGAAACTATCAGCAAAACAAAAGGCAACCTATTGAAAGGGAGAAAATATTTGCAAATGATATATCTATTAAGGAGTTGATAGCCAAAATATATAAAGACCTTGTACAAAACCCCCCAAATAATCTAATTTAAAAAGGGGAGAGGGACGCCTGGGTGGCTCAGCGATTGAGTGTCTGCCTTGGACTCGGGGCATAATCCCAGGGCCCAGGATCAAGTACCACATCTAGCTCCCGCAGGGAGCCTGCTTCTCCCTCTCTCTGTGTCTCTGACTGTCTCTTATAAATAAATAAAATCTTTAAAAAAAATAAAAATGGGCAGAGGACCTAAATAGTCATTTTTCTAGAGAAGACATACAGATGACCAACAGATGAAAAGATGCTCAACATCACTAATCATCTGGGAAATGCAAATCTCAGTGAGCTTATGATCTCACACTTAGCAGAATGGCTAATATCCAAAAGATAAGAAATAGCAAATGTTGATAAGGATGTAGAGGAAAGGGAACCCTTCTGCTTTGTTGGTGAAACGTAAATTGGTGCAACCACTGTGGGAACAATATGGAAGTTCCTCAAAAAATTAAAAATAGAAATACCATGTTTAAGTTATTCCACTATTGGGTATTTACCCAAAGAAAATAAATACACTAATTTGAAAAGATACATGCACCCCTATATTTATTTCAGCATTATATTACAATAGCCAAGCAACCTAAGTGTCCATTGATAGATGAAGGGATACTGAAGATATGTATACATGTGTGTGTATAAGCACACAGAGGAATATTACTCAACCATAAAAAGGATGAGATATTGCCATTTGTAACAATATGAATGGAATTAGATGTAATTATCCTAAGTGAAATAAGTCAGACAAAGACAAATACCCTGTGATTTCACTTACATGTGGAATAAAATAAATGAACAAAAAAACTCAGAAACAGATCCATAAATACATAGAATAAACTGGTGGTTGCCAGAGAAGAGGGGGTGAGGGATGGGCAAAAAGAGGTAAGGGGAGTATGAGGTACAGACTTCCATTTATGGAATTAGTAAGTCACAGGATGAAAGGTACAGCATAAGCAATATAATCAATTGTAATAGTTGTATGGTGACAGATGATAGTTATAGTTGTTGACTCACTATGTTATACACTTAAGAGTAATGTAACATTGTGTGTCAGCTATACGTCATTAAAAAATTAATTAATTAAAAAAAAAGACACTGGAGAGCTTGCTTTCTCTTTCCTTGAGTGCTCATAAAGGAGAGGTCATGTGAGCATACAGGGGAATGGTGTGACCCATAAACCAAGAGAAGATGTCTCAGAATTACATGGGCCCTGCTGGCATCTCGATCTTGGACTTACCAGTCTTCAGAACTGTGAGAAATAAATTTCTGTTGTTTAAATCATCTCGTCTTTGGTATCCTGTTAATGGCAGTACAAGCTGATTTATGCAGCAGCGAGCACACATCATATGAGAGTTAGGCTTAATATCTAAGCCTTAGAGATAGTAATTTCTTTTAAATACCTACATTTATATTGAAAATTGTTACTTCTCACATCTAGTGAAGATTGTAACAGATCCATTGTACTAGATAGGCTAGACATTACCAAATTCATTACTAGGTGAATAATTGTCAGCCTTTCTCCCTATTATCTGTCTGACGTCTTTACCAGCCTTTCCCTCCCCCCTCGACTTTGTATTCATAATGAGAAATGTTAGCAATAATAGCTTTAATAATGGCAACACTGTCTTGAATTTTTATAGCACATTTCCTCTGAGAGGTTTAAAGTGATTCAGATGAATTTCCTAGTTTTCACTGGCAACTTTCCAATAAGTTAGAGTGTCAGAATGAATGCTACCTCAGCTTCACAGCTCTTGCTGTCATCCCCTTCATGTGACTATTTGCTTCTGTCTTACACAAACCTACTCTTTCCCTTACCCTATCTCCAGAGTCACAGGAACCTATTATTCCTTAATAGGAATTCTTAAGTGTATGTGTGTTGCTTTTCACACTCTTCTCTTCCTACCTCACGCACATCTGGGGGGTTTACAATGCTCTGGACTAAAGGATATAAGATAGACATGAAATATGAAATGCAAGAAGCTTGCCAGAAGCAACACTTAACAAAAGTGCCAATTCTATATATCAGAAATCTGACTATTTTAACCTTAGCTCATGGCATAAGACAATTTTCGCATCTAGGCAAGAATAGGAGGGAATAGGATTCACTAAAACCTGTATTCATTTTTGGAATGTGTTGGATAAGAACTCTAAAACCGGCAGTGAGTGAAGGCTAGGAGATACAGGATAATACATGCTAAGAGCAGTTGATTAAGTAACATCTCTCAGTGGTTTCCTTGTTAACACTTAGTCACTGGTGTCAGTGCTGCTCATGTGATTGTGAATCTTGGGGATGATACTGGAGTAATAGAGATTGAAAAAAAGAAGAGGAAATCTTCTTTACATTTAAAAAACATATGGAAAACTAAGAATCTCAATTCAACCATATTTTTACATCTCAAAATCTTAAAAGTTATGCTGGAAAAATCAGTGCAAAACAAAATACAGAATCATGAAAATGGTCATATTTTAGTCAAACTCAAAAAAATTGTAATATGATTAAGAAATGGTGTTAAAGGAATTTATTGTTATGAGATAATAAATATTTAAATGTATATATAATTCACTTAGACAATATTGAATAATTTTTATTCCTTTTCTAAAGTGAAAGTTGGATATAATTTTTTTCTATGATGCCTTAGTAGCTAATAATTCTTCATTTTTATAACAATCTTTTTGTTTTTAAGAGAGGAAGGGGATAGGGGCAGAGGGAGAGAGAGAATCTTAAGGAGGCTCCACTCCCAGCCTGGAGCCTCACATGGGGCTTGATTTCACAACCTTGAGATCATGACTTGAGCCAAAATCAGGTGAGCCATCAGGTGCCCCATAACAAACTTTTGATTTGAATATCATACTATGGGATCCCTGGGTGGCGCAGCGGTTTAGCATCTGCCTTTGGCCCAGGGCCCGATCCTGGAGACCCGGGATCGAATCCCACGTCGGGCTCCCGGTGCATGGAGCCTGCTTCTCCCTCTGCCTATGTCTCTGCCTCTCTCTCTCTCCCTCTCTCTCTGTGTGACTATCATAAATAAATTAAAAAAAATTAAATATCATACTATAATTTTTTGTAGTTAAGATATAGATTAGAAGATAAAGAGCTGAACATTTAGGTTACTCTATAGATTTGCAGAAATAAACATATTTTAAAACATTTCAAAAAATATTATTAAAATATTACTAATATACCTATATACAATATTATATTTTTTTCTAGGGAATAATGCCATAGAATCAATGAAAACCATGTGGCATATATGCTCTCAAATTCTAAAATTAATTGATTAAAATATTCTAACTTCAGTACATATACTAGTTAGACCCTTATGACCAACCACTTTATTTTGACTGGTGATGTTAGTGTTATTCGTTGCATCTCTCTGATGTTGCCTGAATTCAACCTATGACCTTATAGTCCGTTTATTATGTCAACTTGGCTAGGGTATAGTCCCAAGTTATTCAAACAATCATTTAGATATTGTTTTTGAAGGTATTTTGTGGGTGTGATTAACATTCATAATCAGGGATCCCTGGGTGGCGCAGCGGTTTGGCGCCTGCCTTTGGCCCAGGGCGCGATCCTGGAGACCCGGGATCGAATCCCACATCGGGCTCCCGGTGCATGGAGCCTGCTTCTCCCTCTGCCTGTGTCTCTGCCTCTCTCTCTCTCTCTCTGTGACTATCATAAATAAATAAAAAAAAAAATAAAAAAAAAATTAAAAAAAAAAAAAACATTCATAATCAGTTGTAGGGAAGATTATCTTGATGATCTGTTTCAATCAATTGAAAGCCCTTATGAGCAGACCTGAGATTTTTTTGGAGAGAAAAGAAATTCTTTTTTCTTTTCTTTTCTTTTCTTTTCTTTTCTTTCCTTTTCTTTTTTTTTTTTATTTTATTTTTTTATTTTTTTTATTTTTTATTTTATTTTATTTTATTTTATTTTTTTTAATTAATTTTTATTGGTGTTCAATTTACCAACATACAGAAAAACACCCAGTGCTCATCCCGTCAAGTGTCCACCTCAGTGCCCGTCACCCATTCCCCTCTTTTCCTTTTCTTTTCTTTTCTTTTCTTTTCTTTTCTTTTCTTTTCTTTCTTTCTTTTCTTTTCTTTTCTTTTCTTTTCTTTTCTTTTCTTTTCTTTTCTTTTCTTTTCTTTTTTTACAGACTTTATTTACCCATTTGAGAGAGAGGGAGAAAAAGAGAGAGAGAGAGCACAAGTGAGAGAAAGCACGAGTTGGGGAGCAGTTTGTGGTGGGGGAGAGGAGCAGAGAAAGAAGGAAAAGCAGACTCCCTGCTGAGCAGAGAGCCTGACATGGGGCTCCATCCCAGGACCCTGGGATCATGACCTGAACTGAAGGCAGACGCCTAACCAACTGAGCCACAGAAAGAAGAAATTCTGCTTGTGTATGGCAGCTTCAGCTCATGCCTTAGAGTTTCCAGGCTGCCCTCCCTAACAGTCTGTTGTAGAAATTTCAGAGTTGCCTAGTTAGCCCCACCAAATGCAGTAAACCAATTTCTTGCAATAAATCCTTTAATATAGATCTTCTGTATTTTCTGTTTCTGTGTTCAAACTCTGATATAACCTATAAATGGTCAAGTTTGACCTCCAGTTGCCTTTCTTTGAATAGTTTTGCCAGAACCACCTTTTAGAAATCACTATAGAGAATTACTGAGTTGTTGCTAAGAGAATTGCAATAGGAACCCCATAATTTTAATGTAAAGTATCTGGAGATTTTCCTTGCTTTACACCAGCATCTGCTTCCTATGGTGGTGTACCTTGCAGCTTCTTTTGCCATCATCCTCTTTCTGTCTACTAACCAACATAGCCTTAATGTCCCCTCACCTTGATTAAACTTTAGCCAGGTTTTCTTCCTATCATCTCCTGGCCTCCCTTTCTTAGAACATTTACTTTAAACTTGTAATTGTAAATTTTTGTTTCTTTAAGATATAAATCTTCTCCCAATCTCTTGCCAGTTTTAGAACTGAAAGAAATGGCTTTCTCAGGGAGTCATCCCTTTGAAAAGTAATCATTAAGGAAGACAGAGCCCCTATCTTGAAGTCTCTGTGGGAGGGCAGGAGTCTAACTTCTATAATCAATCAGCACACATAAATGGCCTAATTACATTGACAGCCTTCCCACAAAAATCCTTTGGTACTTTTTTACGCTCACCCCAGTACTTAAAAACTGTTCCACCTTTTGTTTTAGAGAAGTAGATTTAAATCTCTCTCCCCTACTGCAATAGTTTTGACCTCTATTGCATTATACTTAAAGAAAGCCTTTCTTGTCTGTTTAAATCCTTTAAGTGTTATTTTTCTTTCTTTGACATTGCATAGTTAAGATTAGAACATGCATTTCTCCGTTATTTGATAATTTGGGGAAGTATGAATTCCTTTATATAATACTATGATGATATTGACTTTGGCATAAATATTGATGTTTTAACTATATACTATTTATCAAAATATATTAGGAGTTGTATACAATATTTTGTGTATACAAAAAGTACATACAAATTGTTATCAGATACCTATTCTAAATGAGGACTAGAAGTAGTTTATGTAATGCTATAACTACTATGATAATTTAGGAAGATATCAACTTGCTAATTTCACTGTTATTTCCCTTCAGGCTTTTAAGCCCCTACTTTCCTTTTAAAAATTTTTTTTTTTTTAATTTTTCTCTCAATTCCTACCCTGAAAACTAAGAACACAAGAAAATAGTGGCTAATAGTATTTTTTGTGACTACATGCAGTTTTTTGTTGCTATCCTAAACAGAAAACATTTGATTGCAAAATTCTAACCCACATCACGTTGCTCTTCAGCTTTTGAAAACAGAACTTAAAGTAGAAATTGTGAAAAGCCATGAAAAGTTCTATTTGAAATTCCTGTATTTGGGAAAGTACTAAAAGAATACCCCATCTCTTTCTACCATCCAAAGAATATAATCATTTCCCTGAAATCACAAGGCTTTCTAGTTTATGGCCAGTATTGATTGTTAGCTCAATGTTAACCAAACCAAGGTGGCCACTGATCAGTATAATCAGAGTTTATATAATCAATATAATTGAAAGAAATATATGTAGGACCCTAGGCCCTAACCTGTATTTTTAGAGGCAAAGCTTTCCAAACATAAACAGCTTCTTTTTACTATATGCTTATCTTAAATTTTAAGAGCCGCCTTGAAGCAAGGGACTATATGTCAATTATTATGTTATAGACATTATTTATTTTGGAATTTAACAATAGATACTGAGAATGATCTCTGTTTAAGATTTTGGATTTATAGGCTGTTTTTTGAATACCTTGTGTAAAAAGAAACTCTCACTAATTTCTCTGTGAGGCAAATACCTTTTGAAACTTTTTTCTTCATTAAATATTGTAATCTTATTCAGCTATGATTTCAAGAAACCAACATATAGCATACTTTTTATATTTCCCCCAAAGGGAGTTAATATAAATATTCCCTTACATCTAACATTAACGCCTTAAAGTAAAAAAAAAAAATGCTGTGTAGCAACATGCTGACATTCATTCCTTATAAAGAGACAGTCACATATTTAAGTTGAAGATGTATTGAAAACAGAAATCCTAAATTTGTTCTGAGTTAAAATAAATTACAGTATATTATGAAGCTCTCTGCTTTTCATTAATTAAAAATTTGTTCTGAAGTGATGTCAAGATAAATGACATACCACTCTCAAATATCTAATATTATGTTTGTAGGATGTAAATGTGAAAGTGAGTAGAACAATTTTAAAATATTAACCAAAAGTTGGACAATGAAAATGTCTGATTATCTAAGCGTTTAATATAAAACAGAGATAAATAGAGCAAGAGAAATAAAAAGAGACCCCAAATTTTGCATAAGAAGCAAACACCAAAAAAAACCCAGAAAACAAAAAAACAAAACAAACAAACAAACACCAAACCAAGATAATATGTGAACAGTCTGTCTTAGTTCAAACTGTTATAACAAATATACCATAGACGGGGTAAACTTCTGGAAACTGGAAGTCTGAGATCAGGATGTGGTCAGGTTCTGGTAAGGTTCTCATCATATCTTCACATGGCAAAGGGACTAGAGGGCTCCCTGTAGCTGCTTTTATAAGGACACTAATCACATTCATGAGGACTCCATCCTCATGACTTAAAGACTTCCAAAGGCCTTACTTCTCAATACCATTACAATGGGGGTTAGATTTCAACATGAGAATTTTGAGGGGACACATACAATTCTAGACAAAGTATTTTTTTGAAGAAAGTCTGCAAAACAAAATTTTCCTTATTTTCCTTTTTTAATTTATTCTTTAATGCATTACATTATAACTGTATCTACATAGTCACTGACTTCAGCATTTTGGTTTAAGGCCCTTGTACCAACTAAAAGCATTAATAATAAAAAAGAATTCAAAGGCAAGAAAACCATCAATTTATTGCTTCATCAGTATATTTGACATTTAGTTTATTCATTTGTTCATTTACACATTTAATAGTAATTTTTGATATTTTGTGCAAAACCCTGAGTTAGGCATTCAACAGTGATCAAGAGAAACACAAGAGATAGAATTTAAATAAATAATGGCACACATAACTATATGATGATTGAATTAAGTAGTATGAAGGAAAAGTAGAGGAACTGTATATTGTTATTTCCTTTTTTTTTTTTTTTAAATGTTTTGATAGAGTGGTTTCTTCTGTCTCTTATGGCCATTTTCAGCCAGTAAGGTAGCAGAACAGGTGCCTGGACTGTGAGTAGACAGAGTTTGAGTCTCTGGAATTACCTCTTTTGATTTGAGAGGGCCACTGATTAGGGGGACCAGAGGTTCTAGGGCAGAGGCAGCCTGGCTGGTCTTGTGTCACTAGTACAGCTGGGGCAGAGGTGCTTCCAGCTCTTCCTGCCCTCCAGGGCTCATGCCCCAGCAATCTGGATCCTTGTGTGTTATTACAAAAGCAAATAGGAATTGCTAAACTTATATAGCAAGGTTAAAGATTAAGATGACTCAAGATGTTTAAGGGAAGGAAAAGTCAAAGACACAGTAAAAGTATAGAAGGAAAGAAAGTAAACTAGATGAAGTAAAAAAGGCACATAATTGCTAAAAGTAGAACATTAATAAAGATAAGATTAGAAAATTAGGAAAATATACTTTTAAAATAGTTTAATAAAACATAATAAACATAATAAAATGGGTAATATTTATATATATGATGATATTTTAATATTAAAAAGCCTCAATATGAAATCTAAAAGTACTACACCACTAAGTAAAGCAAAGGCCCATAATATTAAAAGCTGGGAAAAATGGGAAAAATAAGAACAGGCTACATAAAAGTTATAAATATAGGTAAAAGTGTATTTGTGGTAGAGTCAGGGTGTTGGGGAAGGGGGCTGAACCAGAAGTGAGGCATCTCATAAGGCAGTGGATGAATCCAGAGCATTTTTGTTTGTTTTTCTGGGCAAAGACACAGGGACCACAAACACCTCTTTGTTCCTGTGCCTTCTAGAACATTCCCAGAGGATCCTGCCCTGTGAGGTCTATCCAGAGAAAGAGCTGTGATGCTACAGTCATTTGGTGCTGAGCTGATAGGGTCCTGCAATAGCTGGAAGACATAGCCAAATTATTTCTATTTGTATGTAAATGTAATGCATCCATAATGAGAACTAAGTCCCAACTGTCTAGCATTTTACCTAATGTTATAGATGGTATGCACATCATAAGAGGAGGTTTATTAACCATGCAGAAAATAAAAGAACATTTGTTCAATAGGAAGAATCTATACATTTGTTCTATAGGAAGAAGTATTTGGGCAGTTGTCTTCTGTAATTCCCAAGTTGATGAACTACTATCAGCAAGTTTACATGTGATCTCCTGAGTGATGGTATTGTTCTGTATTTATTAGTTCCTTCAAAGACACAAGTTTTTCCAAAATTGCTTAATTTCAAAATGTTGAAAAGCAAATTCCTGACATGCTGAGCAGTGTCAATACCAATGAAATGTTTTTGTTTATTCTTGCCAAAATGCTTAGGTGACTCTTCACGTCTGCCTTTTAATGCCAGAAAATGCAGTTTTTCAGAGCCTTATCAGGTTCATACAAGGCAAATGTACTTTCTAGAGTGCTGAGAGAACTGTATGACCAGTGGGAAGAAACACATGGGTTGCCAAATGTTCCAGGGTGGGTTCCTACATCAAACTCGGAGGAGATGGAGACCTGTGTACAGGAGGTTTACTGGGAAGGGCCAGGGAAAGCACGTGTCACAGAGGGAGGTAAGCAGAATAGGGCAGAGTAAATGAGCAGGATTGTGATGCAGCCACAGTGAAGGTCTCAGCGCTTCTTGCAGGGAGTTTTGACTTGGCGGGCCCTTCTGAACTCTTCCTGGGGAAAAGTTTCTATCTAGCCCCACATAGTCAGCTCTGACTAGCACATGGATACATTGCAGTCACTTTACTACTTTGAGTCATAGAAGATATCCAAAGGGACTGTGTTTTCAATAAATGTTTAAACAGTTTTTAAAGGCCCTTATTTGTTTTCTCCACGAAAAGACATATTTTATGCCAGTATAGTGCTAAGTGCTGGACATCAGTTATGGCATTTCAGGTTCTGTTCCGACTTATTCAATTCTGGTAAAACAAATTTTGAATTGAAAAGCACTGACTTCTCTATTTAATGATAACTTTTAAAAAAGTCCTTGCGGGGATCCCTGGGTGGCTCAGCGGTTTGGCGTCTGCCTTTGGCCCAGGGCGTGATCCTGGAGTCCCGGGATCAAGTCCCGCGTCGGGCTCCCTGCATGGAGCCTGCTTCTCCCTCTGCCTGTGTCTCGGCCTCTCTCCCTCTCTCTCTCTCTCTCTATCATGAATAAATAAATAAATCTTTAAAAAAAAAAATAAAAAGTCCTTGAAACTTAGTTGGTATATCAACAGAGAGATTCTATTACTTCTGTCTTTCTTGGCGTCATTGTCCACAGAGAATAGTGAGGCTATCTTTGAATTATCTGTGTTTTTCTATCTAACCTTGTTGAGATAAGTTTTTATGGAAAAAAATGGGAGGAAAGGTGTGAAAAATGAAAATTTATTGAGATATTTAAAATATCGCTCTTTTCTCTTTAAATGTATTTTTCAATGAATATTTTTCCTTATTTTTATGTATAAGTATATATAAACAATGCAAGTTTAAGATAAGTAACTTAGTATCATGCCAATTCCAGAGTTCGGTTATAAATTGGTTTTAAATTTCAAAGTGTTTAAATGTTATTTTATAGTGTAGAAGAAATTTTTTCCTTACTGTATTTTTGACTTACTAATTAATTAGTTGAGTAATGACTAAGTGTCAGGTATGATGCTAGGCCCAGGGAATAAGACTCTGTCTTCAAAGATCCCGTAGGGTAGTGGGACAATGGACAGAGAAGACCATTTACAATATGGTATAGTAAGTGCTTGAGTACATTTATTCCTAAAATTTCTTCATATTACAAGTAATATTTGAAGGTGAAAAGAAAATAAATGTGACTTAGGAAAAAGACTAGCTATTTTTGTCTTGTTTTAATCTTGATTCTCTTATCAGTTAGTACAATAACCTTGTAACATCTAAAAGATTTGCTCATGGGTAGAGATACCCACAATCAAATACCATTAGATGGTGTGTGTGTGTGTGTGTGTGTGTATACATATATATATACACATATATATGTATATACACACAAAACAAGTTTTAAATTATAAACATTAGTATGGATGAGTTGATGTTAATGTCTTTGGTAAAACCTTTGAAAAATATAGTGGGAATTTAAGTATTTACAGACCATAAAAAACAAACATAATGCAAATTAGATATATGTTTATACAAATAAATTACAAAAATGGTGTTGTGTAACAGTTTCTGAACAGTATATTATAATTAATTGCAGTTTAAAGTACTTAACAAAATCTTGAAATCTATCAACAATCCTCAGGCCTGCTGAGTGCTTTTGAAATCTCCAGTGGTTTTGCTTAAACAGAATAGAAGGTTAAAAATGAAAGAGTGTATGTGTCCAAGAGCCAAGGTTAACTAAGAACATAATCTTGGCTGAAACTATTCTAGGTTAGACAAATTTGTACTATTGTTCTCTGTATAATAAAGAAGTCTTAGATATTTTTTAATTTTCCAGCATTATCAGAGATGGAATAGGGTGGATGTTCACTTCTGGGCTAAGAATATATAAGAAGGTAATCTACTTCCTCCTTGACTTTGCAAAACCTTTCTTTCTAAGGTTTAGATGCATCAGCTCCCCATGATTCTGGACCTTCTTGACTTCTCATTTTGACTTGCTCGTCTCAGGTTGTGCTGCTTAGGACTGGGTTTGTAACCCTTTAAGAGGAGTCTCAGATTTTTGGTCCTACATCCAAGTCTCCCAAACATCAGCTGTGAAGTGCTACTTTCCCTTTATACAGGACACCTGCATCACACTGTTTTGGTAAACCTACTCTCATGCTCCATCTGGGAAGAGGGACCATAGTGGGAGAAACCCACTAGTTTATATTAGTGACAAACTAACCAATAGTAATGGTAGTTACTGAATGGTAGTTACTACAGATTATAGCTAGCTAAGCCATTTTACATACATTATATCATTTAATGCTCACAACACCACTCTGAAATAAACTACCATAAATATTATACTACTAAAAAATTCTGACTTTATAGAGAATGAAATTGAGATTTGTGGGAGTTAAATATCATGCCAACTAATAATTTTAGGAAAATGATTATACATCTCTACATAAAGAATTTAATAAGCAATGAACAGTCTAAAGTTTTACCAGTGTTCAAAAATGGAAGATTTGCTGAAATGTCTAATTAAAAAAGAATGTATCTCTTTATTAATATGATTTTTTTATATCAAGACTAGGGAGGAAACTTTAGAGAATCCCACTTTAGGTAGGAAAGAGAAGAGAGAATGGGAAACTTTGTTGTTGGAGGTTTTTTTTTGTTTTGTTTTTTGTTTTGAGTTTATAATCATTCTGAAAACTATAAAGGGAGAAAAAAACAAGCCATCCTTTTCAGAGAAGCTCGTTGAAACTTCTTCAGCATAGAACTTAGTGCTGATGAGAGCCTTTTTACTATATGAACATTTGTTGAAAATCAATGCCCCAGGTCACAAATCCTGTCAGTAAATTCCTATAGTGCAACAGAGACCACATAGAAGTGCCAACTAGTCCAGATGTCATTCCTAAATTCATTTTCTCAAACAGAGAAATGCTTAAGGATTTAAAATTGGAACATAATCTTCAGATAAGCAATCATGAATTGGCAGAATTAGAGATTCTGAGAGAAGGCCTAAAAAAAATCCTGAAAAATAAAATGAATGTTTAGAAAGCTGATTTTGGCAAACATGTGAAATTATAGGGCAGATTTTCAATCCATTTTTTAAAACATTTTGCAAAGTTATAGTCACAGATGTTTTTCATCCCAGGCTCAGACATGAGCAATGCCCAAAGCCAATTAATTATACCAGGGCAGGGAGTACATGATGATCATGAGATGCTCGATTGGAATTAAGATAGACCATATTCATGATACTGGCGGTGATCCTTGTGTAGCCTGTGCCCAACAGATCACAGTGTTTTCCTGTACTGCTGCTGCCGTCATTAGAATACTTTGGTTTCTAGCTAGGATGAGAGCCCTTTGTTTTTAGCTGTTTTTTTTTTTTTAAAGATTTTATTTATTTATTCATAAGAGACACAGAGAGAGGGGCAGAGACACAGGAAGAGAGAGAGAGAAGCAGGCTCCATTCAGGGAGCCCGACGTGGGACTCAATCTCTGGGACTCCAAGATCACGCCCTGGGCCAAAGGCAGGCGTTAAACCGTGGAGCCACCCAGGTGTCCCTTTAGCTGTCTTAACACACTTCTTGATGCTTGCTATTGAGTGAGTCTGTTTCTAGTACTTTCTGTAGTTGGCTGAGGACGTGTTCAGAAATAATTTTTCACAAATGGAATGACAACATTAGCCCAATTTTCAGTATTGTTTATTACTTTGTATCTCTAGCCTCATATCCAGATAATATCCTGCAGATACTGTTAGAAGGAAGTTGGAATATGTTGTGACTTTTTGCATATCTGGGACAAGGGCCCACTCCTTATGCTAGTCAGTTATTCTCAGAACAAGTTAGTCCTTTCAGTCGGCTTGGCAGAGTTCCCAGCATATCTCATGGGCTGGTCCACATTATCACATGGTTCTCATGAGAAAGATTTCATTAGGGTAAAAAATTCCAAGAAAATAAAACAATATTAGGGGTGTTAGAAAAATCTGATATTATACTTCATGCTATAGAAAGGTGACTTAAAAACATAATTCAGTAAAATTAAAGTACAGATGAAAAAAGTAGATGTAATAGAAGCTAGGCTTGATGTTCAGTGAGGAATATAAAGTATAAAATTGTGGAGTTTTAATACCTGAGAAAAGAGTTGCAACTTATGGAGAGAAAGCAGGAGTTTTTGAACTTCCAAAAACAAAAGATGATAATAGAGTCATTAAATGAATGAGATCTTAGTGATTATTAAGTAAAGTTCATTACGTGATACAGGAATGCCTTCTATAACATTGCTGAAACTGGTCATCCACACATGAATTGAATTTCTGCAGCTCTGGGGAACTTATTACTTATAAGTAGGCCACTCCATAAAGAAAAATAATAAGAGAATATATTTTCTTCTTAATAAGGGAAAAAGAGCAATAACAATGCACTAAAGATTTTTATTTTTTTTTATTTTATTTTTTTTTTGCACTAAAGATTTTTAATGCTTAAAAGGATTTTAATATTTTTTAGCAGAAATTTCTGAGATCTGTAGTCTAAACTCGACTGGACATGACTCTGGGCCTCAGGGCAAACATGCTACAACAGGGAAAAGAGTGTAAATATATCCTAATTACATTAGTTCCATTTAAATGTTCATATCTGGATCCTCTGTATCTAAGGTTACTTAAGAAAGTACTTTAAATCACTCTAGGGACACAATCTCTTTTTTTTTAACTGAATAATAGCAAATACTTAAGATGTGAAGGGATCAGAATCGAACCCATATTTCTTTCACCATAATAAAGACTGTGTGTGTGTGTGTGTGTATATATATATGAAATAATTTGAATCATTTTCATAGAGCTCTAAGAGGAGAAAAACAAGACCCAAGTTCTATCACTGAATTAGCTTACCGGGAATAATGGTTTAAACAAGTCAAAAAAGTTTAACACATAAGGGCTCCAGCACATGATGACACCAGAACCCTAACTTTGTTTACTTTTTAAGGGCCCTCTCACAAAGGACTATGCATTTTGGAGGACAAAGTTTATCAAGGATCAAATTGTCATCTTTGAAAGATAGTGAAGTAAGTTAGAATCTTCCTTAATTTGTGAATTTTATTAGTTTGATCAAACTAGAATGGTTCCATCTTATTTGACATTAGGCAAAAAAGTTAATTTAAGACTAGTTAGAGATCCTTAAATCAAAACAGACAAGGCAAAAATATTGCACATATTCTTGACCAATGGAAATGTGTCATTGATGGTTTCTGTACCACTAAGGAAATCTAAATGTGTTCACAATTTAGGGTTTTCATGATTTTTCATGATTACTGACTTGTTATCTCAGCTCTTGGCAAGGCAGGCAGTGCCTATCCCATACACTTTACTTCTATTTAACTTTGAATTAAGGATTATGACTTTTCAGAGACTACTGCATTCTTTTGATATAGTTGATAGGAAGAATCAAGGGAGTAGAATGTGATGGACAATCATAAAATTTAAAGGCGAGGAGCTCTTTAACATTGGCATATGGCAATTCTTGATTCTCATAGGTCGTGATAGAAATGGGGATTATTCATAAGCAAGGTATTGCAAAGCTGTGTGTGCCCCTTCCCAGTTCAATGAAATCTCTATAGTGTTTTTTTCTGCTTCATAATGAACAGACTGCCTGCTCTGGATTATAGTGACTCTTTATAAGGAAGAGTATGTCTGTGTGGGAGAATGTTATCTCTGAACAAAACTAGGTGATTAATGCATCCTTTGAACATTTGTATTCCATGTTTACTGGTATTTTGTTCTGACCTATTTGTAGAAATAAATTAACTCTTTATTATCTCAGATGGGAAACTGGAAAATATCTTTCTTTTCTCTTCTTCTGTAACTCTGCATCTAATTGGTTATTAGAATATGTTGAGCTTCTTTTATATCTGTCTGCTTCTCTCTTCAATTGCTAACCCCACCCGAACTTTGGTGCTTATAAACTTTACAAGGTAATACAGTAGCTTATTCCTAATTGGGTCTTTTGCCTCCTGTTTGTTTTGCCAATCTGTCTTTCACATTGCCCCTGAGATCTTCTGAAAAGGGAATTTTGATCCAATTGCCCCTTGAAAAATAAACAACTTAGGTGTCTCCCGATGGTTGACAGAATAAAGTTCAACATTCCATTTTTAAACTATGAACTCCTCTAGGATGCATTTCCTGACAATATGTTTGGTACAAGGGTTCTTTGCTCTTACATTTTTTTGTTTTTTTTGCCTGTCACAAAATTTTATCAACATGTGTTGGAGGGGCAGCCTGGGTGGCTCAGCGGTTCAGTGCCGCCTTCAGCCCAGGGCCTGATCCTGCAGACCCGGGATCGGGTCCCACGTCGGGCTCCCTGCATGGAGCCTGCTTCTCCCTCTGTGTCTCTGCCTCTCCCTCTCTCTCTCTCTGTGCCTCTCATAAATAAATAAATAAAATCTTAAAAAAAAAAAAAAAAGCGTGTTGGAAATCTTGATTTAATTATTGACCCACTACGTTTACATAGTCCGTCTGGATTTTAGTTGTATTGCTATTCCCAGTAGTCACTGCTATACATAGGTTTTAATTAAATATGAAAATTGGGTGCCAGAATAATCTGATCTTACTTCAGTTTAGTTTTATAATTCATGCCCTTCTATGCACATTCCAGGACATCTGTTCTTCAACCCTTCCAAAACCTCTTGGCTTCATCTCCATGTAGGACTACCCTTCCCACACATAGCAAAATCTTATCTTCTTATAAGGCAGACCTCTAGTTCCACATTCTTTTTTGAAGCTCTCTCTGATCTTCCTGGACTTATTTCCTTCTTTGGAGTCTAACTGCATGTTCTTTTGGGCTTTTAAACTGTCATTTCCTCTACACCTTTGAAAGTTTCTTGAAGACAAAGGTGATGCCTAACTCATCTTAATTGCCTCTATGGCATATATAAACAATATTAACTTCATGAAGAAAATGCTTACTTAGTATTTATTAAGTGGAGTTTTGATAGATCAATATTTCCCTATGAATATTCTTTGAAACACTATTTCTGCAGGATGTCAGCAGTTATTGTATTAAATGAAGTTCTTTGACCAAAGAGGTTTGGAAAATACTGGGCTCAACAGAGTCAGATACATTTTTTAAAAACTGAGATGCTTATTAGAGCCTTAAATGCTAAAGTTCTTTAAGGGGAAAGTATTGTATCTAGTGTTTCTGGACTTACCTGGCCACAGAACCTTTCATTCACAGACTGATTTGCAACTTCAAATCCAGTGAGAACTAGCTGGCTTCTGTCTTGGAGGTCAGAACAGTTCCATATTTCAAACTATATAGCTTGGGAGTTAGCGAGCTTAAGGATTAAATCTTTAATAGAATTTGGCACATGAAAATGAAGTCATCGACTTCCGAGCTACAAGAGGCATCTTAGAAACCTCTCAGCAAGGAAAGCACTGTTAGAAGATTTTTTTTTAACTTTCCAAATGCCTAAATTACATTTAATTATTATAGAATGTATTATGTAATTAATTATAGTATTATGTAATAATTTATCATAGTGTATAGGATAGAATATAGAAATTTTTACAATTAATTCTTGATTTCTCCTAACTTACTTTAGTTTTATATATACATATATGTTATATATGTAACATATAATATATGTGCATGTTTTCTATAGGATATGAGGATCTTGAAGAACAATTTTAGAGATGTAGGCTGTAGACAAAAAGGATACTTTTCAGAGTCAAAATGAAAGGGACTGAATAAATAGCTTTTAAGAAAGGGATTAGTCCCACTGGGGTTCAAACACCCTCATTAGTAATATGTATTTTGACTTCTTCTGACAGATGACATATGATACCACTAATTTCTTCACATTTAATATATAGTCAATGTTGACTGGGAATTTGCACTTGGACATTATAGAAGTTGACTTGGGAAAATAAGCTTCAATTTTTGTCATTCTCTTCATCTTAAGTTATAGTCTTTAAGAGCTGAACGGTATCCTTTGTTTCCTTTGTGTTTTCCTTTAACTTGAGTACTGTGCTATGTACCCAGCAGATACTTCAAAGACATTGTTAGACTGACTTGCATGTAAGTCAGCACCTTCATTAGGTTTGACATGAAAGAACACCTTGATGGTGAGGTAGGATAGAGTGCAGGGGTGGTGGTGGGCAGAAGCATCAGCTCCCTGGAGACTGGGAGCAGAATTTAATGACCTTGTTGAGTGAGAAACAAATATAAGAATTTCCATTATTATACTCAAAGAACAAAAACCATATCATAAAATACAAAATGAGTAATGAGGAGCTAGATCTGAGTACCTCTGAAAACATCTAAAAGTCATAATGAATTAAAGCCACCGTGAGTTAGCAACACAGAACCTTTTAAAAAAAAGGGGCATTTTCCTCAGGATATGTTAAAAAGGAGTATAGTAGGCAACATTTATGTTTGAAGTCTATCTCATGTTAAATGATGTAATTTCATGAAAGAACTTAGAAAATGTTATGAGCTAAAGAAATATAAAATGCTATTTTTTTAAAAAAAATGCTATTGATTTTTCAACTTTGTGAATCTTCCCTGAAAGATTCCTGAAAGTGTTATGCCCAATAAATCTCTTCATGAGTAATGGCACCATTTGCAAGCTGAGATCTCAAACTCTGAAGTATAATACTGGTTATAATGCAGATAAAGTATCCTTTGTGTTTTTAACCATAATAATATGACAGTCACCATACGGGGAAGATGTTCCCATGTGAAGAAGAGAGAATTCATTCTTGTCCTTGTAATACTTTTCGTGTGTTAAGAGTAATATTCCCATACTGTCAACCTGTATGTAGCTTTGTTGCTGAATATTCATTTGATTTTAGTTACACATACTATGGAATTTCAAAGATTTGTAATATTTACAAAAACCCACATGCCTATTTTGGAAATTTATATTGAATATTATATATGAAATAAAAAGTTTCATTCTCTGCCATTAAGTCATTGAAACAATTTAACATAGGTGAGAATTATAAAAAATTATGTAACTGGAGAAAAATACCATAAACACAGTTTTACTGTAGTTTTATGGTACTATGTAAAAGGACTCAATTTGTCATCAAATAGGTTTCATTAGTGGGGAATGTACATATCAAATAAACTCTAAAGCTGAAACTCTAAACTCTAAAAGTTCCCTCTTTTATACAAGGCACCCAAAAAATGTAGAGAGATTTTGGACAATATAATTTAATGCAGTGATGAAAAATATTTCAGCTTTGTACCTTATAAGAAGAGAATACACATTTTCAAATTGTACCTTATAAAAACTAACTCCATACCATAAACCCAAACAGCCTGTAGAGATTCCCACATCAAGAGAAATTAGAGCCCTCAGTTCTCAGGTCCAGCTGAGCTCTCTGTTTCCAGCCGCCTTAATTTATCTGCCGCAGGTCTAAGCCATCTTAAAAGAGTATCCAGGGATCCCTGGGTGGCGCAGTGGTTTAGCGCCTGCCTTTGGCCCAGGGCACGATCCTGGAGACCCAGGATCGAATCCCACGTCGGGCTCCCGGTGCATGGAGCCTGCTTCTCCCTCTGCCTATGTCTCTGCCTCTCTATCTCTCTCTGTGACTATCATAAGTAAATAAATAAGAAATAAAAATTAAAAAAAAAAAAAAAGAGTATCCATAGCCAGTTGAGCTGCCTACTGCTTGTTAGGTTCTCTGGAAGCAAATACCGAGATGGAGTTAATGATGAGGGTAGTTAGTAGACTTCAGCAGCTCTGTAAGGCTTGATGTGGGGGGAGTTTGTTGGGCAGAGGAAGAATCTAAACTGCAGTAAAGTTCTGACAAAGCTGTTGCCAATGAAGTGTGAAGCTCTATAGTGAGTTTTGCCCCTCAAATTTGTTCAAGGTAGAGCTAGAATTGGCCAGACCTTCTCTTGCTCAGGCATCAGATGTGAGTTGTTCTGGAAAGGATGTGACCTCAGATGAAGTAGCTTTCTGTACCTGAGGTGGACTCTCTGAAGGAGCTGACAGCTAGAGGTGTCTACGGACTGCATAATTTATAACTGGGTAGCAAATCGTCCTTTGAAAACACAATCCTGGTAGTGCCTCTCCTTAGCTGCCTCACTGTCCCCCACTTGGAGCAGAGATAAGTTGCCCTGGGATGGATTGTTATACAGCAGTATTAACTGTACTATATCACAAAAAAAAAAATCTAGGTAAATAAAGTTACAAAATGAAATAAATAGCAAAGCCTATTACTTAATTTAGGTATTCATTTATTTGAACTCTGTATGGGTGTTTATTTGGTCTCTGTATATAATGGAAGGAATCAAAAAGAGAAAATGTCAAGGGATAAAAAACTCTTTAATGTCAAGCTATCATAAAATTAAGGTTTGAACAATAAGTGAGACAAAAATGGGCAAAGAATTTGTAACAAAAAATAGGCAAAGGATTTCTGTCCTTTAACATATGATATGTTCACATAAATGAATAAGAGATTCTTAGTACAGAAACATGTCAGAAAAGATATACATACATATAATGAATATATGAAAAATATTTCATCTCATGAATAAATAATTGTAAAAACTATAAGAAATACCATTTTAACTTATTAAAAATATTAAAAGAAACTGATAGTCCATGCTTATGTTGATGGGATAAGGTCATTCATATAAACCCTGATGAGAGAATTTCTAAGATTCTTCTAGAAAGCTTTTTGGCAATGTGCATTAAATAAGTCATAAAATTGTACATTCCCTCTCACCAGCAATTAAATTTCCAAAACCTACCTTGGAGAAATCTTCCAGTATTTCTGTCTTAAAATGTTCATCCCAGCCTTTTATGTTTGCTAATAGCCAAATAGGGGGATAGTTTTAGTAATTGATGGGATAGACATTATATGGCCATTAAGCATGCTATTTAGCAGAAATTTTAATAGTGAGAAAAGGTGTTTACTATGTTCAATAAAATGCACAAATCTATATACAATAAAGATTCAACTATGAAAAATGTTTATAAATGTTTGAAAATGTAGTGATTTGTCCAAAATTGCTTCTACTCTTAGGAAGATTCTTAAATAGTATTAATTTCTACCCACCTTGGACAGGGGAAAGATTTTCTCTTCAAGCTCCCACCTTAATACAAGACACTCGTGTCTTCACTGTGGGGGCACTTACAGGTATTCAGGATTGTTGGACATTGAGTCGTTCTCAGGCAATAATTAGCAAGTGGTTCACCCTCAGGCACCTCCAAGTACTGAGTTTCTTTCACTCACCCTTGTGGGTCTTGCGGCCAAAAGTCCCTTTCCTATTTTTTTTAAATATTTATTTATTTATTCATGAGAGAGAAAGAGAGAGAAAGGCAGAGACACAGAGGAGAAGCAGGCTCCATGCAGGGAGCCTGTTGTGGGACTCGATCCCGGGACTCCAGGATCATGCCCTGAGTCAAAGGCAGGTGCCAAACCGCTGAGCCACCCAGAGATCCCTGCCCTTTCCTATTTTGGACTTCCTTTCTCTCCCCAGTTCCTTCAGGTCCAGGGATCCCCAGCTTCCTCTTATTCCTTTCTTTCAATCAGTTTTTTCCCCTAAACTGGATTCAATCAAAGTTAGACTGATGTTTTAATCTTTTTTCTGCTTCAGTGACAGCTTGCCCATCACTGAGTAGCATCATTCAGTGCTACTGAGTATATAGGAGACATACATATCTAAGTGCTTTGGTCTAATGAGTGTTTTTGTTTTGACAAATTCACATTATTGTTCTAAGACTTATGCTGGTTAGAGGAGGCTGGATGAACTGAAAATGAAATCCACCTGAAATCCTGCAGTTTCTACTTGCAATGCTATAATTCTGGGAACTTTGGAAAAGTGCATTGTATTTAGATTATAACATGGTTTGTATTCAGAGAATTCAGAAGACTTCCAGAAAAGCATTGTAAATCACACTGAATATATGTCATCTGAGTTGTAGAGAAATGTCTCAATTTACTTCCTGAGACCTTGATACTCAATTTCTCTTCTAATTTGTTTGATGACAGATATAGGCAGTGCTATGGCCTCTTACACAACTGAAAAGGAGTAGTCTTCTCTTTTTCAGAAATCCCCCTGTGCTTGACTCAAACTTTCTCTGTGAAGAAAAGAGATAATGGAAGTATGAATTCTTAAGGCTAGTTTAGGTGGCGTTAATGACTGTACCATACCAACCTTTTAAGCAACCTCTCTATTCTAACTTCTCCAGTAGAGGAAAAAAATCAACAGAAGCCAAGTTGGCAGCAAAGAAAGCATTTCTGCCTATGACAATGTGTCTGGGACACAAGCCATTCACCTTGAAGCACTGGTCTGTTCATTTGTGGATGGCTTAATTGATGGTCCTTTTAACAGCTAGGTCTTTTTTCCGTGGTGTGTAACCCAGTGGCTCACCTTTGCCCTTGTTTTCTGTATGTCTGTCTTTATTACCCATTAAGAGAAGGAAAGCTGTAGACCTCCACTTCTAAGGGCATTTCCTTATTCTCACAAAGCTGGGAAGATATGGAGCAAAGGTTGGGAATAAAATAAACTATCAAACCATACAAAGTATTTGAGAAAGTATGATACAGGGAACCAGAGCTTAGTTCCTAAGAAAAGCCCTGCTACTTTTTGTAGGTATCTGTATTCATCAGTTAATTTCTTCTGGGCAGCTGGGCTAAGTTTATGAGATTGTCTAAACATGGGTCTTTAAGAACACAAGTACACAACTATCTCACCAGCAATGTATATTCTTTAAATGTCACTAAACTTAAAATATGAAATCATCGTTTAAGCTTTTATGCAGAAATAAGCAAATGATCATTATAAGAACCACGGTCAATAAAACGTTGGATTTTTTTGCACCAATCAATAAAAGTGAAAATGGAATAATAACTTTAAAACCTTTAAAGAAAAAAGAGTGTATTTTTTTTAAAGATTTTATTTTGGGAGGGGGAGGAGAGTGTGTTGAAGAGAGAAAAAGAGAGAATCTCAAGCAGACCCCTTGCTGAACTGGGAGCCCAATGTGGGGCTCTATCTCACGACCCTGAGATCATGACCTGGGCTGAAACAGAGTCAGATGCTTAACCAACTGAGCCACTCTGGTACCCCAAAGTATATTCTAATAAAGCTCTAGCTGTGCTATCATTCACAGGTGAGGACTACTAAAATAGATAATTAAAAACTTTCAGAATACTTACTACATATATATCTTTTTTTGGTAGCTATTACTAATAGAAATCTTAGTATTCCAGAAGAAAAATGAAATGGAGGTAAAGTAGTTGGGTATGTGGAAAAGGGGGGAGAACTTGATTAGGGAGGTTGCTGGAATGTGGTTTTAAGATTACAAAAGAAAAGAACCATCCATTTAGAGATAATATGATAAAGGGTGTATGTGGGTATGGGTTGATGTTTACTGACATGACCATGGTAAATGAAATGAATTATTTTTCATTCACTTACCTGTTAAACAAAAGCAGAACATAAAAGGTAAAAAAAATTATTATGCAAATACTGAACCTTATTACTTACTACGAAGTAATAAGCTCGAAGTGAGAGAATGAGTTTCAGAAAGGCAGAAGTTTCCTAGTTGATTTTTTTATTTAAATAAAGGGAATAGGGGTACCTGGGTGGCTCAGTCTATTAAGCATCTGCCTTAGAGTCCTGGGATCGAGCCCCACATAAGGCAACCTGCTCAGTGGGGAGCATGCTTTTCCCTCCCCCCCTACTCATATTCTCACTTGCTCTGCTCTTTCTCTATCAAATAAATAGATAAAAAAATCTTAAAAAATAAAGGGAATAAAAATAAATTTGTGCTTATGTGGTTATGAATTAATAATTATAGAATAAGTAATGTCTGCTAGATGTTATATTAATCTGAATGATATTAAAATATTTCAGTTCATCCTAAAACATAGAAAGAGAATATGATCTGTATTTCAAAACCATATTAGAAAAGAGCAACATATTTGAAAAAAACTTGAGGAAAGATGACATAGCATGGAGCTATTAAAATTGTGGGGATTATATAAAACCGTTGAAAATGTTTGTGTAATGTTAGGTAAAATATACTGAAAATGAATTATTATGTAAATTATGTAAATATACATTCATGTGAAAGATAATATGAGCATATTAGGATTATTAGGATAGTGTCACTAATAGTATTAAAAGTATTAAATTATTTTAATAATAATAATTTAACAATTAATTATTTTAATATATATTTAATAAATAATTAAATTATTTATTAAAAGTATTATATTCTCACAATTCTTTATTCTAAAGAATAAGTTGATTTTGTAATAATTTACTTGAAATAATATATTTTTTAATAACATGCCTGTCTCTGCAAAGATTTTGCAAAGGAAATGTTTTACTTTTGTTTTGTAAACTATTTTAATATTCCTGCTTTACTTTTTACTTTTGATATGTGATAAACTAACAAGTTATACAAAAGCATCACCTGTAATACTTACTTTCAATATGTGATTAACAACTTAATACAAAAGCATCACATGTTATATTATTTAAATGAAACTGTGTTTCTGGTCCATGATGGAATTGAATTTTGCCTCAAATAATTATTAAATACTCAAAGTGGTTACTTCTGTGACTCTTTGAAAAAGCCTTCTTTAATAACCATGGATATTTGCCTCATGTGAAGTTATTGCTACATCACTGGAATAATCTACCTGTCTTCAGGTTGCTTCAATATATGTTACTTTTCCCAGGATTAGTAGTCTTAGTGTATGTTTACTGGAGCTGAAATAGAAAGTGCCATCAAACAGAGTTCAAGAGGCTTATTTTCATTGAAGTCTCCCTGAGGATGGGGACCATTCCTGTATTTAATGTTGTTCATGCCATTGGAGCCACAGCCTCAGTAAGTCAAAGAATATTGAAGAAGCCCTGTAGGTCAGGGTAAGGACAGGCAACAGGATTGTTCAGTGTTGTAATGCAGCCATCCCATTTCAGCAGCATTGGGAAGTGTGGCCCTAGGTATGAGATCTGTAGATCTGATGAGGAATTGTGCTATTGCCTAGAGTCCATTTTTGATGGAATACATTTTCCTTGAAGAGGAAAATAATTATTTTCAAATGATTAAGTTCTAAATTAGGAAGAAAATGTGGATAGTATGTAGCACTCATTTTGTTCAGTCATGATCAATTACCCCAGTCCCTAGCACATCCAATGCTGCTTTTAATACAAAGCAATGATTGAGGTCACTGGAACTCTGCTGATGATATGCAGAACTCAGAGTTATCCATGTTGGAACCTCAATGAACCTTCAAATCAGAAATGATATGAAAATGGAGAATAGGTAAGGTTAATATAAAATAACATTAACTCATTTAACCCTTTTGAGAGCCCTGTGATGTATATATATAAAGAAGCATGGCTTGGCATATAGAACTTGAAGGTTCTTTCCTCTGCCTCCTAAAATAGACTCCATCAGGGCAGGTTGAGGTAATAAGGTCCTCTTCAAAAAGTAGTTTTATCTGACACATACCTACTATTTCTATTAGAGAAAGTAGTCTTATTTCCTAAGAATAATATAGTCCTAACGGTTTAAGCATGCCAGCTCCCTTCTTCTCATGACTAAAATATGACCTTTAATTTATAAATTCTTGGGATAAAATTGAGATTCAGCTTGCTTCTCTTTAGATACTATAGTTTAGAAATTTATTTCTAGATAAGTATGTATCTCAATCAAAATCTCTATCAAAACTATTTTTAGGTGTAATAGAGTTCAATATGTAATGATTATATTATTAGACTTATAAATGAATATTTCTTACCTTAGCATGGGAATCACACTTGGAAGTAACAAGGTATTTGAGTCTGATAGTTTTAATCTCAAGCCATAACTTTTTGCCATAGGTTATCTATAAATATGGCATGTGTGCACATGCACATACACACATATGTAAATGTATATGTATATCTGTTTATCACTTGGTCAGTAAGTATTCTTTGAGAGCCTGGTAGGCATTGGTAATAAAGAGGATTCCCATCCCAATGGAACTGACATTCTAGTAGAGAGAGAGAGAGAGAGAGAGAGAGACAATAATCATGTCAAAAACAAGATATTTCAGGTACTGATAGGTGCTCTGGAGGGGACAGATATGGTGATATAAAGAGTGACTATTGAGGCATGAATGTGTTATTGCAGCTGGGGAGCAGTGAATACTTCCTTGAGGTGGTGGAGGTTGATATGAGTTAGGATCTTAGTGGAGAGAAAATGACAGCCATACAAGTCTGGGGGAAGAGTTCTGAACAGAAAGAACTAGCAAGTGCATAAACATTGGGATGGGAAAGAAAATTCAGTGATTCTGGAGCTTTATATAAAAAAAATTGGAGAAGAATGAAGTTGGGGAGCAATGAAGTTGAAGAAGTGGGCAGGGCCAGATTATATTAAGCCTTTTAAAGTCAATAAATATAGTTGAGACCCTAAAGTGTATTGGGAAGCTGTTGCAGGGATGTAGCAGGTGAGGAATATGATCTCACTTCCAATTTAGGAAGATGTCTGTGATAAAATCCCTCCTACTCTTTGTGTTTCAAATTTACTAGTTTTGCAAGGTCTGCCAATTTTATCTCTGTGATTGCCCATTCACCCGTTTATTTTCGCCATTCCCACTGTCACTATTTTAGTTCAAGTCTTTATTTTCTTGAGTTATTACTATGACCTACTAATTTGCTTCCCTGCCTCCGGTCTTTTCTGTTTCTGATACATTCTAATTTCTGCTGTTAGATTCCTTTATCTTAACTCATTGGCCTCGCAATGCTTTTAGAGTTAGGTCCTGTATCCCTATGGAGAAGGCTTTCAGAAAGAAGTCCTGTGTTTGTACCCAAGGGCTTCACAGGGTAGGGCTAGCTTTGTTGTGTTTATTTGAGGAATTGAATTTCTCAAAAGGGAGAGATTCATTTTTAAGAAGAATTTCAGCTCACTGGCTTGATCTGAAGATAAGGGGTCAATATTGGAAAAGAACGCTAATATTGAATGTAGTTTAAACATGCCACAGAAGTTTCCCTTTAGCTCAGCCTCCTGGACTGAAGCAAAATTCCCAAGGGAAGTTGAATGTCATAAACAGAAATCCTTTAAAAGAAAATGAAAAACACACTGTAGCAATACTTTGTGTCCTTATTAAGGGTATGCCATGAACTACTCCCTTATTAGAAAACCTGTGGATCCCAAAGACAAATCCTGGTAACAAAAGTGAGGTTACAAAGTGCTCAAGAAAGATTAAGCAGTGGCATCTTCTGACTGTCTAATGGAGAAAATCATCAGCAGTTATTGTAATGATTCTAATAGTTTTAAGTTTTAACTTTACCAGATACAAACTTTATTCAAATTTGGGCCAATCTTGTACAACTCAGTGAGTTATTCAGGTCACTGTTTGGCTATTAGTGGAAATCATCACAGACAGACCCATAGATAAGTGGATGAAATCAGTGGAGAACACATTGTGCTGCGGGTTTATATTACAGCAATTAATCTAGCATCTGGGAGGAACACAGACTAAGGCCTTAACATCATTCCTCCATCAGAATCATTCCTCATTTAGCTCATTTGGGAAGCCTCGCCAAAGCTTGAAAATAAAGGATCGTAGATGAAAGTTGCCACATCCTGTTGAGAATGGGCAATTATCCTTTATTCGATTTCCAACTTTCCTTGTAAACATGCCAACAGATAAAATGTTGGTTTGAGAGTAGGGCTGTTAGAATTAACGTTTTCTCACCACATAAGTAAAGCATGTGTCCTTAGGCCTCATTTCCTGGAGATGGCTATGGGCCTGCCAAGCAATATCTTTCAATGCCTACTTCTCCATGACAGCAAGTAGCCATTATAAAAGGGAATAACATGTCAAGTCTGGACCACTAGCCTATTTTTGTGATCACACCATACTGATCACTTGAAAGATAGTTTTAATGTTTTCCCTTGGAACATTGGGTTTCAAGCATGGGAAGATAAGGCTTTTGCTTTCTCAGGTTTTGTCTACAAGGGCCTGTGCTCATTACTGATTGTCCTACACAGGAATGCTGATGCATGGTTGCCACAGGTTTGCAGCCGTATAGGCTATGTAGTCAGCCATACAGAGATATTGGGGGAATAGGTTGGCACACGGGAATCCAAGGGTATTCTTTAGAATAGATTTAGAAAATTTTGAATCACAATCCTAAATCTTGACTGCCAGTTACTAACTAGTTTTATGTATCTTCAAGATTGCATTTATTTGTATTGTGATAAAAAACACATAAAATTTACCACCTTGACCATTTTTAAAATGACAACAGTTATTGCTGTTACCTAGATTCATGTTGTTTTGGGGCAAATACCCAGAACTTTTTCATCTTGCAAATCTGAAACTCTATACCAGTTATACAATAGCTCCTCATTTCTCCATCTCTTCAGCCCCTACTAATCACCATTCTACTTCTTGTTTGTATAAATTTGACTATTTTTGATACGTCATTTAAGTGGAATCATCCAGTATTTGGCTTTTTTTTTTGATTGGCTTATTAACGTGATGTCTTAAAGATTCACCATGTTGTAGTATGTGGCAAGATTCTTTCCTTTTTAAGGCTACATGATGAACAATGTTCCAGTGTATGTATATACCACATTTTATTTATCCATTCATTTTGTTATCTGTAAAATGAGAAACAATCAATTATTTTTACCTCAGAATTATTTTTTTATTATATTTTTTGTATATTTTTTATTGGAGTTCGATTTGCCAACATATAGCATAACATCCAGTGCTCATCCCGTCAAGTGCCCCCCTCAGTGCCTGTCACCCAGTCAACCCAACCCCCGCCCCACCTCCCCTTCCACTAACCCTTGTTCATTTCCCAGAGTTAGGAGTCTCTCCTGTCCTGTCACCCTCTCTGATATTTCCCACTCATTTCTCTCCTTTCCCCTTTTTTCCCTTTCACTACTTTTTATATTCCCCAAATGGTTGAGACCATATAATGTTTGTCCTTCTCCTATTGACTTACTTCACTCAGCATAATATTCTCCAGTTCCATCCACATTGAAGCAAATGGTGGGTATTCATCGTTTCTAATGGCTGAGTAATATTCCATTGTGTATATAGACCACACCTTCTTTATCCATTCATCTTTCGATGGACACCGAAGCTCCTTCCACAGTTTGGCTATTGTGGACATTGCTGCTGTAAACATTGGGGTGCAGGTGTCTTGGCTTTTTACTGCATCTGTATCTTTGGGGTAAATCCCCAGCAGTGCAATTGCTGGGTTGTAAGGTAGCTCTATTTTTAACTCTTTGAGGAATCTCCACAGTTTTCCAGTGTGGCTGCACCAGTTCACATTCCCACCAACAGTGCAAGAGGGTTCCCCTTTCTCCACATCCTCTCCAACATTTGTTTTTTCCTGCCTTGTTAATTTTCCCCATTCTCACTGGTGTGAGGTGCTATCTCATTGTGGTTTTGATTTGTATTTCCCTGATGGCAAGTGATGCAGAGCATTTTCTCATGTGCTTGTTGGCCATGTCTTTGTCTTCTTTGGTGAAATTTCTGTTCATGTCTTTTGCCCATTTCATGATTGGATTGTTTGCTTCTTTGCTGTTGAGTTTAATAAGTTCTTTATGGATCTTGGATACTACCCTTTATCTGATATGCCATTTGCAAATATCTTCTCCCAGGTTGTCTTTTAGTTTTGTTGACTGTTTCTTTTGTTGTGCAGAAGCTTTTTATCTTGATGAAGTCCCAATAATTCATTTTTGCTTTTGTTTCCTTTGCTGTCATAGATGTATCTTGCAAGAAGTTGCTGTGGCCAAGTTCAAAAAAGGGTGTTGCCTGTACTCTTCTATAGGATTTTGGTGGATTCTTGTCTCACATTTAGATCTTTCATCCTTTTGAGTTTATCTTTGTGTCGGTGTAAGAGAATGTTCTAGTTTCATTCTTCTCCATTTGGATGTCCAATTTTCCCAGCACCATTTATTAAAGAGACTGTCCTTTTTCCAGTGGATAGTCTTTACTGCTTTGTCAAATATTAGTTGACCATAGAGTTGAGGGTCCATTTCTGGGTTCTCTATTCTGTTCCACTGATCTATGTGTCTGTTTTTGTGCCAGTACCACACTGTCTTGATGACCACAGCTTTGTAGTACAACTTGAAATCTGGCATTGTGATGCCCCCACCTCTGGTTTTCTTTTTCAATATTTCCCTGGCTATTCAGGGTCTTTTCTGATTCCACACAAATCTTAAGATTATGTGTTCCAATTCTCTGAAGAAAGTGCATGGTATTTTGATAGGGATTGCATTAAATGTGTAAATTGCCCTGGGTAGCATTTCACAATATCAATTCTGCTAATCCATGAGCTTCTTTCAGAAGTGTTCTGTAGTTTTTAGGGTATAGATCCTTTACCTCTTTGGTTAGGTTTATTCCTAGGTATCTTATGCTTTTGGGTGCAATTAATTTCTCTTTCTTCAGTCTCATTGTTAGTGTATAGAAATGCCACTGATTTTTGGGCATTGATTTTATATCCTGCCACACTGCTGAATTGCTGTATGAGTTCTAGCAATCTTGGGTTGGAGTCTTTTGGGTTTTCTATGTACAGTATTATGTCATCTGCAAAGAGGGAGAGTTTGGTTCCTTCTTTGCCAATTTGAATGCCTTTTATTTCTTTTTGTTTGATTGCTGAGGCTGGACTTCTAGTATTATGTTCAATAGCAGTGGTGAGGGTGGACATCCCCATAGTGTTCCTGATCTTAAGGGAAAGGCTCTCAGTGTTTCCCCACTGAGAATGATATTTGCTGTGGGCTGTGATGCTGAGGAATGTTCCCTCTGTTCCTACACTCTGAAGAGTTTTGATCAGGAATGGATGCTGTATTTTATCAAATGCTTTCTCTGCATCTGTTGAGAGGATCATATGGTTCTTGTTTTTTCTCTTGTCTATCACGTTGATTGCTTTCTGAGTGTTGAGCCAGCCTTGCATCCTGGGGATAAATCCCACTTGGTAATAGTGAATAATCTTCTTAATGTATTGTTAGATCCTATTGGCTAGTATCTTGTTGAGAATTTTTGCATCTGTGTTCATCGGGGTTATTGGTCTATAATTCTTTTCTGTTGGGGTCTTCATCTGGTTTTGGAATAAAGGTGATGCTGGCCTCATAAAATGACTTTGGAAGTATTCCATTCCTTTCTATCTTTCAGAACAGCTTTAGTAGAATAGGTATGGTTTCTTCTTTAAATGTGTGATAGAATTCCCCTGGGAAGCCATCTGATCCTGGACTTTTGTGTCTTGGGAGGTTTTTGATGACTGCTTCAATTTCCTCCCTGGTTATTTGTGGCTTTCCAGAAATGCATCCATTTCTTCTAGATTGTCTAATTTATTGACATATAGCTGCTCATAGTATGTTTTTAAAATCGTTTGTATTTCCTTGGTATTGGTTGTGATGTCTCCTTTTTTCATTCCTGATTTTATTAATTTGAGTATTTTTTTCATTTTAATAAGGCTGGATAATGGTTTATCCATCTTATTAATTCTTTCAAAGAACCAACTCCTGGTTTTGTTGATCTGTTCCACAGTTCTTCTGGTCTCTATTTCATTGAGTTCTGCTCAAATCTTTATTAACTTTCTTCTTCTGCTTGGTGTAGATTTTATTTGCTGTTTTTTCTCCAGTTCCTTTAGGTGCGAGGTTAGCTTGTGTATCTGAATTTTTTCTAATTTTTTCAGGGATGCTTGTATTGCTATTTATTTCCCTCTTAGGACTGTTTTTGCTGTATCCCAAAGATTTTGAATGGTTGTATCTTCATTTTCTTTAGTTTCTATGAATATTTTTCCCCTAAAGATTGTATTTATTTATTCATGAGAGACACAGATAGGCAGAGACACAGGTAGAGGGAGAAGCAGGCTCCCCACAGGAAGCCCCATGTGAGACTTGATCCCAGGAACCTGGGATCACGCCCTGAGCCAAAGGCAGACACTCAACCACTGAGCCACCAGGCGCCCCTCCATGAATCTTTTTAATTCTTCTCTAATTTCCTGGTTGACCCTTTCATCTTTTAGCAGGATGCTCTTTAACCTTTAACCTTTAAACTTTAATTTGAGTTTCTTCCAAATTTCATCTTGTGATTGAGTTCTAGTTTCAAAGCATTATGGTCTGAAAATATGCAGGGGACAATCCCAGTCTTTTGCTATCAGTTCAGACCTGATTTGTGACCCAGGATGTGGTCTATTTTGGAGAAAGTTCCATGTGCACTTGAGAAGAACGTGTATTCTGTTGCGTTTGGATGGAAAGTTCTGTGAAATCCATCTGGTCTAGTGTATCATTTAAAGCTCTTGTTTCTCTGCAATGTTGTGTTAGAAAATCTGTCATTTGTAGAAAGTGCCGTGTTTAAGTCTCCTACTATTAGTGTATTATCTATGTCTTTACTTTGGTTATTAATTGAGATGCTTGGCAGCTCCCACATTAGGGGCATAAATATTCATGATTGTTAGGTCTTCTTGTTGAATAGACCCTTTAAGTATGATATAGTGTCCCTCTTCATCTCTTACTTCAGTCTTTGGGATAAACTTTAGTCTATATGATATGAGGATTGCTACCCCAGCTTTATTTTAAGGACCATTTGAATAGTAAATGGTTCTCCAACCTTTCATTTTCAGACTGGACGTGTCCTTAGGTCTAAAATGAGTCTCTGGTAGACAGCAAATATATGGGTCTTGCTTTTTTATCCAGTCTGAAACCCTGCCTCTTTTGATGGGATAATTTAGCCCATTTAGGTTCAGAGTTACTATTGAAAAATATGAATTTAGTGTCATCATAATACCTATTCAGTTCCTGTTTTTGTGGATTATTTCTTTGGGCTTCCTCTTTCTTTTACAGGGTCCCCCTTAATATTTCTTGAAGAACGGGTTTGGTGGTCACATATTCTTTATCCAGCGTTGCTGGATAAAGTATTCTTGGCTGCATGTTCTTCTCATTTAGTGCCATGAATATATCCTGCCAGCCCTTTCTGGCCTGCCAGGGCTCTGTGAAAAGGTTTGATGTTAATCTAATATTTCTCCCCATATAAGTTAGGGATCTCTTGTCTCTCTTTGTTTTAAGGATTTTCTCTTTATCTTTGGAATTTGCAAGTTTTACTATTAAATATTGAGGTATTGAATGGTTTTTATTGATTTGGGGGGAGACCTCTCTATCTCCTGGCTCTGAATGCCTGTTTCCCTCCCCAAGTTAGGGAAGTTGTCAGCTATGATTTGTTCAAATATGCTTTCTGGCCCTCTGGCCCTCTTGGCACTCTCTGAAACCCCAATTATATGTAGATTTTTCCTTCTGAGGCTGTCATTTATTTCTCTTAACCTTTCCTCATGATTTTTTAATGTTTTTCCCTTTTTTTCCTCAGCTTCCTTCCTTGCCATCATCTTGTCTTCTGTGTTGCTCACTCTTTCTTCTACCTCATTAATGCTCATCGTTAGGACCTCCAGTTTGGATTGCATCTTATTTAATTGGTTTTTAATTTTGGCCTGATTAGATCTAAATTCTGCAGTCATGAAGTCTCTTGAATCCTTTATGCTTTTTTCCAGAGTCACCAGTAGCTTTATAATTGTGCCTCTGAACTGGCTTTCTGACATCAAATTATAATCCAAACTCTGTAACTCTGTGGCAGAGAGTGCTGTTTCTGAATCTTTCTTTTGTCATGAGTTCTTCCTTCTAGTCATTTTGCTTAGTGCAGAGTGGCCTCTAGTTGTATATACTATAAATCCCTCTGACTTCCCCCTGGAGCTTTCAAATGCTGATTGGGTCAAGAACTTGCTCTTCCCCTATTCTTCCAGCTGGTCTTCTGGGGGAGGGTCCACTGTGCTGATTCTCAGGTGTGTGTACCTTGTGAAAAGCAAAAGCCTTTCTCTCTGTAGTGTTCCAGCTATTCTCTCTTTAAATTTCAAGTTGGATTCGTAGGTGTTCAGGATGGTTTGAAAGTTATCTAGGTAAGTTGGTGGGACCAGGTGAGGTGAGGACCCCTACCCCTCTGCCATCTTGCCCCACGTTCTACCTCAAAGAATTAGTATCATCTTTTAGTATAAATGCTGAAGTAGTGCATGCTTTTTACTCTTACTTTGGAAAATTATGTTATAGCACAAAGTATTGGTCAAAGGTTTATGAAATCTGCATTTGGAGTTTGGCTCTGCTTCCAGTTTTTGGAACACACCAATAGTCTATGTTCTCTGGAGTCACAGTGAATAATAAAAAAATCATATCTGTTTTAGGTATTCAGCAGGATTTTTGAAAGGTAAATAGGCATATTAATTCCTCAAAAATCTCTCAGTAATTTTTGGTGCCTAGATGCTCAGCTGTTAGTTCTGTATATGGCTCTTATATCACTTAGGAGGGGTAGGATCTTAGCCGAATCTCAGTCTCTTCATCTATAAAAATTATTGAGTCTAAACCAGGTGACTGAAATAACTGAACTTTATTTATTTATTTATTTTTTTGTGTTACCTGGACTTTTATTATTATTTTTTTTTTATTTTTTTTTTAATTAACTTTTATTGGTGTTCAATTTACCAACATACAGAAAAACACCCAGTGCTCATCCCGTCAAGTGTCCACCTCAGTGCCCGTCACCCATTCCCCTCCAACACCCGCCCTCCTCCCCTTCCACCACCCCTAGTTCGTTTCCCCGAGTTAGGAGTCTTTATATTCCGTCTCCCTTCCTGATATTTCCCAACATTTCTTTTCCAAACAGTGTATGTTCTCATTCATTTGGGGAATATGAATAATAGTGAAAGGGAATATAAAGGAAGGGAAAAAAAATAACTGAACTTTAAAATCAATTTAAAAAACTCTGTCAATAAACAGACATCTTATGCCTTACTTTGGTATTTTTTTTGGTATTTAAAAGAATGTTATGTGACTAAAAATAAGGTACTTTGTAGTTTTAAAATCTACTTTTCCAAAACTGTATGTTCCAACCACTCCCTTCTTTTCCTTGTCAAAGTTTAATAACAGACACTGTCCACCACATGCCCTCAAAATATCCTATAGAATTGTATTAAACTTTAAGGCATATTGGAGAATTCTATGACTTGTACTTTTGAACTTTAGGTAGTTTCCCACTGCATCAGTTCTTCTGGCATTTTCAGGATCTGTGCCAAAAGTGCAATTGGCCTGCCACTACAGACTTCTCTTAACTATCAAAATGATGAGCTTATCATATATATATAGAGAGGTCTATATTTTGAAGAACTGTGGATACTAAATATGTAACATTAATAAACATTACATTCATTTTTGTTTAAATGGAAAAAAATAGAAAATGTTAGCAAGTTTGAAAATACCAAACTAAGAAATGTGCTGCTTGGCTAAACCACTGATGATTAAATGATTGAACAAAAGGAGACAAGAACTAGGAAGATACAGAAGTTTGCTGATCCCTCTCCCTTCCCTGTTCCAGGGTGCCAGTTAGCTTCATCACCTTGTCATGAAGTTATTTAAGAGCAAGATTTATGGTAGAGATGGAGCAGGCCACGGTCATCAAAGGAGTGTGAAGTAAGAAACATATCAGAATAGATGGAGCTTTCTGATTACAGTTAGATTTTTATTAAGGTTGATTATCAACACTTCAGATTAAATTCAATTAGAAAAACTCTGATTTCTCAAAGACAGTGTTAAGATCTAGCAATCTTAGAATAACTTCATTTCCAATTTTATGCCATTGGAATTTTATACTGAAAACTTGTTCAATAAAAACCTAAACTCTTAACAATTTATAAAGGATGAAATGTGTTTTTTTTGTGAATATCTAAATGTTTGGCCATCAAGAATCTTGAAAATAATGATGTATATAGTTTTTTACATATTTAAAATTAAGGCTGTGTATCCTATCAATAATAAATTATTTACATTCTTTGCTGTTATTATCTGGATATGCAACTATTATTTTTTAATTTTTTTTATTTATTTACGATAGTCACACAGAGAGAGAGAGAGGCAGAGACACAGGCAGAGGGAGAAGCAGGCTCCATGCACCGGGAGCCCGATGTGGGACTCGATCCCGGGTCTCCAGAATCGCGCCCTGGGCCAAAGGCAGGCGCCAAACCGCTGCACCACCCAGGGATCCCTGGATATGCAACTATTAAAAACATAGACTCACTAGAGAGTATTTTGATGAAACAGAATGAAAGTCACAACAAAAACTTTAATGAGATATTTTAGACAAGGCTTTTTATTGTATCTATATGTAACCTCTATCCTTAGTGAACATGATGCCTAATGCCATTCAGTTATAAGTGATGAGAATGCTAAATAAAAATTCCCATTCCATATGAGTTAAAATTATAGGTGCATATGACATAAATCTTTATTTTGAACAGAAAGGCATACCCAATTTTTATTAATGGAAAATTATTTTCTTCCTATTACTTTAAAATAAATATTAAATAATAGGAGTTTGAGGGAGTATCAGATTATTTGTTGGCGCTGATGGTAAACATGTTGCAGTCTGGTTACAAGGACATTTTATAGATTTGTGTGGTTTTTGTCCATACATGAGAAGAAGACTGATCAGGTAGTCACAAAGAAACATAGATGAAGAAACAATTAATTTTAGCTGATAGTGAATATGGTAATTTAGGAAACCTTCATAAAAGACATAATGCTTGAGCTTGCTTTGAATTGTGACAGTGTTCACTGGGCAAAGGGGAGATGTCCATCACAGAGGATGCAGTATAAGTGCAAGGCACACAAGTGTGGAGCACTGTGGTTTGTGTGCACACAGAAATAAGTCAGGGGAGAGATCAAGAAGGAAACCAGATGACTGATGAATAATTAGAAGTGGAGGAAGGAGAAAATGGAATTAAAGATAATGCTAATATTTCAAGTCATTCATTTGTCCTTAACAACATTCTTGATTGCTGTACACATGTGTACTACAGTGTTTTGATCAAAATCTTATAAAAGCATCTACAAACAGGAAATCTCTTGTCATCAAACATTAGGAAGGAAAATACTTATAACACTGATAAGAATTATGTTAAATAAAATCTCTTACTGAAAGAAAAGCACAAATCAATTTTAAATATAAGGGGTAAGCAAACCTTGTGGCTTTTATGTAATGTTAGAAAGAGATGCTGTCTAACCTATGGCAATCAACAAATTCTGCTCTAATCCAGGAAATGTAAAATCAATCTTAAGCCTTTTAATGCTTTATTCAGGTGTATGTGTGGAAAGTGGTGGAGGAGGGAAAGACAGGAGGGAGAAATGGGAGAGAGATTTTAGACATATTCTTTTAAGAAGGACATGTCAGGCAGATACAACATGCATAATCTGCACAGGGAGATGAGCTTCATTGGACGTGAAAATGCAGTAATTATTTAATTGGTTAAACTGTAAATAGAAGAAGTATATAAGCAATTGAATTTATTTAGAGTTTTTTTTTTTATAGAAGTAAGCATCCATGATAGAAAGTTGAAGAGAAATAGAGCAGAGTGCATTATAACATTGCTGTTTCTTCAATAATAATATCAGATATAGCAAGGGTTTCTTGCTCCCTCCCCATTTCTGGTAAGGGAGTATAAACTTCACCACCACTCCATATGTACAATAAAATATCTTCAGCTATTTTTGCAAGTCCCCAGAGAGAATGAATGTTCCTGAATAGATGCTCTCAATTACTATGTGTTTCTTTTCCTTTTGGTCCATGTTTCTTTTGGAGATGTCACCAAAGATTTATGAAGGTGTATTACTCTCTTCCTGCTTCTTGATTTGTTTCCTGTTATCCCTTGTTAATACACTTCTGTACCAAGATCTCACTGGTTTGAAGTTGTTCTTTTAAAGAGATTCCCCCAACACACATCTGTGTGTTTTACCCTATCACAGAGGTCCCAAATATGTATCAGTTTTATTCTCTAAAACTCACTTACATCATGCATGAAGAATTATTTCAGCATCAAGATGGTTGAACATCTTTTCCTTGTACATAAACAGGAGTTCAGGAGGGTTGGCCTGAAAGCTAGGACTCTACCTAAAACAAGGCTTGCTTTTTATGCTAAATCTTTTCTTGTCTTTGAATTAAAGTTTAGAATTTACAAGTAATTGTTTGACATTAAACTTTTTAGCAATCCTATTAGATAGGTAGGACAGATAATTATCATCACCATTTAATAGACCAGAAACCTGAAACTTGGAAAGCTGTATTTACTCAGCAAGTAATTGCAGAGCTGAAACTCAAATCCAAGTTGTCAGAGTCTAGATCTGGTCCACGATTCTCAACTGTCTCCACAGTGATGATGATATGCTGTGTGTCAAATGCCATCCATTAATGTGTAACAACTGCAATCACAGAATGAAATTACATCCTTAGCTGAAAGTAGATTCCCCTTACTGCTTAGGGGTACCTTATCAAAACCACAGTTCTTCTCCCCACAAAAATGCACATTACTGGGCAGCCCTGTGCAATTATACACATCACATTCTTTTGCAACTAGATCCAAAGATTTTAGGGATGTTCTTAACCACAGAGCTATATTTATTTTATTTTTTTTAAAGATTTTATTTATTCATGAGAGAGAGAGGCAGAGACATAGGCAGAGGGAAAAGCAGGTTCCCTATGGGGAGCCTGATGTGGGTCTCAGTTCCAGGACCCCAGGATCATGACCTGAGCCAAAGTCAGGTGCTCAACCACTGAGCCACCCATGTACGGGACAGAGCTATATTTAAAGGAATGTCTGCATGTTGCATACTGATCCTGTTCTCTAAGGCAGGTTTTATCAAAGAGGTTTTACTGTGTATTTCAGTGCTAGTGTATATATTTCTTTTGATATCAAAATCGTTTATCCAAGGTATATGTCCTTATTAAAAAATATTAAAAATGCATAAAAGTGAGTCTACATGGTGAAGGAGAAATTTAGTTGAAATACCCAAAGTTCTATTTTCTTGAAAGTTGTATTAACAAGTTATGGTTTCTTATCATGTTTACAGTAATGAATTGAACTGTTGAATAATATGTGTATATTTGAATTGAATTATATATATAATCTATATATATGTACATGTATATGTACAAACATATATTTAGTTGCTTCTTCAGATTACTTAGAGCAGATTTGAGCAAACATTTCTTGCACAGACATTTAACAAAGTATTTTTAATAACTAAAAGATTTATGTCTGCACGACCTGTCTAGTCAATTGAATGATTGATCAATATCTGATTGATTTCAATAACCTGTGTGAATCTTACGAAGGATGGTAGTAGAGGTAAAGGCTCAACCTCTGTGGTTTTCAACCTTGGTTGCCCTTTTGAATCACCTGAGGATGGACTCCAATTTTAGGAATTTTGACTTGACTGTGTAAAGTGTGGCCTGAACAGTGGAATTTTTAAAAAGCTTCTCTAGTGGTTCTAGTTTACAATCACTGCCCTAATGCCTTTGTTTTCCCTTAAATGGGAGAACTCTTAAACAGCCCAAGAAAGAGTATATTATTTATAATCTGTCAAGCTAGGACAAATTGAGATTATTTTTGAGGAGAGGAGCTGTATTTAACAAGAATATGGGTGACTAAAGTAATAAATTCAGCCCACTCTTTTATAAATCTTTTTTCCTTCTTATAAATTACATACAACAGATAAAATCTGAATTGATAAACATCAACTATATGCTGATTATGTAGTCTATGTAATTAACCTTTCTGCCTTGCCTGATGAGTTATAACCATGATTATATTTAATCAGAATTATGGAATGTAGTTTCTGAAAGTCTCACCTGAGCCTTTTGATGCATCTCCTTATTCTTAACATGTCACAAAATATCTTGTATGTGAGGTTACATTTTTGAATCATAGTTTAATAAACCCAATCAAAAGTCTTTAAAAAAAAAACCCTCAAGGCCTAATTCCTCACCAGAGTAAGTTTCAGCTTTTTGAACCATGTCTAGAGTGGTTTAGGGAGCTGGAATACTAGTGGAGGGGAGGAAGAGGAAGAGCTTTAGAGAGCCCAAGGAATATGGATCTAGTTTAATTTCTTAACTCATATTTATAATGATGTCTTTCCTGGATATTTCTTCTTCCTGCACCCCCATTTCAGAAAATATAAAATTAGCAATTGAAGGTATGTGCAGTTACCTGAGGAGTAAGAAGAGTAGATTTAGAAGGGTGATCTCGGGGCTGATTTCTGCTAAATGATGTTGTGCCTCTCTCCACTCCTGCAGTTAGCCTATGCAATAACTAGCAGAACTGTACCTGGAAGGACTGGGAGCAAAGGGCTATCTCTGGAGAAGCTTTCAATTTTAAATCTAGATCATTAGATCAGAAATGGAGTGAAAGTGAATAAAATGCAAATACATTTTTATCATTTACATATGCCTCCAATTCTTTTTTCTTCCTGTCCCTATACTACACTGTAATGCTAGTTTGTTTATTTTTTTGATTATAGGCAACACACAATGTTACATTAGATTCAGGTGTACAACTTAGTGATTTGACAAGTTTATGCATTATACTGTGTTCACCACAGGGTAGGCTGCCATCTGTGCCATTATATCTCTACTACAGTATCATTGGTTGTCTGCTTTCTATGTCCGTGGTTTACCCATTCCATACCTGGAGGCCTGTGTCTCCCATTGCCCTCACCCATTTTGCTCAAGCCCCCTCGCTCTCTGGCAACCATCAGTTTGTTCTCTGTATTTATACATCTGATTTTGCTCTTTTCTTTGTTTATTCATTTTTTTAGATTCCATTTATGCATGGAATCTTATGGTATTTGTTTTCACAGTCTGCCTTATTTTACTTAGCATAATACTCTCTAGTTCTGTCCGTGTTGTCTCAAATTGCATGCTTTTTTATGGCTGTGTCATATCCCCTTAGAACTATAATGCTAGTTTAGCCATTAAATCTTTTTCTTAAAACCTGGAATTTCATTTTAAGAATGTTGGGTAATAGGGGCACCTGGATGGCTCACTCGGTTAAGCCTCCAACTCTCGATTTCAGCTCATGATTTCAGGATCATCAGATCAAGCCCAGCATCAGGTTCTATGCTCAGCAGGCAGTCTGTTTATCTCTCTCTGTTCCTCTTACAATCGAAAGAAAGAAAGAAAGAAAGAAAGAAAGAAAGAAAGAAAGAAAGAAAAGAAAGAAGAAAGAAAAAAAAGAAAGAGAAAGAAAGAAAGAAAGAAAGAAAGAAAGAAAGAAAGAAAGAAAGAGAAAACTGGGCAACAGATACCCTCCCTCAAATGATGGTATAAATCCAGGTTTAAAAAAAAAAATCCAGGTTTACAAAACTGGTGGAAATGATTAAAAGATAATTAACATATCAAAGACTATACAATCATCAGTGTAATAATTACGGAAATATGTCAGCATTCAACCCTAAATGTTAATAACTATGCTTAATAATAATGAGAACATTTATTAAGCTTAAAGGGCTAAGCACATTTTTAATTTATGTGCATTACTTTATTTAAACCTCATTATAACCCTGTGTTCTGTAGGACTTGTTGTCATTCCCATTTAACAAATGTAGAGATTGAGGCATAGAGAGAGAGATAATCTGCCCAAGGTCAAGGCCAGGCTATGAACTTGGACATTTTGTTTCTGGAGTCTACATTGTTAATCCCTACACAGTATAACCTATATACAAAATAGTTTGAACCAGTTGGGGAATAAATGGAAGAATTTGCATTTCTGAGAAGATTGGTCCAGTATAACAGCAAGTTAAGTGGTGGAGCATCAAGTATCTCATTCATATTCCCCCCTTAAGAGAACATAAGGGACCTATTTTACCAGGAAAGACATGAAAAATGATCCTTACTTCCTTAGATATGTAGGACTGAGAACTGGGACTGGGATGCTACCCAACTTGCAGTTGATAAGCAGGAAGACACAATAATTTAGGAATAACTGTTTTAGGATTGACAGCAGTAAACAGAGGAATATGAGCAGAGAAAAATAATTCTACGTCAAACAAAAGTGATCAGTGAACTTATCCTTAATGTAGAAATTTAAGCAAAATAAGAGAGAAAAAGAATAGAGATGGAGTTCCCCAGCACTGGCTCCCATACCCTTGTGATCTTTCTCACTCCTGCAGGCAGAAGAATATGTAATCCATCAGCAGTTATTCCAGAAAAGGCATGAAACACCACCCAGGTAAATGAATTAAGGAAAATCCACTAGAATTATTTTTTAGTTCTTTTGTCTTTGTTTTTATTCTGATTAAAAAGATTTCTATTGAAATATAACAAACATAGAAAATTATCAAAAGAACAAAACAATCAGTAAATTATCATGAAGTGAAATTTTCATATAACCACTGCCTGGGTCAAGGAGTGCAGTGGTAGCACCACACATATGCTCCTTGGACTCTCTTTTGACTTCTAACACCATATATTGGTTTTGCAGATTTTTGTGTTTTATATAAATGGATCAAGATGTATATATCATTTTGTGACTTGATTCTTTTACTCAACCTTATGTTTGTGAAGTTCATCCCTGTTGGTGCTTGTAGCAGTAATTCATTCATTGTCATTGTTACATATTGTGGAAGATTCCTGTAATGGTAGCTCCCAGTTAATCATGATTTTCTGTTTACATGCCCTTCTGTGGTGTGCTATTGGCTGCTTCTCCTATTAAAGGGTGAAGACTGTTTTTTCACTGTCTGAAATCGCAGCTGGCTTTATGAATGTTTTGACATAGATTGTGTTAGAAATGATATTATGCAAATTCTAGAAGCTTAGTCCTAAGAGTGCTTGGCAGCTTCCTCTCTTGCCTTCTTAGATCCTTTTGTTATCATGCTGTGAAGAAGCCTAGAGTAGCTTACTAAAGATGAAAAGCTCTACAGGATGAGAATAGGTTATCTCAGTGACAGCACCATGTTCCAGAGACCATCTTACACCTGCATATCTAGGTGAAATATCAGATGACTGTGACCACATGAGTGAATCCAAACACACGGGTAGAACAGAAACCCCCAGCCAACCTGCTCATTTTCCAAAAAATAATAAATTATGGTTTTAAGCCATCTAGTTGTTTGTTATGTAGCAATAGAAAATGGAAATAGCACATGTGAAAATATTAGTTTGTTTATCCATTCTATTTTAGTGGACATTTGGATTGTTTCTTTGTTTTGGATATTACAAGTATTTCCACTATGATATGTTTTAGGAAACACATATATGCATTTCTGTTGAATAAATATCTAGAGATATACTTGCTAGGTCGGTATTCATAGACACTGTCAAAGAGTTTTCCAAAGTGGCCGTATCAATTTATATTCCCATCACCAATGTAGGAGAGTTCTAGTTGCTCCATGTTATTATTCATTTTTGGCAATGTCTCTTCACTTTAGTCATTTTAGTCTGTGGGTTGTAGTACCTTACAGTAGATTTAATTTGAATTTCTCTGATGACTGAAGAATTGGATCTTTTTCATATGTTTATTGGCCCTTAGGATATCTTTTTAAAAATAAGGTATTTGGTTAAAGTCTGTTACCCATTTTACCATTGTCTGTCTTTTTCTTACTAGTTTTTAGGATTTCTTTATATATTCTTGGTTTAAGCCTTTTGTCAGTTTCATGTGTTAAGAACATCATTTCCCACCTACCTTGTGGCTTGTCTTTTTATTCCTGTAGTGGTGTCCTTTGAAGGTTTGGATCACACTACCACTTAGGTCAGCTGAGGTGATACCTGAGAGTGAGAAGAATGTAAATGGAAAATGAAGAAGTGAGAACATTTGTGACAATATGGTCCTAAGATCAACACTATTATGGGGCTGTGGTTCATGCCACTGACCTTCCTCTTTTGGATTTTTCCTTAGGAAGAGAGGCCTGTGGACATGGGATAAGAGTTGGACTATGGTAGCAATGAGATGTGCCTCACAGACCTCCAGCCACAGGGAGCGTGAGTAATGATGTTAAGTATGTTTTCTTGTTTATTGGCCATTATATATCTTCTTTTGTGTACTGTCTATTCAGTTCTTTTGCTCGTTTGAAAATTGAATGTCTTTTTTTTTTTTTAATTTTTTATTTATTTATGATAGGCACACAGTGAGAGAGAGAGAAGCAGAGACATAGGCAGAGGGAGAAGCAGGCTCCATGCACCGGGAGCCCGACGTGGGATTCGATCCCGGGTCTCCAGGATCGCGCCCCGGGCCAAAGGCAGGCGCCAAACCGCTGCGCCACCCAGGGATCCCTGAATGTCTTTTTAAAAATGATATATGCTAGTTCTTTATATATTCTGAATATGAATTCTTTGTTGGATCAATATACAGAAACTTTTTTTTTTACTAAGTTTGTGGTTTGTTCTTAACAGTATTTTTTTTGTGTGTGGGGAAATGATTTTCATTTTAATGAAGTCCAATTTAACTTTTTTTATTTTATGTTTAGTGCTTTTTGCATACTGCCCAATGATTTATCACCCATCCAAAGTTCTCGAAAAAATTCTCTTAAGGGCTTTAGATTTTAGCCTGTACATTAAACCTTATACATTAATCACTAATTTTTGTATATAATATAAGTGTAAAGGTTCTCTCAGCTATGTAGTTGTTTCAGAATAATTTATTAAGAAGACCAATTCCCCAACTATTGAATAGTATTGGTAAAAAATTATTGATATTATATATGTGTGTGATATTCTTTTGGACTCTCTTCTCTGTTGACCTATTTCTCTTGCATCAATACCAAACTGTTTTATTTACTGTATATTTATAGTAAATCTTAAATTGATGCTGTAAATCCTCCAACTTTGTTCTTCTTCAAAATTTTCTTGGATTCTCTGGATCCCTTATATAACCATATGATTTTTAGAATCAGTTTTTTAAGTTCCATAAAAAGTATGAATTTTATTAGGATTTCATTAAATACTTGTTTTCTTTTAAAATATGTTTATTATGTACTTTACATTGAGCACTTCAGAAAAGAAAATAATTACAATGATTTCAAAATGCAATTCCTGGATTCAATAAATGTCCTTTATAATTATGGCCAATCAATATCTAGAATTGTATGTAGACCCTAATCCAGCTAGCAAATAAATAAAATAACTATATTAATCTCCAGGATTAGAAACATGCATGATTATTTAAGTCACTTTCCATTGTGTTTTTTTAAAAACATGATTTACATTTATTTCAAGTACATATACATTGATTATAAGAGTTAAAGTAGACTGTTAATGTTAACATCTTACAACTATGATCATTTTAATCCTAATAGAGAACTCAGTTTAGTACAAAGAAATTCAAGAAGAAAATTCAAGAAGAAAATTTAGCATCTTTCAAATGCTAAAAGTGAGTTCCAACTGTGGTTCTTTTCTGATGTGAGAAGCTGTAGGCACGCATCGGATGATCTACTGATTTACCTTCTGAAAGTATCTTTGGAAGCAGTTGGATTTGGCTTGATTGTAGGAGAATATCATGTTCAGTTTGCTGGGCTGACTTCTCTATTGGTTTCACAAACTGGAATGCCTTCACCAAGCAGAGAGTCTCTTCCATATTTTGGTCCACTGGGATATCATTGGTGCTCAAATACTGGATGACCTCATTGGGATCAATTATGAAGAGATCTCTTAGAGCAACACCAGGGTCTTCTAACAGCACACCATAGTCTCAGGAAATCTGACAAGACTGTGATGTTCATGACCCAAACTGCTATTATTCCTTGGTGTATTTAGCCAGGCAAGGTTGGTGGGAAGTGGGAATACATCGAAACTGCAACAGCTTCACAGTTAACATAATGAGATTCACTGGCTTTGTCACTAAAGCAACAATTTTTGTAGGACACACAAAGGTAAAGTCCAAAGGATAGAAGAAAAGCACCAATATTTCCCCCTAAAGTCATCAAGGCTTAGATGTTTGAACTTTGTTTACAACTGTGTAACAAAGAATTGTATATTAGGTTTCTGATCAATATGGTGTGCTAAGCTAATGTAGAAAATCATACTCTTATCTGAAACACATGTTGATATATTTAACCATCAACTTTCAAAAGTACACATCAATTCTTGAAAGCATTAGGAAAGGCTTTAGGAACTAGAAATAAAGATTATAAAGCCATAATTGCAAGTGAGGGAAGCAAAGCTGAATGGCTTTAGAACTGAACATGTGCTACAGCTGCTAAGGTTCCAAGACCTGGACTCAAATCAGAGGTAAAATCTAGGCCTGTGTGTGGTAGGGAGCTGGAATGAGCTTCTTGCATAAAGCTGAGACCCATCAAGTGTTGTTTAGTTCTTGAAATAGAGGCTAGAAAGACTATTTATAGACTGGGAAGTGCCTTAGTGATCTGGGTCATTACAAAAATAAATATATTAAATTCACATATGTAAAAGAGACTTGACTTGGTCAAAAAACACTGTGTAGATATACTTTATTTATAACTAGACGCAAAACATTATATCATGACCCAGAAAGGTAAATTTCTGGAAAGGGCATACTAGAAAATACCAGTCAAATAAATGCTTATTGATTAACAAACAAAAAATATTTAACATGCAAAGCATTAATAGGGATGAAAAAGATAGCAACATAGAGATAAAAGGAATATTCCACCAAGAAGCAATAAAATTAAGTTTTATGTATGTATCATAATCTCCCAATATTTAAAGCATATTTAAATATTAAATATTTAAAGGATGGAGATAGTCAAAAGATACAAACTTCCAGTCATCAGATAAGTCTTATGGATGTAGTATACAGTATGGTGACTATAATTTACAATGCTGTATTCTGTATTTGAAAGTTGCTATGACGGTATGTCTTAAAAGTTCTCATCAGAAAAAAAATTTTTGTAGAAATAATATTTAAAGCAAAAATGGACAGCGTTATAAAGAGAATTCAATTAATCCATAGTTATGGCAGGAGATTTGCATATGCCTTTTTTTAGTAACCAATAAATCACACAGACAGAATGTTTTCACGGATGCAAGTTTGAACAATTCAGTTAACAAGTTTGATCTAATAGATATGAGATATGTGTGAGACCTGATGCTTATAGTTCCTGACCATAAAAATAGAGAACCCACATTCTTTTCAGCTTCTCAGACATTAGTTTTTCTATTGTGTTAAAGTGTTTCAAAAGTGATAGATTTCCAAAACAAAATGTGTATACAAAATACAGCATGGGACTATATATATTAATAAAAATCTGAAAATGAAAACTTAATATGCATATAAACATATGTAATAAAGTGCAGAAACCCAGATGAGGTGGATGGTAGTTGTCTCTGAATAAAGAGGGAGGAGAATGAGACCAGAGAGGTGTATGAGGGGGACTTAAAGTCTGGAATGATTAGCTTCTTAATAATAATTTTAGAATGATCTAAAGCAAAGATAGCAAGATGCTTCAGCACATTGTTAATCCTGGATTGTGGTTACATGGGTATTCGTTATGTTATACTGTAATTTTCTGTATGTTTGGATACATCATAATATTTAAAGAGAATGAGGAAAATCTTTTGGAAGATTTTTTTTAAGATTTTTTTTTTATTTATTCATGAGATACATAGAGAGAGGTAGAGATGTAGGCAGAGGGAGAAGCAGGCTCTTCGCAGGGAGCCTGATGTGGGACTTGATCCCAGGATCAGGATCACTCCCTGAGCCACCCAGGCATCTGGGAGGATTTAATTGGTCTATAAGAACTTGCTTTTGGAATGGTATGTCCTAAGTCTTATCTTGATATATTTATATAAGCCTGATATTATGAAATCTAATAAAATGCAATATCAAGAAGATCTTTATATCAACAGCAGAGTTTAAGAAAATTTCATGGAATTTGTCTAAAAATTGACTGTATAGGTAGAACAGTTTAAGGTTATTTATCAAAATACCATAGTCTACCTTCCTATCACTAAGACTAGAGATGATTGCTTTGAATGAGATGAAGTAAACCTCAATATCATAAAGTTGTTCCAAGGATTAATGGCAGTAATATACACCAGGCATGTTATATAAATCAACAACAAAATTATGCTGTAAAGATGCAGTATCCAAGCAGAAGATACACATTAATTAAAATGTTAGGAAAAAAACATAATTCAAGCTGGCTTCAATATACTCTTGGGGACATGTAATACCAGTAGTCAACCAAGCAATACATAAAGAGTCCTATGGGTAAGCTACTGTGACCCTAATATTTCATAGCAGCCATGTTTTCATTCATGTGTGAAGGTAATCTAAAAATAAAAAAATATGCAAGGAATCCTAAAATATATCACCCATGTGTTCTTTCTAAGAAACTTGCCTGAACAAGGAAACCTTCATCAAAAAAAGAATAACTTTGTTTTGTTTAATGTTCTATATGTTGTGTTTATTTTACCCAACATTGATATTGCTATATTTGTTCTCTTTTTGTTTGTGTACTTCTGATTTTCCCTTGCCTACTCTTTTATATTCAAACTATGAATTACATTGTTTTATATCATCTTGTATACAGTGTATGGCTGGAACTTGTTTTACCTCTTTCAATTTAGGAGTCAATTTCTTCTAAAGAGTTGTTTTTATCTCTGTTACCTTCATTTCTATGAAAGATGTTTTGACTTAATTCACTTGAATCAGTGTTTATGTATGATTCTATTTTTGGTTTTCTTGCTGTATTGTTTCCTTTCTGTTGGTATTTCATATCTGTTTCCTTTGTGCCCCCTCTCAATTCTTCCATCATATCTCAGTAACTTGAAAATACATACGGAAGCATATTTTTAGGTCTACAGTAATTATATCCATTAATTTAAATATTCTTATTTTACAGCTTGAGAAATGAAATGACATCTATTGACCGCCCTCTTGTAAAAGATGAGAAATTAGCAAATGCCTATTTTTGTTTTCTTTTTTTCTTGCCTTTTTTGTTAGCATATAATTAATGTTTTTGTTTTCATCTTATATAGCTTTTATTCAAATAATTACAATTGCATTCTTGTTCATAGAGAGCTGTATTACATCAAACTTGGGCTTGAAGAACAAGAAGATTTAAAAAGGGGACAGAATGATTTGAACAATTATAATAAACATTAATTAATAAAATGTACCAACTTAATCCCCTTTAAACAGAAATCAACTAGTTTTAAGGGCTATGAAACATTTACAAAAATGACCATGTGTTTGGGCACAAAGAAAACCTTAATGGGGCTCCTGGGTGGCTCAGTCAGTTAAGTGTCCAACTCTTGGTTTCTACTTCAGTCATGACTTCAGGGTTGTGGGATCGAGCTTCTTGTGAGAATGCATGTCCAGTGCATGGAGTCTGCTGGGGATTATGTACCTCTACTTCCCCCTCTGCTTCTCCCTCTGCTAGCTTGTGTGTGCTCTTTCTCTCTCATAAATAATAAATAAATAAATAAATAAATAAATAAATAAATAAAATCTTTAAAAAACCGAAAATCTTAATAAATATTTTAGATTGGAAAGAGTGCAACCATGTCTTCTGATCACAGTGGAATAAAAATTAGAAGTCCATGATAAAAAAAGAAATAAACAATGAAAATTATTTTTGAGTATTTAAAAGAGTAAATAATATTTAGAAAAATATAAACTTTTCAAACATTTAGAAAATAAATATAAACATTTTAAAACTTCTCCAAAACAACTCCTAAATAGAAAAGCAAAATATGAATTAATGAGAATGAAAGCACTGTTTATCATAGAATATTTATAACTTTTGACATCTTCAGTATATAAAACAAGGAGGCAAAACAATGAATTAAGCATCCAATTTCAGAAGTTAAAAAAGACAAAATAAATCTAAAGAAAGCAGGAAAGAACCAAAGGTACATGCAGAAATCAATGAAATAAAACTAAGGAAAGTAGAAGAAAATATTAACTAAAAAGAAAGGAGAAGAAAATATTAAGTGAAAAGAGTTGCAGATTTTTTTATTAGGTAGAAAAGGTAAGATTGATAAAAATAATATTAATAAATTAGGCACAGATCTGGTCTAAAATATGAAAGATGAAAAATGAGCAATTCACTAGGTTAATCAAGATTAGAATTTTTTTTAAAAACTACAAATATGTAGAAAATGAGTAAGGAAAAATAACTGTAAAGAGGAAATGATAAGATTTATAAAATAAAATTTTCAATTGTATAATAATAACTTTGAAAATGTTGAAAACTATACAAAGAAATGGAAAAATAAAAATACCCAGATTGGTTCAAGGAAAACACAATTGACAAATATATCAATAGCAATTAGAAACATTGTGTAAAACTGTACCTCAGGAATAATGAACTGAGATGATTTTATGGGTGATTTATTTTAAATATTCAGATAAAAGATAACCTTAATAATAAGTCTTTTGCAACTATTAGAGAATGAGGAAGTCTTCTGACTTGTTTTCAAAAACCATCATAATATTGATACTTATATTTGACTATGATAATCCAAAAAAAAGAAAACTATGCCCTATTCCAATTTTACTTGGGAATATCAATGTAAAAAAATCTTAAAGTAGTATGAAATAGAATGCAGTAGTATATTGGAATATACACCATTACCAAAATCCCTTCGTGCCTGAATGCACTTGTGGCTTGATGTTAGATAGTCCATTACTACAATTACTCTAGTAACAGGTAAAAGCATGATAGTTGTCCCAAAAAAGCAGTTGATAAGATTCAGTATCTACTTCTAATAAATGCTTTTAGTTAATATAAGAATAGAAGGAAGCTCCCTAAGTGGACTAAGGAGCATCAGAAACCAGCAGCAGACATATTTAACAGTGGACTCCAAGAGGGTAATTTTAAAATCAGGAAAAAGACTAGTTGGAATTTAGTTTACTACTAAGAAACACCCTAAGTCCTCTGGAAATAATTAGGTTTAAGGGAAACTCCAGTATGCATGTCTAGAGAAGGGGCAGAGGTTCTATAGGAGCTAGTATGAAGTGGACATTTCTGGGGTCAGTTTTCGAGAAGCACCTAGAAGAAAGTTTCCCTGAAACTCTTCCAAACACTAGCAAATCTCTGTAATCCAGAATGATGAAGTTTGCTACATCACTTAGATTTCCAACAGGTAACTTCAAATTCCTAAGTTCAAAGTAATCACTGCCTGAAATTCCACTACCTGGAGATCTTTTAAACAAATATTTATGCATATACCTAGGTGGCACAGGAGTAACTAACTCCTAATCACTAACATTGCATTGATGAGTCTTTCAATAGGTTATCACATCAATGACACATTTAAGGGAAGGCGACAGTGGTAGCTTGTATTTATTGAATGCTTATCCATATGCCAGGCATTGTTCTGATATTAGGCATATCACTTCATTTAATCCTCACAATAACCATATTACATATGGAGAAACAGAGGTTTAGTGTTGAGATAGAACTTACCCAAACTACATGGCTAGTAAGTTGTAGCAAGCGGCTGAGTGTCCAGTCTGCTGCTCTGAGTTACTACGGCACTGCCCTAGTCTTTAGAAGTACATGTTCTTAGTGCAACAGTTTCTGACCTCCAACTAAATTGATTCAGAACTTATTTTAGACTGAAAGTCACTTATGTGCAAGGCATCTTGAATCTTCTGTAGTTGATAAAAACATGAAAATGTTTTCCTTGCCCTCAGGAAACTTATTCTGTAATAGAGGAGGTACACATGTGAATAACCAAATACACTCAAGGGTAAATGTAGGGTTTTTGACTATGGTTATGGGTGGGTCAAGGCTCCTCAGATAACATGTTACGGATGTGGAGGCAGAGAACCTTCTTTGGAGTAGCCATGCTTTTGGAATTCTGCATTTTCCCTATAAGGGTACGAATCTCTGGTGATATTCTCTGAAATATATGGTGAGTTCTTAACTTTCCATCTGTTTTGAGTGTGTATCATAAAAAGTCAAAGGAACTGTTCCCCCAACAGGTATTTTATTACTTCTATTGCCAAGGGAAAAAGGACTTTGGGAGAAACTTAGTAAATACTAAATAAATATGACTAGCATGGAACTTCTGACCCTCTACTCTTTCAAAGAATGAAATGAGTTGATATCATCACAAAAAGAAAGACACCTTAATTTATTCTCTAATTTGGATAATCTATTGGGAGAAAACCTTCATAGTCATAGATAGGAAGGTGAGAGAAATCAGTCCTGCTAGAATTGCTCTTTCAGTTGTCAGCATGTTTTAATGAAATGCCAGTCTTTTCATGCCAAATCCTGAAGGAAACCTCTGGGTACCGATTGATGAAATGATTTCACTCCCATATGGAGTCTCAAGTAAAATAAAGCCTCTCCCATTTTGCAGAGCACAGCACTCTATAGGTTCAAAAGGTAAGACATACTTTCAGTATGTATAAATTGCGGAGTACATTTGAAAATAAAATTTTTAATTATGTTTGACATCTGAGGCCCAGTGCTGTCATCCTGTAGGAGAGTAACATCTGTTTTGACATCTCTAGTGGAAGAGACTTTAAATCAGTTTTCATATTACTTATCTACTAGCTAATCAGAATGGATGCGGCATTCTTCTAACCAATTCATTCACAAGGAAGAAAGAAAAGATATGCAGAGGAGTAAGGCTGGGCTGAAACTAATATGATGAATTTAAATGAAAAATCTAAACTCCTTTGAATATATTCTAAGTTTTAATTCAGTGCAAAATTTGAAAATGTTCATTTAATCCTAAATGTGCAGGTTTTTTTCTTATTCCTTATTCCTTTTACTTTGACTTAAAATCAATAGACCATTAAAGCATTTTTTTTTTCTCAAACCATTTGGTTTTATCTCAAGTTCAAGGTTTTAACTGGTTTGCTACTTTTATTTTTATTTTTATTTTTTTTTGGTTTGCTACTTTTATTAAGTACTTTAAAAATGGCTGAAGCAGATTTTTTTTTATGTTTTGTGTTTTAAATTGCAGGTTTTAGAAAGGCATCATGTTATATTGTTTCTTTGATGGTTGTATATGTAGTCTTAATATCTGTTAACTCATCATATTTTAGATTTAAAAGCATGGTCAAGGAAAACAGCTCCCTCTAGGAATCATTACTCCCATATCTTCCATACTCATTGAACTTTCTTAAAGATATGCTTACATAATTTTATGTATCTCTTAAGAATAAAGTAAAAAGAGGTTTTTACTTGAATAACTCAGGATTTCCCTTATAATTATACCTGCATTATTGGGATAAAAATCATATTGCCTCCATGTTCTTTTTCTTTTCATATGGTAGGCAGAGGCTTCATATTTCTACTTAAAAAATCTACCTATAAATTATAAACTGATTGGTTGAGTTACAAAAGACACACACCAAATTATTCTAACTGGCCAACTCATTCAAGCAATTTTGTCACTATAGATGCAGCTTTAGTTAAGATAGAAGCTGGAAGAAGCTTACGGATGATTTTATTAGAAAATATGTGGGAGGGTAATCCTTTAAACAGATTAATACTAAAAGGGACTTGCATGTTCTTCAAAGACAAAAGCAGAATTTAAAGAAACTAAAAAATAATTGAAGTAATTTTTACAGTAAATGTGTATTTACTGGAAAATATATTTGAATGGGTGAAGATGTGCCATGTTTTAAGATCTAATTTGCCAAACAAGCAAAGAAAAAGATAAAAAATAATTACCAATCACCATTAAAATAAAGGAAAGGTTTAATATCTTTTCTTTGCCTTGAATATGTTTATTAGATACACTGGTGAAGACAGTATAGACCTCCTTTTTATTAAGCATTAATCATGCTTAGATGAAGCTGCTAATTTTAATGCTAGTGTGAAGGTCAATAACAATGGTATTTTGACAAATCAGATAATTTCTAAAGGACAAAATAGGGACATGGTCAAGACTTTTTTATTTATTTTTAGATGTTATTTATTTATTCTCTATAGAGAGGGAGACCATGGGTGGGGTGGGGGGTTGTGGGGAGGAACAGAAGGAGAGGGACAAGGAGACTCTGTGCGGAGAGCAGAGACTGAGGTGGGGCTGGATCTCATGACCCTGAGATCATGACTTGAGCAGAAATCAAGAGTTGGATGCTTAACTGACTGAGCCACCCAGGTGCCCCTAGACTTTCTTTTTAATTTATAATTATGATGATGTATTTGAATGAATTGTAAACCTAAGTCCTTCCTTCTCTGTTATTACCACATTACAGAATTCCCTACTATATCTTCAAAGTACAGAAATTATTATATATTCATCATAATTGCAAAAATTACTATAAATGTCTTAATTCTCACTAGACCTATATTGCATGCACATTCCCATAGGAAAATGTCCATCCAAAAATTATTTAGAATTCAAAACTACATTGAAATAATCTTATTTTTAAATTATTGGTTATTTTTTCTTGTTAAATATGAAATATTTGTTGATTTAAGGAATACAAAAACTAGCATTTTTCTATATACAAATCATCTCATTTTATCTTCATGCAGTAAAAATAGTTTTAATTCTAGCTATTTCTGGGAGTACCACAGATAAACTTCAAGTCAAAAAATCATTTTAATAGCCCTGGTCTGTAAGATATTTAATTTAATTTGCGGTCATTTTATCTGGGAAGACACACTTGGAAGTTACATTGGTGAAGGCTAGACATTTTGTGGGTCTTTTTAAAAGTGTTTTTTTTTTTTTTATGGCTAAGGTGAGTGTTAGATATACCTTCTTTGACTTTTTTTAGTACCACTACAGCAACAATAATATTAAATAACTTGGTTTTCTCCAGAAATTAGTCATGAATTGATCTTCTTTAACCAAATTTCCTAACTTACAAAAGCTAAATAAACAATGGATACAGGGGTCGAGAGTGTAGTGGTAGTCTAGGTCATATACTCTATGGAGAGATCAAGGTTTCCAATTTTCTTTCTCTGATATTGTTTTGATATAATCAAAGATAGTTAATTTCTCAATAACTTAAAAATACTTTTTTTACTTGGGGATTGAGGTTTTCTTTATTAGAAAGCATAAATGAGTGATTAATGAATTGTGACAATGGCAGATTTAGCTATTTATTTCTTTTTACTCAACTGTGATCTGTTAGTGTAGTTGAGAACCTGATGATCCTTCCATTTCAGAAAATTCTCTTCATCTTGGAGTCCAAGAGGGATGAAAGTGAGGACCAAGAGGAAAGAAACATCAAGTGTGAGATTTAGGGCATTTCAGGAAGGAGGGAAGTCTTTTTTCCATTTCTTTTTTACTCCCCTTGCCATTTGAGTTTTGGAGAGCTCAAGTTTTGGAGAGACAAAGCTAAAGTGATGCCTAACAGAATGGACTTAGAAAAGGATATTTTAGGCCAGTTTTTGGTTTAAGCTTTGTGAGAAGAGAGCCAAAGGATGGTGGCCACAAGGTCTTGAGTAAGAAAAAAAAAGCTTTCAGGTAGGGTAACTTGCAGACATTTGGGTGTAAAATCCTAATTGGCATTTTCACAACTGAGGACGTTGGAGAATTTGAGGATCTGGAGACTTTTAAAGCCTTTCACCTATTTTGCCCATTTGCCCACCTGCCTTCCGCTGGTTTCACACTGTGGCGTTGGTGAACAAATACTTAAAGGCAAAAAAGTACTGTCGGAATGTATAGTATCTAGTGTTCACAGAGCCTCAGAATTGCTTTTGAGGATTACCCTATCATATTTCTCCTCAAGTGATTGTGGTAGTAGACAGGAATCTAGTAATACTTGATTTAAATTAATTAAAATAGAAGCAAGCAACCTATTACTCTCATATATAGTACAATAAAGTATGAATATTAAGTTGTGGGCACATTTTAGCCATTCACATGTCTCTTCATTTAAAAAGGTATCTCTAATTTGGATTCAACAAGCAGTTTTATTTAGCAGGAAAATAGAAATTGTGCCTTCTCAATTTTTTGGCATTTTAATTATAAAAGAGAACCAGGCTAGTATTAGTAGCTTAATAAAAGGTCAACAGTATAATTATTCCTTCAGTGTTATTTCAAATTCTGAGTGAAGCAATTAATATTCTATTTTTTAAGACATTTCTCTTTAGGATACATGATTATATACTTTGAAACAAGTGACATTTGTAATTTTGCATTGGACATTTGCACTTTATCTATATAGGCTATATTTAAAATAAATAATACTCCAATATTTTAGAGTTTTCTAAGATTTTTTCCTTGTATGTATTGTTTGATGTATTCTTTTCTTTTTTAAAAAATTATTTATTTATTTATTTAATTCATTTATTCATGAGAGACCAGAGAGAGAGAGAGGCAGAGACACAGGCAGAGGGAGAAGCAGGCTCCTTGCAGAGAGCCCAATTCAGGACTTGATCCCAGGACCCCGGGATCACGACCTGAGCCAAAGGCAGTTGCTCAACCACTGAGCCACCCAGGTATCCCAAGATGTATTCTTTTCTGATTCAGTGAAAGTTTATTGTATTTGAATGTGATAAAATAGAATTTAGACTATTACACTCTGTCCAGATAATTGTTATAATCAGTAATTAGGGAATTAACTTGATCAGTAAATAGCAAAAGCAGGCTCAAACCTCCATTTTGACCGTTGAATTATGTGTTTTTGTTACTGATTGGATTTGCCAGATTATTTATTTATTTATTTATTTAATAATTAATTTTTATTGTTGTTCAATTTACCAATATACAGAATAACACCCAGTGCTCATCCCGTCAAGTGTCCACCTCAGTGCCCGTCACCCATTCCCCCCCACCCCCCGCCCTCCCCCCCTTCCACCACCCCTAGTTCGTTTCCCAGAGTTAGGAGTCTTTATGTTCTGTCTCCCTTCCTGATATTTCCCACACATTTCTTCTCCCTTCCTTTATATTCCCTTTCACTATTATTTATATTCCCCAAATGAATGAGACCATATAATGTTTGTCCTTCTCCGATTGACTTACTGCACTCAGCATAATACCCTCCAGTTCCATCCACGTTGAAGCAAATGGTGGGTATTTGTCGTTTCTAATGGCTGAGTAATATTCCATTGTATACATAGACCACAGCTTCTTTATCCATCATCTTTCGATGGACACCGAGGCTCCTTCCACAGTTTGGCTATTGTGGACATTGCTGCTAGAAACATCGGGGTGCAGGTGTCCCGGCGTTTCATTGCATGCCAGATAATTAAAAAAAATTATAGGTATTTATTCCCTTTTCATTTTTTCCTTTTTTTAAAACTTAATTTTAATTAATATACAGTGTTGTATTAGCTTCAGGTGCACAGTATAATAATTCAGTGATTCGTTTTTTAATTTAATTTATCCATTTATTTATTCATGAGAGACAAAGAGAGAAAGAGAGGTAGAGACATAGGCAGAGGGAGAAGTAGGCACTCTGTGAGGAGCCCCATGCGAGACCTGATCCCAGGACCCGATCGGATCTCACGACCTGAGCCAAAGGCAGATGCTCAACCACTGAGCCACCCAGGTGCCCTCAACAATTCTATATATACTTTGTGCTCATCACAATAAGTGTACTCTTTTTTTAAGATACAGCATTACATTACTTTCAGGCGTACAACATAGTGATTCAATAGTTCTACACATTATTTGGTGCAAATCTCAAAAGGTGTGCTTTTAAAGCCTTTCACCTATTTTGCCCATTTGCCCACCTGCCTTCCGCTGGTAACCGTCAGTTTGTTCTCTATATTTCAGTCTGTTTCTTTGTTTCTCTGTTTTCCTTTGTTTGTGTGATTTATTTCCTAAGTTCCACATATGAGTGAAATCATATAGTATTTGTCTTTCTCTGACTGACTTATTTCACTTAACATTATATTCTGACTCCATCCATGTTGTTGCAAATGGCAAGATTTCATTCCTTTTCATTGCATTGTAACTATGTATGTGTATACACCCCCCCCCCCACATCTTTATCCATTCATCTATCGATGGATGCTTGGGTTGCCTCCATAATTTGGTTATTGTAAATCATGCTATAATAAACATAGGGGTGTTTATATCCTTTTGAGTTAGTGTTTTGTATTCTTTGGGTAAAGAGCCAGTAGTACAATTACTGGATTGTAGGGAAGTTCTATTTTTAATTTTTTGAGGAACCTCCATACTGTTTTCCACAGTGACTGCACTAGTGTGTATTCCCATCAACAGTGCATGAGGGTTCTTTTATCTCCATATCCTCACCAACACTTACTGTTTCTTGTGTTGTTGATTTTAGTGATCCTGAAAGGTGTGAGGTGATAGCTCATTATAGTTTTGATTTGCATTTTCTTGGTGATGAGTAGTCTGGAGCATCTTTTTTGTGTGTCTGTTGACCATCTTGTATGGCTTCCTTGGAGAAGTATCTGTTCATTTTTTCCACCCTTTTTAAGTTGGATTATTTAGAGGGTTTTTGTTGTTGAGTTGTATACTTTCTTTAATATATTTTGGATATTAACCCCTTATTGGATATATCATTTACAAATATCTTCTCCCATTCAGTAAGTTGTCTTTTAGTTTTGTTGATTATTTCCTTTACTGTTCAGAAGCTTTTTATTTTGATGTAGTTCCAAAAGTTTATTTTTTGCTTTTGTTTCCCTATCTAGATACATATCTAGAAAAATGTTGCTGTAGCTGATATCAGAGAAGTTACCAACTGTGCTCTCTTCTAGGATTTTTGTGATTTCAGGTCTCACATTTAGATCTTTAAACCATTTTGAGTTTATTTTTGTGTGTGGTATAAGAAAGTGGTCCAGTTTCTTTCTTTAGCATGTTGCTGTCCAGTTTTCCCAACACCATTTGTTGAACTGACAGATACAGAGTATCTTTCCATTTGTTTGTGTCATGTTCAATTTCTTTTATCTCTGTTTTATAGTTTTCAGACTATAGATCTTCCACCTCCTTGGTTAAGTTTATTGATAGGCATTTTATTACCTTTGGCACAATTTTAAATGAAACTGTTTCTTAATTTCTTTTTTTGCTGCTTTATTATTGATACCTAGAAATGCAACAGATTTTTCTACATTGGTTTTATATCCTGCAAACTTACTGAATTAATTTATCAGTTCTAATAGTTTTTTGGTGAACTCTTTCTGGTTTTCTGTATATAGTATCATGTCATGTGTAAATCGTGAAAGTTTCACTTTTTCCTTACTAATTTGGATGCCTTTTCTTTCTTTTTCTTGTCTGATTGGTCTGGCTAGGACTTCAGTATTATGTTGAATAAAAGTGGTGAGAGTGGACATCCTTATCTTGTTCCTCTCTTTTTTTTTTTTTTTTTTAATTTTATTTATGATAGTCACAGAGAGAGAGAGGCAGAGACATAGGCAGAGGGAGAAGCAGGCTCCATGCACCGGGAGCCCGATGTGGGACTCGATCCCGGGTCTCCAGGATCGCGCCCTGGGCCAAAGGCAGGCGCCAAACCGCTGCGCCACCCAGGGATCCCCTAAAGGAAAAGCTGTCGTTTTTCACCATTGGTATGATCTTATCTATGTGTTTTTCATAGATGGCCTTTATTATGTTGAGGTATGTTCCCTCTCAACCTATTTTGTTGAGGCTTTATATTATGAATGTATGCTGTACTTTATTAAATGCTTTTTCTGCATCTATTGAGATGATCACATGGTTTTTATTCTTTTTCTTGTTGATGCGATATATGATGTTGATTGATTTGTGTGTATTGAACCACCTTTGCATCATCCCAGGATAACTCCCACTTAATCATGGTGAATGATTTTTTTTGAATTAATTATTGGATTCAGTTTGATAGTATTTTGTTAGAGGATTTTTGCATCTATGTTCATCAGAGGTATTGGCCTATATATATATATATATATATATATATATATATATATATATATATTTTTTTTTTTTTTTGTAATGTCTTTATCTGATTTTGGTATCAGGGTAATTCTGGCCTCATAGAATGAATTTGGAAATTTTCCTTCCTTTTCTATTTTTGGGTTAGTTTGAAAAGAATAAGTACTAACTCTTCTTTAAATATTTGGTAGAATTCACCTGTGAAGCCATCTGGTCCTGGACTTTAGTTTGTTGGGAGTTTTTTGATTACTTATTGAATTTCATTGGTGGTAATTAGTCTGTTCAAATTTTCTATTTCTTCCTGATCCAGCTTTGGAAGTTATTTATAGGTTTCTAGGAATTTATGTTTCTTCTAGGTTGTCCAATTAGTTGCATATAATTTTTCATGGTATTCTTTGAATCCTTTGCATTTCTGTGGTGTTGGTTGTTCTCTGTCCTCTTCCTTTGTGATTTTGAATGCTCTCTTTCTCTTTTTTGAGGGGTGGCTAAATGTTGATCGATTTTGTTCATCTATTCAAAGAATCATCTCCTAATTTCATTGATTTGTTGTATTGGTTTTTTTATTGTTAATTTCTAGTTTGTTTATTTCTACTCTAATCTTTATTATTTTCTTCCTTCTACTGGTTTTGGGTTTTGTTTGTTGTTTTGCTAGCTCCTTTAGGTGTAGGTGTAGGTTGTTTATCTGAGATTTTCTTGCTTTTTGAGGTCAGCCTATTTTGCTATAAAATTCCCTCTTAGAATAGTTTTTGCTGTGTCTCAAAAATGGACCATTGTGTTTTTATTTTCATCTTTCTTCATGTAGTTTTTTATTTCTTCTTTGATTTCTTGGTTGCTGTATTCATTGTTTAGTTGCGTGTTATTCAACTTCCAGGTATTTGTGCTCCTTCCAGATTTTTTCTTATGATTGATTTCTAGTTTCATAGCATTAAGGTCAGAAGAGATGCAAAAATTCAGTCTTTTTGAATTTATTGAGAATTGTTTTGAAGCATGACATGTAGTCTGTCCTGGAGAATGCTTCATATGCACTTGAAGAGAATGTTTGCTTCACTGTTTTAGGAAAGAATGTTGTGAATGTATCTGTTAGATCCATCCTACCCAATGTGTCGTTCAAAGCCACTCTTTCCTTGTTGGTTTTCTGGTTGGGTAATCTATCCATTGATATAATTGGGGTGTTAAAGTCTCTTACTATTCTTCTATTACTATATATATTACTTCCTTTATATTCGTTATTAGGTACTTTATATATTTGGTGCTCCCATATTGGATGAATTAATATTTATTAATTATTATAACTTCTTGCTGGATTATTCTCTTTATATAAAAATAAAGGGAATATATATAAAAAATATCCTTATTTGTCTCTTATACAGTCTTTTATTTAAAGTCTATTTTGTTCAATATAAGTATTGCCACCCTGGCTTTCTTTTCACTTCCACTTACATGATATGATAAATACTTTTCCATTCCTTCACTTTCAATCTGCATGTGTCTTAGGTCTGAAATGAATCTCTTGTAGATAGGATGTACATGGGCCTTGCTTTTTATTCCTTCATCCTTTGTCTTTTGGTGGGAGTGTTTAGTCCCTTTTACATTTAAAGTAATTGTTGGTAGTTATGCACTTATTGCCATTTTTTAACTTGTTTTAAGGTTGTTTTAGTTCTTCTTTATTCCTTTCTTCTGTTGCTGTTTTCTCTCATAATTTTCTCCAGATATCCTAAGTGATAAGCTTGGATTCCTTTCTCTTTATTTCTTGCATCTCTGTTACTTTTTTTTTTCTTTTTTTAAGTAAGCTCTATATCCAACGTGGATCTTAAACTCATGACTCTGAGAACAAGAGTCACATGCACTGACTGAATCAGCCAGGCACCTCCATTACTGGTTTTTGATTTGTGGTTACCATTAGGTTTGTATATAACATCATCTGCACATAGCAGTTTATATTAAGTTGATGGTTGCTTAAGTTTATTATTTATTTATTTATTTATTTATTTATTTATTTATTTATTTATTTAATAGATGAATTTTTAAAAAATTTTTATTTATTTATGATAGTCACACAGAGAGAGAGAGAGAGGCAGAGACATAGGCAGAGGGAGAAGCAGGCTCCATGCACCGGGAGCCCGACGTGGGATTCGATCCCGGGTCTCCAGGATCGCGCCCTGGGCCAAAGGCAGGCACTAAACCGTTGTGCCACCCAGGGATCCCGTTGCTTAAGTTTAAACCCATTTTTTACTTCCTCCCACTGTGTTTTAGGTTTATAGTGTCATATTTTACATCCTTTTATTTTATGAACCCTTGATGAATTTTTAGAAAGATTGTATTTACTTGAGAGAGAGAGAGAGAGAGAGAGAGAGAGAAGGAAAGAACAGGAGCAGGGCCAGAGGGAGAGGGAGAAGCAGACTCCCCACTGAACATGGAGCCTGATGTGGGGCGCCATCCCAGGACTGTAAGATCATGACTTGAACTGAAGGTAGATGCTTAACCACCTGAGCCATCCAGCCCCCACACTGATGAATTTTTAGAGTTATTTTAATATCACTGCTTTTGTGTTTCCTATTTTTCTTGCATCTACTTATGGTCTTTCTGCTCCTTTAACACTTCTTAAAGGCTGGTTTAGTGGTGATGGATTCTTTTAAACTTTGGGAAACTCTCCTATTTTGAATGATAGTCTTACTGGATAGAGTATTCTTGGTTGCAGATTTTTTCTTTCTGCACTTTGAATATATCTTTTTGCCTGCAAATTTCTGCTAAAAGATCAGCTGATAGCCTTATGAGGTTTCTTGTATTTTGGCTGTTTTATTTTCTCTTGCTGCTTTTAAAATTCTCTTTATCCCTGCTTTTTGCCATTTTAATTACTGCATGTCTTGGTGTGGATCTCCTTTGGTTGATTTTATTGGGGTCTCTCTTGTGTCCTCTGGATCTGGATTTCTGTTTCCTTCCCCAGATTTAGGAAGTTTTCAGCTCTTATTTCTTCAAATGAATTTTCTGCTCCCCTTTCTCTCTTTTCTTTTTCTGGGATCCCTATGATATGAACATACTACACTTGATGTTGTCGCTGAGTTCCCTTAATCTATTCTCATTTTTTATTGTTCTTTTTTCTTTCTTCTGTTCACTTGATTGTTTTCTGTTACTCTGTTCCACAGTCTATGACTTATTTATTCCCTCTAGTGTATTTTTAATTTCATTCAGTGAATTCTTTAATCTCTAATTGATTCTTTTTCATATTTTTCTATCATGTTGTTGAGAGTCTCATGGAGAGACTCCAGTTTCTTTTCAAGTCCAGTGAGTATTTTTATGAGTATTAATTTAAATTCTCTATCAGGCATATTGCTTATCTCCATTTCATTTAACTTTTTTGCTATGATTTTGACTTATCCTTTCATTTGGGACATATTCCTCTGTGAACTCATTTGTCCAACTCTCTGTGCCTGTCTCTGTGTGTGAGGATGTTAACTATATCTCACTACCCTTGAGAGTAGTGGCCTTATGAAGAAGAGGTCCTGTAATGCTTTGTAATGCAATGTTCTCTGGTCACCAGAACCTGGTGCCTCAGGGGTGTCTCCTATGTGCCTGTGCCCTACTGTTGTGGCTGAGCCGTGTTTGCTTTCAGCTCAGTCATCTACACTGGTTCTCTCTGCCTGTTGTAGGCAGGATTTGGTCCCTGTGTTGTTAGTGTGTTAGTCTGGGACTGCTTTGGGCTTGAGTTTCGTCAGGTCAGTCATTTGTTAGAGCTGCAGTAACACTGAACTGCAGGGCACTCTCCAAGTGCTGTCCTCTGAGAAACTTTCATTGGTGGGCTGAGGCCACAGTCTGTGTGTGTGGTCATCTTTTCTCCCCGGGGCAGGAGTCACTTTGGAGTGGTTCTGGTCTCTGTCAGGGGTACTTGCACTCTACCAGGCTTGTGGCACCACTTTGAGTGATCTCCTGCCAAGGGCATGTTGAAAGGGGCATTCTGCAGGAATACAAGAGGACCAGGTGAATGGTGATAGCAAGGTGCATGCCATTCTGTTGCTGGAGGGAACCTGCCACTGCCCTGGAAAATCCCTGATGTGGTAAGGCCTGGATGGAGGGGGTGGGTCTACAGAAGACTGGGGTTGAGGAGTGCTGTTAGCAAGCTAGGTGGAGAGTGGTCATGCCTTGCTGGTTCTCACAGGTATCCATGTGTCGAGGCCAAGGGGTGGAGGAGGGAAATGGTGCCCATCAGCATTTTTTTGGGGAAAATTCTCCCAAAGATCCCTGCCCTTCCAGCACATGCTCTAAAATTAGTAAATAAATCACCTTCCAGTATCAGTATACACCAAGAATTTTTCAAACTGCTGCTTCTATGCTGTATCTCAGCAGGGCTGTTTGTTGTACTTTCTCTTTAGGGATAGAGGCATGGTTTCCCATCACCCTTTGGCTCTCCTAGAACCCAGCCACTGATTTTTAAAAGTCCTAGATGTTAAGCCAGACTGATTGTAAGAACTCACAAAATTAGACCTCTCTGGTTTTCAAAGACAAATATTACAGGGATTCATCTTCCCAGTGAGTTTCCTGTGCCTGTGGTGCCTGGTGTAGGATTTGCTCCTATACCCTCTCCACACCTGCTGTGGTGTCCCTGCCTCCTGTGGGCAGTTGCAGGTATGTACCTCTTTTGCATATAGCAGGTCCCCACAGGATCTCCACCCTTCCTGCTCTCTTCAGTGTGGCCTCTTCTCTACATTTAGCTATGTAGAATATGTCTTGCTAGTCTTCAGGTCATTTTGTGGTTTATTTATTCTGATGTGCATGTTATTCTAGGTGATACTGGGGAATGAGGTGGTCTTAGGATCCTCCTACTCTGCTATCTTCTCTGAAAGTCATGACAAGTATACTCTTAATTTCTGTCACCTCTTTCACCCATCCGCCTACCTTTCTCCCCTCTGGCAATCATCAGTTTGTTTTCCATGTTTGCCAGATAATTTTTAAATCTCCATGTATCTTGTATCTTTTCACTTTCTTATTATATTTTATAAATGTCAAATTATAGGAAAAAATTCTCCTCTGTGTTAGTTGATCTATTTTCCCTTATATTTTCTTCCAACATTTTAAAAATTGAAATTTCACATAGATATCATTTTGTTTGTCTTTTAAAAAATAACTTACTTTTAAAACTTCAAATCACTCTTTCTATGGAAATGATGATAAAAAAATTGTATATATATTCATGAGTCCGCCTTGATATAAATTGACAATTGAGTAAATTTTTTAAAAAGGGAAGGAATAGAGAATCTTATGTGTCAAATTCTAAATAATGATGTAGATACTCCATCTGCAAGTAGGTGTAGCATGACCTCCCATGGCTTAAATATGAGCTGAGGATGATGACTTTTTTCCAAAGAAAAAAGAAGGAAAAAAGGAATGAAAAGGAAAAGAGTAGGGACATCTGGGTGGCCCAGCAGTTGAGCAGCTGCCTTTGGCTCAGGGCATGATCCTGGAGTCCTGGGTTAGAGTCCTGCATCAGGCTTCCTGCATGGAGCCTACTTCTCCCTCTGCCTATGTCTCTGTCTCTCTCTGTGTCTCTCATGAATAAATGAATAAAATAAAAAAAAAAAAAAAGGAAAAGAGTAACTTTATAGAGGAGAAACCTGACAAACCAGTATCTCAGCCAGGGGTTAGGGTTAAAAATCCACCGTGTTAAGTCATGTTGATAATTTGTATTCTTGCTGTCATGTGGTGTGAATGGCATTTTACTTCTGTAGATTTCTATAAAACTCATAATCCAAATCTAATCATAAGAAAAAGATCAGAACAATTTCATTTGAGGGAAATTCTAGAAATTCCCTGGCCAGTACTCCTCAAAACTGTCAAGTTCATCAAAAACAAGAGAAGCCTGAGAAAATGTCACAGCCAAGAGCAACCTAGGGAGAGATGACAATAAAATATAATGTGGTATCCTGGAATATAAAAAGAACATTAGGTAAAAATTAGGGAATATCAATTACAATATAGTTCTTAGTTAATTGAAAAAAATGCATTGGCTACGCAATTCTTCCTAATGGTATACCAAAACTTATTCCTATTTATAAAAATATATAAAAATTTATTCCTATTATAGTACTTTCTAAGTCATTCAATTTAATTCAGTGTTATGCTAGAACAAAGAAACTGATACCATGCTCAGATAAAAGACAATCTGTAACAAATGCCAGTTCCTTTCTTCTTCTTTTTTTTTTTAAATTTCACGTACTAAACAAAATCAATTAAAATACCATTTGGTATACTGGAACAAGAAAAGGACCAAACATCTGAAGACTGTAATGGAAGAAAGCTAATGTAGAACATTTGTAAGTCAAAGACAGAAATACATATATTTATAATAATATCAGACATCATACTTAGAATATAAGTTACTTGGGATTCTGTATGTAACATATGTCTTGGAAACAGTCTATATGAAGATATGTCAAAAAAGATTATGCCTGTATGTAATCATGCACAGTTTTGAAAATTGCATCTGCCATGATTGAAGACAGACCAATGGGTGATGCCTACCATATAGGAAAATGGTCAGCAAATGTGTTATAATTCTAACATAACTGTAATTTCCAAGCTTATTAGAAGTTTGATTAAATTTATTCATGACCATGGGATAAATGAAAATGTGTATATTTTCCATTTTGTATCACTTGTGGTATCGTCTTAAGAAGGATAGCACCTTCTGGAGGAACTGTATGACTGGAGCATAATTATTTTTATTCTTTGTAGACTGTAGTGCATACATTAGCAGGCATATTCTCTGGTGAATGGTAACATAATGTAGAAAAAGAGGGCTTTGGAGAACCATATGGAAGTTCTGTGTTCCCATAGCAACTTGAGCTTACATTGAAAGGATCTTGTGTATATGACTGTTCTCTCTCTGTTGTATAATGGACTTAGTACAGGGACTGTATCCTGTTTTTCTTTCCTTGTTGCCTACACAGTTATTAAGATGAAGCATTCTAATCTTAGTGATTTTAGAGTCAGATGAATGGACCCTAACGTAATGTAATCTCACCTCCACTAACTACCTAACACCGGTATGATAGTATCAAAATTACATTTCCTAATTCATAGACATGAGATCATAAATTTGTAATAGTTTGGTCCAGAGTAGATGCTAAATAAATATTTGCCTCCTTCCAACCTAGTTGAGGTCTAGATTCAATATGATCTCAAGCATTGTTTTTTCCCATTATTTAAACAATTATTTAAAAAGTTTTCCACTATTTAAAATTATTTTAAAAATTTAAAAATTATTAAAATTTTTCTAGGGATCCCTGGGTGGCGCAGCGGTTTGGCGCCTGCCTTTGGCCCAGGGCGCGATCCTGGAGACCCGGGATCGATTCCCACATCGGGCTCCCGGTGCATGGAGCCTGCTTCTCCCTCTGCCTGTGTCTCTGCCTCTCTCTCTCTCTCTCTCTCTCTCTCTCTCTCTCTGTGACTATAATACATAAATAAAAATTAAAAAAAAATTTTTTTTCTATTACCATTGTTAGAATCAAACCCCAGTTTTTTAAGATTTTATTTATTTGTATGATAGACAGTAAGAAAGAGAGCACAAGCAGGGGGAGCAGCAGGCAGAAGGAGAGGGAGAAGCAGTCATACAGCTGAGCAGGGGGCCCAATGTGGGGCTCGGTCCCAGGACCCTGAGATCATGACCTGGGCCGAAATCAAGATTTGGATGCTTAACTGACTGAGTCACGCAGGACACCCTGGCAGAAGATATTTTTAATGGTTGATAACAGCCTTGGATACAAAGGGAGACTGGATTAAAAATCTTTATATGATTTCTTTCAGGAAATGTAACTGAGTTCAGTCAATCACTTTATTTTCCTAACTTTATAGAAGTTTCAGTTTCCTTTCTTTTTTGATTTTCCGTTTATTATTCTCTGTAATAAATACAAGTGAGAAATATAAAATGTAAGTAATAAAATTAAAATATGAAAGTTGTGTATAGAATGACTGCCATCAGTTAAATATATAATGGTAAAGTGTGAAAGACAGACTTTGTAATGTTAGTATAATAGACTTACGTTTTTTAATATTAAGTTTTCTGTGCTACTTTAAGCCAAAACACTCAAATTTTTTGAAAAAGATTTTATTTGTTTACTCATGAGAGACGCAGATAGAGAGGCAGAGACATAGGCAGAGGGCTTCCGTGGAGAGCCTGATGTGAGACTCCATCCCAGGACCCGGGATAATGGCCTAAACCCAAGGCAGATGCTCAACCAGTGAGCCACCCAGCTGTCCCAACACTTTAAATTTTTTATTTGTTATTTATTTCTGAGAAAGAATTGACATTGGGAAGATCAGTTTTCTCTTTAATCAATAACTTTTTAAATTACTCCTCAGCCCATACCCTTAACATTATTCTATGTGTCTTCACATGCTTCAGTCAGTCTGCCTGCTTTATTATAACTCAACAACATTGCTTCTAAGGTATCATAAAATTCTTCTGGAGTAGAACTCTTATATGAAATAAGGAGGGCTCAGTAGAGAGGCATAGGGAGTGATGTCCTTGTTATTGGAGTCTAAAGGACTCACCTAGAGGCATTAAAAATGTATTTCCTTTTCAACACTCTGATATATTCTGATTTCCAAAGAGACAAATCTCTGGACTAAATTCTTTTTATCATCTGGCATTTTGCTAGTCCTACTCTATCCAGAGCTCATGTTCTTAATGTGGTCTAGAGACATAATTCATCAGGGAAAAAAAATCTTTATTTTTTTACTCTAACTAAAATTTAGTATATAATTATGAATGAAAGTAATCAATCATGGTGATATTAACAGTAATTATGACTGTCACCATTATAAATCAGAGATATTTTCATATCACATTACAGTTAGTGTAAATATCTCAATATGTTTGTATTCTTTACTACTTCAAAATGCAGTATTTATTAGATTCAGTATTAGGTCTTGTGATTTGATGGGTTACTAAGGAAGATGGATTGATTAAGGCACAGTTTGGGATAAGAAGGCTAGAAAATGAGCTCAAGAGGCATTTTCTATTTGATTTGTATTATCCCATTTCTTAAGTTAGATGAGTTCATGGGTGTTCATTTTATTGCTATGTTTTATAACCTTCTTATTCTCAGTGTTCTTTGGTATGTAAAAATATATATAGTTTCTAAATCTTCTTGTGATATCTCTGTCAGATGCCAGTATTGCCTAGTCTACTCCCCTCCTTTCTGAAAAATATCTACCCACTGCCTTGCTCAGCTGGTAGAGCATCATGTGACCCTATCCTTATGGGATAGGTTGTGGAGCTAGAGGTGAACTCCTGACCTATGGACTAATCTATGATGTTGCTCAAAATCTTGAGTTTTAAGGATGTGGTTTGAAAAGAAAAGCTGGATAGAGCTGCCTCTTGATTGATCAAAATCTTGAATTGAGACACAGAAAATTTATGTTATAGATAGTTGAACCTAAAGGCATATACTTGTCATGAGATACAGTAAGAGGGACTCATGATTAGCAGGCAAATGAACCCCTAAAACTATTATGTGCGGAAGTTTATATGATCCTTCAAGGACACTTATGGCTCAGGGTGCTTGGGTGGCTCAGTCAGTTAAGCATCTGCCTTTGGCTCAGGTCTGGATCCCAGGGTCCTGAAATCCAGCCCTGTGTCAGACTCTGTGCTCAACAGGAAGCCTGCTTCTCCCTCCCTCTCTCCGTCTGCCCCTCCTCCTGTTTGTGCTTTCTCTTGCATGCTCATTCTCAAATAAGTAAATAAATCTTTAAAAAGTAAAAATTAAAAAAAATGAAAATTCATTAAGAGTATCATTTCTGTATTTTCATAGATAGGAGTCTTTTAGTCCAAAGAATTGAAAAGATCTCAACTGATCTTCCTTTGAAAATTTTCTCTAAGAATTTCCTTCAAAAAGAGGGAGAATGGCTTAAGAAGGACAGAAAGACAGGCAGATCTGAACCCGAGCCTATTCACCTCTACCTCACTGTCCCTCCTAACCTTTCTGTCTCCCCCTACTTAACCTGTTTTCACTTAACTGCTCAAGTACTTCATAAGCCTTTGCCCCTGTTTCTTATCCTATGGTAGACTACAGATCTGAGGTGCGAGCCATGAGCATTCTTTTTTTTTTTTTTAAGATTTTTTTTTATTTCAGAGAGAGAGAGAGAACATGAGAGCATAAGCAGGGGGAGGGGCGGAGGGAGCTGAGTAGGGAGCCCAACATGGGCTCAATCTGACTGAGCTATCCAGGTGCTCCTCTTAATGAATTTTTAATTAATTTGGAAGTTTTCTTAAAGAGTAACTCAACTTCTAATTGTTCAAAAACTGTTCATTACTGTGGAAAGTAGTTAGAATGGTTAATTCTCAGCAACTAATTAATACTTGAGCTGAAGGGAAAATCTTTTTTTAATTATAGAAATAATATAGAGAGAATGATTTCAATCACTAGGCATATTAGGTGTGTTGAAATGCTAGTGACAATTCTTTATTCTTTTTCTCATCAATCATTGGTCTGGGAAGCACGACTAGCAACCTAATGAATTGTAATGTGTTTGGATGTGCATTACTTTTGCAGTGATTTGTAGTTCCAAGTAACATTCAGTGTCTCTGATCACACATACTTGAAAACCAAAACCAAAAATCGACAAATAAATCACAACAAAATTGTCCTTTTTGACTTGTGAATTCCTGATTATTCAACCAGAATGAATTGTTAAGCAGAAATAGAACCATGTTCTAGCCTCTAAATGTATTTTTCTTTTATTTTCTTTTATTCTTTCTATTATTTATTTATTTATGAGAGAGAGAAAAAGAGTGTGTGCCCTTGCATACAAAGAGAGGGACAGAGGGAGAGGGAGAGAGAAACCTTAGCAGACTTCTCACTGCATTTGGAGCCTAATTCAGGACTTGATCTCAAGATCCTAAGATCATGATCTGAGCTGAAGCTGAGTGAGACTGAGCCAGCCACCCAGAGTTTCCTTAAAATGTATTACTTTATTGCACATACTGCTTCTTATTTATTGCCTTTGTGTTCTCTCAAGGTTTTTTTTTTTTTTTTTTGTCACTCATGGGGCAAGGGAACTAGAACTTGCAAAAAATTTTTAAATGTTTTTATGAATGTGTAAAGAGCTTATTGGCCCTGTATTCTCCAACCAATATTTTTAAGTCCCTTTTGATTTGTACATTTACATAACTATTCAGAGAAATTATTATCTTACTCATAAAAAGTATTTCACCTTATTATACTAGGAGAAATTATCATTTAATACTTAAGGAGGAGGACAGGAATTAAGATGGCAGAGTAGTAGGGGAACTCTGAGCTTGCCTTGTCCCTTGAACACAGCTAGATCAAGTCCAACTATTTTGAACAATCAGGAATATGATCTGATGATTAAGAAAACAATCTGCACAGTTGGAAAGAGAGAACATGGCAGATGAAAGACTTATAGTTCTTTTACTTGTTTGCATTTTTGTTCTTTTTCCTTTTCTCTTGTCTTGGATGAGGCTTCCCCCCCCCCCCTTTTTCTTCCCAGCTTATTTTAACAAACAAATTGAAGCACCTAGTTAAAGGTCCAAACACTCCCACTACAAAGCAAGGATAAACTCTGCAGAGGATGGGCCAATGGGAAAGAGTAACCAAAACACAACAGGAGAGTATACACAGCATACATCAGAAACACTTCCTAAAAATTTTGTTGTTGTTATCATTGTGTTTGTTGTTTTTTTCCCCCCTTTTTCTTTCTTTTCTGTTTCACACAGAATGATGAGATGGAGAATTCACTGGAAAAGAAAGAAGAGGAGCTAGTACTCACAGCCAGGGATTTAATCAATACATGTATAAGTAAGATCTCTGAACTAGAATCTAAAACAACAATTATAAAGATACTAGTTGGGCTTGAAAAAACATAGAAGACATTAGAGAAGCCCTTACTATAGAGATGAAAGAACTAAAATATAGTCAGGCCAAAATTAAAAATGCTATAACCAATATGCATTCCCAAGTGGAGGCCATGAAAATGATGATGAATGAACAGAAGAGTGAATCAGTAATATAGAAAATAAAATTATGGAAAATAAAGATGAAAAGAAAAGGGAAAGAAAACTATTCTATCATGAAGGTAGACTTAGGGAACTCAGTAATTCCATAAAATGAAATAATATCCATATTATAGGAGTCCCAGAGGATGAGAAGTGGGATAAAGGGGCAGAAAGTTTCTTTGAACAAATTATGCTGAGAATTTACCTAATCTAGGGAAGGAAACCAGCATTTAAGTCCAGGAGGCACAGAGAACGCCCCTCAAAATCAACAAAAAAAGATCAACACCTTGATATATTATAATGAAACATGTAAATTACAAACATAAGGAGATAATCCTGAAAGCAGCTGGGGGTGGGGGAAGGTCCTTAACCTACAAGGGTAGACACATAAGACTGGCAACAGACCTGTCCACAGAGACCTGGCAGGCCTGAAAGGACTGGCATGATATATTCTACGTGCTAAATGCGAATAATATGCAGCCAAGAATACTTTATCCAGCAAGGCTATCATGCAGAACAGAAGGAGAGATAAAAAGTTTCCAGAACAAATAAACTAATGGAATTTGTGAACACTAAACCAACTCTGCAAGAAATATTAAAGGGGATACTTTGAGCAGAGAGAGAGGCCAAAAGTAATAAAGATCAGAAAGGAACAGAGATAATCTACAGGAACATCGACTGAACAGATAATACAATGCAACTTAATAGGTATTACAATGGCACTAAATTTGTATCTTTCAGTAATTACTCTGGGAGATTCCTGGGTGGCGCAGCAGTTTAGCGCCTGCCTTTGGCCCAGGGCGCAATCCTGGAGACCCGGGATCAAATCCCACATCGGGCTCCCAGTGCATGGAGCCTGCTTCTCCCTCTGCCTGTGTCTCTGCCTCTCTCTCTCTCTCTCTCTCTCTCTCTCACTGTGTGCCTATCATAAAAAAAAAGTAATTACTCTGAATATAAATGGACTAAATGCTCTAATCAAAAAAACATGGGGTATAAAAATGGATTAAAAAATAAGACCTATCGATATACTGCTCACAAGAGACTCATTTTAGACCCAAAGACACCTCCAGATTGAAAATGATGGGGTAGAGAACCCTAAAATTTGTCCATTCTTGTTAAGAGACATCAACAGAAACCTGGAGTAGCCATCCTTATATCAGACAAACTAGATTTTAAAACCAAAGACTGTAAAAAAATATGAAGAAGGGCATTATAGCATAATAAAGGGGTCTACCCAACAAGATCTAACTATCATAAATATTTATGACACTAACTTGGAAGCAGCCAAAAATATAAACCAATTAATAACAAAATTAAAGAAACATTGATAATAATACAATAAATAGAGAACTTTAGCACTTCATTGACAGGAGTGGACAGATCATCCAAGCAGATCAACAAACAAGGATCTTGAATAACATACTGGACCAGATGGACTTAACATATATTCACAACATCTAATCCTAAAGCAGCAGAAAATGCATTCTTTTCAAGTGCACATGGAATATTCTCCAAAATAGATTACATACTGGGTCACAAATCAGATCTCAACTGGTACAAAAAAACTGAGATCATACCATGCATATTTTCAGACCATAATGCTATGAAACTTGAAGTCAATCACAAGAAGAAACTTGGAAAGACCACAAATACATGGAGGCTAAAGAACATCCTACTAACCTATCAAAACCAAGGGAAATGGGGTCAACCAGGAAATTAAAGAAGAATTACAGAAAACACATGGAAGCAAATGAAAATGAAAACACAACAGTTCAAAACATTTGGGATGCAGCAAAGGCAGTCCTAGGAGAGAAGTATATAGCAATTCAGGCCTTAAGAAGCAAGAAAAGTCTCAAATACACAACCTATTCTTACACCTAAAGGAGCTGGAAAAAGAAGAGCAAATAAAGCCTAAATCCAACAGGAGAAGAGAAATGATAAAGATTAGAGCAGAAATCAATGATATAGAAATTAAAAAAAAATAGAACAGATCAATGAAACTCTGATAAACTCCCAGGCAAACTTATCAAAAGGGAAACAGAAAGGACCCAAATAAATAAAATCATGAATAAAAGGAATCACAACCAACACTGAAGAAAGAACAATTAAAAGAAAATATTATGGGCAATTATATGGCAACAAATTAGGCAATCTGAAAGAAATAGATAAATTCCTGGAAACATATAAACTACCAAAACTGAAACAGGAAGAAATCAAAAAGCTGAATAGACCCATAACCAGCAAAGAAATTGAATCAGTATGCAAAAATCTCCCAACAAACAAGAGCCCAGGGCTAGATGCCTTCCCAGGGGAATTCTACCAAAAATTTAAAGAAGAATTAATATCTATTCTTCTGCAACTGTTCCAAAAAATAGAAATGGAAGGAAAACTTCCAAACTTTTTCTATGATGCCAGCATTATATTGATCCCCAAACCAGATAAAGACCATACTAAAAAGGAGAATTGCAGACCAGTATCCCTGAAGAACATGGGTGTAAACATTCTCACCAAGATACCTAGCTAATAGAATTCAACAGTATACTGAAATGATTATTCCCAATGATCAAATGGGATTTATTCCTGGGCTACCAGAGTGGTTCAACATCTGAAAGTCAATTAGTATGATACACCACATTAATAAAAGAAAGTAAAAGAACCATATGATCCTCTCAATAAATGCAGGAAAAACATTTGACAAAATACAGCATTCTTTATTGATAAAAACCCTCCACCATGTAGGGAGAGAGGGAACTACTTCAACATCATAAAAGCCATATATGAAGGACCCACAGTGAATATCATTCCCAGTGGGGAAAAATTGAGAGCTTTTCCCTAAGGTCAGGAATAAGACAGGGATGTCCACTGTCATCACTGTTGTTCAACATAGTACTGGAAGTCCTAGCCTTAGCAATCAAAGAACAATAACAACAACAAAAATAAAAGGCATCCAAATCAGCAAAGAAGTCAAACTTCCACTCTTTGCAGGCAACATGATACTCTATGTAGAAAATCCAAAGGCTCCACCAAAAAATTTCTAGAACTGATACAGGAATTCATCCAAGTCACAGGAGATAAAATCAATGCACAGAAGTCGGTTTATTTTCTATACACTAACAGTGAAACAGAAGAAAGAGAAATCAAGGAATCGATCCCAATTATAATTGCACCAGAAACCATAATATATCTAGTAATAAACCTAACCAAAGTGGTCAAGAATCTGTACTCTAAAAACTATAGAACACTTTTGAAAGAAATTGAGAAATACACAAAGAAATGGAAAAACATTCCATGTTCATAGATTGGAAGAACAAACATTGTTAGAATATCTGTGCTACCCAGAGCAGTCTGTACATTCATTGTAATCCCTGTCAAAATACCATCAGCATTTCTCACAGAGCTGGAGCAAACAACCCTAAAATATGTATGGAACCAGAAAAGACCCCAAATAGCCAAAGTAATGTTGATAAAGAAAACCAAAGCTGGAAGCATCACAATTTCAAAATTAAGCTGTATTACAAAGCTGTAATCATCAAGACAGTATGGTATTGGCACAAAAATAAACACATAGATCAGTGGAACAGAAAAAAAGAACCCAGAAATGGACCCTCAACTCTATGGTCAATTAATATTTGACAAAGCAGGAAAGAATATTCAATGGAAAAAAAGATAGTCTCTTCAACAAATGGTGTTGGGAAAATTGGATAGCCACATCCAGAAAAATGAAACTGGCCCACTTTCTTATACCATACATAATAGTAAACTCAAAGTGGATGAAACACCTAAACATGAGACAGGAAGCCATCAAAATCCTCGAGGAGAGGAGAATAACCTTTTTGACCTCGGCTGCAGCAACTTCTTGCTAGTCATGTCTTCAAAGGAAGGGAAACAAAGCAGAAATGAACAATTTTATCTTGGGACTTCATCAAGATAAAAAGCTTTTGCACATGGGATCCCTGGGTGGCGCAGCGGTTTGGCGCCTGCCTTTGGCCCAGGGCGCGATCCTGGAGACCCGGGATCGAATCCCACATCAGGCTCCCGGTGAATGGAGCCTGCTTCTCCCTCCTCCTGTGTCTCTGCCTCTCTCTCTCTCTCTGTGACTATCATAAATAAATAAAAAATTAAAAAAAAAAAAAAAAGCTTTTGCACAGAAAAGGAAACTTAATCAACAAAACTAAAAGGCAACCTATGGAATGTGAGAAGGTATTCACAAATGACGTATCAGAATAAGGGCTAGTATCCAAAAATCTATGAAGAATCTGCCAAACTCAACACCCCCAAACCAGAAATTTCGGTAAAGAAATGAGCAGGATATTTCATGAACAGATATTTCTCCAAAGAAGACATACAAATGGCTAAATTGCTGACAGACACATGAAAAAATGCTCAGCATCATTGTTGTTGGGGAAATATAAATCAAAACCACAGTAAGAAACCACCTTACACCAGTCAAAATGGCTAAATAAACAACTCAGGAAATGACAGATATTGGCGAGGGTGTGGAGAAACCCTCTAACACTGCTGGTTGGTATGCAAACTTGTGCAGCCACTTGGAAAACAGTTTGGAGGTTCCACAAAAAGCTAAAAATATAACTACTCTATGACCCAGCAACTACACTACTAGTTATTTATCTGAAGGATCCAAAATCAGTGATTTGAAGGGGCATATGCACCCCAATGTTTATAGCAGCAATGTCCATGATACCCAAACTATTGAGTGAGTTCAGATGTCCATCTATAGATAAATGGATAAAGATTTGGTACATATATACAATGGAATACTACTCAGCCATCAAAAAATGAAATCTTGCCATTTGCAATGACATGGATAGAACTAGAGAGTATTGTGCTAAGTGAAATAAAGACAAATACCATATGATTTCACTCGTGGAATTTCAGAAACAAAACAGATAAACATAGGGCAAGGGAAGGAATAATAAAATAAAATAAAAGCAAAGAAGGGGGCAAACCATAAGAGACTCTTAACTATAGGAAACCAACTGAACATTGCTAGAGGGGAGGTAGGTGGGGGAATGGGGTAACCGGGTGATGGGTTAAAGGAGGGAACTTGATGATGTAATGAGCACTAGGTATGGTATACAACTGATGAATCACTAAATTCTACCCCTGAAAATAATAATACACTATATGTTAACTAAATTAAAAAAATACTTAAGGAGGCAGTCATTGTTTTCAAGTGTCAAAAGCTCCAAGGGAAATATATGTGACAATACATGTGTCACCTCCTTGTTATAAAAGATCAGTGTCAGTTAGCTTCCTTGCAGATCTCTCCTGAAGTTAAGATAATGTAGTAGAAAATAAACCAGACAAGAATTTAATGCTTTTTTTTTTCTGTCTCTCTCTGATTATAGGCAGTGATTCTCAAAGTGATTGTTATGGAGCTGTTTTGAAAGGAGTTGTATATATTTCGCTGTGATATTGTTTGAGGTTTAACAAATATGACTCTTGAAGGTTCAAGGAAAAAAGTAGTAAAAAATATTACCTTTTAAATAGGTGTAACTTCTCTTAAGTATTTTATATCACATATAAATAACTCCTTGAAAATAACATATAAAGTCATTTTTTATAGTTTTAAGTGCAGTACACTTTCAGTGTATAGGCATCTTCAGCTATGCATAGTTTAGTTTGATTTCCTATCAGCAATAATATTCTTTTGATACAGTAATTTAATGTTGCACCTGTGATCTTGACTTCATTCAGATAATGTAGTTTTGCTATAATAACCTCTGAATTTCATGGAGCTCAACTGAAAACACAGCTCCAAGTGGACAGGCCAGATGAATAAGGGGGCCAAATAGTTGGTCATGGTGAATACTTTTCTTAATGTACTGTTGGATCCTATTGGCTAGTATCTTGTTGAGAATTTTTGCATCCATGTTCATCAGGGATATTGGTCTGTAAGATAAACTCAAAATGGATGAAAGATCTAAATGTGAGAAAAGATTCCATCAAAATCCTAGAGGAGAACACAGGCAACACCCTTTTTGAACTTGGCCACAGTAACTTCTTGCAAGTTACATCTATGATGGCAAGGGAAACAAAAGCAAAAATGAACTATTGGGACTTCATCAAGATAAAAAGCTTCTGCACAGCAAAAGAAACAGTCAACAAAACTAAAAGACAACCTACAGAATGGGAGAAGATTTTGCAAATGATATATCAGAGAAAGGACTAGTATCCAAGATCTACAAGGAACTTATTAAACTCAACAGCAAAGAAACAAACAATCCAATCATGAAATGGGCAGAAGACATGAACAGAAATTTCACCAAAGAAGACACAGACATGGCCAACAAGCACATGAGAAAATGCTCTGCATCACTTGCTATCAGGGAAATACAAATCAAAACCACAATGAGATACCACCTCACACCAGGGAGAATGGGGAACATTAACAAGGCAGGAAACCACACATGTTGGAGAGGATGTGGAGAAAGGGGAACCCTCTTACACTGTTGGTGGGAATGTGAACTGGTGCAGCCACTCTGGAAAACTGTGGGGAGGTTCCTCAAAGAGTTAAAAATAGACCTGCCCTAAGACCCAGCAATTGCACTGTTGGGGATTTACCCCAAAGATACAGATGCAATGAAACGCCAGACACCTGCACCCCGATGTTTCTAGCAGCAATGTCCACAATAGCCAAACTGTGGAAGGAGCCTCGGTGTCCATCGAAAGATGAATGGATGAAGAAGATGTGGTTTATGTATACAATGGAATATTACTCAGCCCTTAGAAATGACAAATACCCACCATTTGCTTCAACGTGGATGGAACTGGAGGGTATTATGCTGAGTGCAGTAAGTCAATCGGAGAAGGACAAACAGTGTATGTTCTCATTCATTTGGGGAATATAAATAATAGTGAAAGGGAATATAAAGGAAGGGAGAAGAAATGTGTGGGAAATATCAGGAAGGGAGACAGAACATAAAGACTCCTAACTCTGGGAAACAAACTAGGGGTGGTGGAAGGGGAGGAGGGCAGGGGGTGGGGGTGACTGGGTGACGGGCACTGAGGGGGGCACTTGATGGGATGAGCACTGGGTGTTATTCTGTATGTTGGCAAATTGAACACCAATAAAAATAAATTTATTGTAAAAACAAAAAACAAAAAAAAATTTTTTTAGCTTAAAAAAAAAGAATAAATGAAATCAATATGGTGTCTCAGCCATCATAGAAGTGGAAGCTTATGTTTTTTTAAGAGATATTCTAAGGTTAAATTATGCGTTTCATAATGCTAATGTTAATCCTCATTGTTTTAAAGATCTAAGAAGAGTAGCAAGTTTATTTGACAAGAAAATTTTTAGATACTGCACTGGAAATGATTACCACATATTATAGAGTTGGTTTGGAGGAATAAAACCTATTATAGAGTATTAAGTGATACCTTCTTTTAGAGTCCAAATTAATAACCAGTTTCTTTGTTGTCCTCAGTTTGACATTGAAGGATTTATTTTAAAAGCACAAGAAGCCTCATTTTTTGTCGTATCTTAATTTTAGATAGGAGTCTTCCATACAATTTATCAGTTATTTTTGGTACTAAAGACATTTAAATGACAGCAGACCTCCAGTTTAATGGAAATCCCTTTTATTTTCCTTGCTACAGTGATTTTTGGTGTTGCTTTGCTAATCTAGGTTATGCCTGCTATACCAGTCAAGGCAGCAATTCAAATGGTTTAAATAGTAGACTCAGTAAACCTCTCTCCCCCAGCTCTTCCACCCAGTTTTTGATGTGTGACTGTCTCTGACTCCTTATAAAATATGATTATGGACATCTTATAATACATTTATCAAGAACTATAAGATATACAAAAATGTACTGTTCCTGTGTGAGTAAAAATGATCTTTGAAGAGCATTTGATACTCAGAAGTTACTCTAATAATTGTGAATTTTTTAAAAAGATTTTATTTATTTGTTCATGAGAGAAAGAGAGAGAGAGAGAGAGAGAGAAGCAGAGACACAGGGAGAGGGAGAAGCAAGCTCCATGCAGGGAGCCCTTAATTAGTGTGTGAAGTATTTTGCTTTTTTTTTTCTCATCTATGTGTTTGATCAGATATAACCCTTAAGAAATGGTGGGCAAGGCATATTTAAAAGAAAGAAAATTTTAATCAGCATATTTTCAAAGTTGAGATAGTTCTGGTAAAGGATGAGTATTTGGAGGTTTCAACTATTGATTAATATTAAATTTTGGGGTTTTTATGAAATAGTCTCTATTATACTATGGAATTTATAACCTTTACAGATAAATTGAAATAATACATATAGTAAGATTTGTAATACTTTTTGTCACTTTATACAAGGTAAAGTAACTGAAACATGGACATATAAACTAACAATAATAATTATTGAAATAAGCTTAAACTAGACTTATATAGGAGTGATCAAAGGATTATGTCACTTACAATTTCTTCTTCTTTGTGCCTGAAAAAGTGAAAAATAATTACATTTCACACCAACCCCTAAGAAAATCCTTTGTTACTTTGAAAGCAGCCAAAATTGTCCTCAGAAATTCATGAAAAAGAACACAATTCCCTGTTACTTTTATATCAGTTGTAAATAGATTATATATGAAATGCATATGTATTTTACTGATGATTAAGATGAATAACAGGATGCACACAGAATGCTTTATTTATCTTACAATATACCCTCAAAAGAAAACAAAAACCAAGGTATTGATATAACCTTCCCACCTCACATCTCATTGTCAGGCTCCAAATGTACAGGGGGTTAATTTGTCCATTTCTTCCCTTTCAACCTTCCTATTTATAGGCTTAAAAAGATTGCCATGACTGATATAAGAAGAGAATGTCAAAAGGTTATAACACTGCAGAGAAAACATTTTTAATGAGTCTTCCAGAACCCTGAAATGAGAAAAATCAGAAATAAGGTTATTACAATGAAACCAGATAATGAAACCAGTATTCAAGACATGTTTTCTAGTATTTCTACCTATCTGTGTTGCATAATTAGTGGTAGGCAAGTTAGATTGTAAACTGTGAGAAAAACAACATATTTTCCAACTCTGGCTCCTTGCTCTGCTGCAGGCAGCTGGGAATGTTTTCCAGAAATAGAAGGTGGCTGTAACAAACAATAAAATATAGGCAGTGAGAGCCACGATGATCTCTTTATCACATCTGTCATCACTGCACATACTGACGGATTTATCAGAATGCCATGTGAGTCTGAAGGCAATGTGTCACATCCGTGGGTACGCCTGATCCTGAAGGATTTATTGCTTTATTAGGAACCAAGAGAAGAACTTAAATAAAAAATTTAGGGACGTTTGGGTGGCTCAGCGGTTTAGTGCCACCTTCAGCCCAGGGCATGATCCAGGAGTCCCTGGATCAAGTCCCACATCGGGCTCCCTGCATGGAGCCTGCTTCTCCCTCTGCCTATGTCTCTGCCTCTCTCTCTCTCTCTCTGTCTCTCATGAATAAATAAAATCTTTAAAAAAATTTAAAATAATGAATTAGGAAATTATATTCCCTAATAACCTGGAATGAGATTTTGAATGCAATAATAAACATGGACTTCGATTACACACATTTACTTCTGCCTCTACCCATTGATCTTTGTAAAAAATGTTACTCCTTAGTTCTCTTAAATCAAGAACACAAAGGGTTGGCTTTTGATACTTAATAGTTTGATGGCTTTGAAGGCTCCAAAACCCAAATGATAAAACTGACTGAAGATTTTTTTTTTTTAACTTTTTCTTCTTATCAAGTCACTCAGGAAAGTAAATCACTTGTCCAAATTGCTGAAGCCTGAAGTCTTACCTTCTCATATGGGTTAATTATATAGCCTTACATCTAGTACGAGTGTGTCAAAAAGGGTGCTGAAAAGGCCAGAAAGCCTGGGTCCCATTCAACTCTTTGGAACTGTGTGACTTTAGAGAATCTTTATTTTAGGATATTGTGAGACTAAGTATAATAAAGTATGTTTACCTTTTTAAAATCTTTTGGAAGAGGAAAATGATAATCATTCATTTATTATTGAACTAGTATCATTCATTAGACTAGAGTCACAGCATTGAGGCTCTAGATCTAATACTATATGTTCAGTAAGTTCTTCCAATTCTACTGGGATTTACCTGAATTTGTTTTTTGGTATAAAACTGCATTGTTAAAGATCTGCTAATATCCTATTTTTTATTTCTAAAGATTGAAACTCTATGATCTTTGGTTAGCCACTTAACCTCTCTGGAATATTAGTTTATAGGAACATAAAGGAATCAGAGTAGATTATTTTTTTTTAAGATTTTATTTATTTATTCATGAGACACACACAGAGAGAGGCAGAGACATAGGCAGAGGGAGAAACAGGCTCCATTCAGGGAGCCTGACGTGGGACTCGATCCTGGGTCTCCAGGATCAGGCCCTGGGCTGAAGGAGGCACTAAACCGCTGAGCCACCCGGGCTGCCCAGAGTGATGATTATTAATATTCAATTCAATCTTACAGTGCTCTGCTACATTTCACACTGCTTGTTCTTGGTGTTGAAATCTAGGACAGCAGGCACAGAAAAGACCTTTGGACTCAGCATTTCCTGTTTGCACGTGGCTGAATGGAACTGAGATTGTCTCCATCCCTGGCTTCCCTGTCCAGTGTATCTTCATGTTACAGATTCTGTTACATAGAACTTTCTATTTTGGTCATCAGGATTCTTACTTGTTTTCGCCTGAGGCTTTCAGAGTTATGAGTAAATATTTCATCTGTTAAACTAACACCTAAACTAACCCTTTCTTTATCTTTTTTTCCTGTTTTTGTGTAAGGGTTGTCACGAAACCAACCACATACTAATGTCACAGAAGCACACCATCAACAATTCAAAAATCCAAATCACAGATATCTACCCTGAAGGTAAAAATTAGAAAGTTTCCAAATGCTATTATGCATTTGAAAGGACTGTGATTCCTGAACAATCACAGTCCTATTTCCTGTTAATACTATTGCTCATGCTTTTTATGATATCTTATAATTTTGAGAGATTAAGCCAATGCATGTTAAATGATGTGAAAGCAGCAACAGTAAAAGTACTTTAAGTAAATGTGCATAGAAAATCATAATTTATTTCAGGAAGGGCACAGAGGAATCAACAGAGGAATGAATGACTGTCAATATTTTAAATTTTACTTTCTGCCTCTTTTGTGATTTAGGATCCTGGTGAATCAATTAATCTCTTTATTTTCAATCAGCTTGTATTATTTAGGGTCTAGAACCTATAGATCTAGAGCCTATAGATCTATAGACATCTGTATATTGACATATATATATATATATATATGTTTTTTTTTGAGGAGCAGGCTCATGAAGCTGTGCAGGTTGGCAAATCCACAAGGTCAGTGGGTTAGGCCAAGAGGCTAGAGAGTGGAAGAGTTACAGTTTTGGTCAGAAGGCAGACTGTTGGCAGAATTCTTCATTGGGGCAGGTCATTTTTTTTTTTTTTTTTAGGAAGGCCTTCAGTTGATGGGATGATGTCTACCCTCATTATGGAGGACAATCTGATTTAAATATTAATCTTGTTTAAAAAATACCTTCAGAGGAACATCTAGAATAATGTTTCATCAACTACCTTGATACCATGGCCAAACTAAATTTACTACCCCTAAGTTGTGTACTTTATTGTTTTCTCCAGGATATTGCTTTTAGCCTCCCTTGGCTATCTTAAGGCTAATCTACCACATAAGGAATAAGGACTTTCAAAGATCTATCTTCAGTTCTTATCTTTTATCATAGTTCCAACTGTCTCCTAAATACCTTCCCTTGGGTGCCCTTCAGACACTTTCATTCCAACATGTTTAAAACAGAAACTCATTATCTTTTCTCCCTTATCTGTTGCTCCCTTTTATTAATGACAAGATTATTCAGTCCTGAAATCTTGGAGTCATCTTTGAATTATCCTTTTCATCCTTTCCTCTAATGAAATTCCAACTCACTTTCTCAACAGTATTTATAAATGCCTTCAGGGTGTCAGATAATGTCCTAGCAATATACACAAATTAGTAATGAGGTAGACAATAAACAATAATCCCCCAAATTATTGTAATCGTCATAAGTGAATTAAAAAGCACAAGGTGCTAGGAGATTTTGTAACTGAGGGACCTCATGCAGTATGAGGGCTAACAGGCAAGGCTGGAGTAAGATGGTTACATAAGTAAGCTGCGCAAAACTGGGGAGTAAGGAAAGGAACAGTATTCTAGGCAGAAGAAACAGCATGTGCAAAGACCCTGATATAGGATACAATGAAAAGGGTATGTTGCCTGAGTATTAACTTTGAGTCTGGATCTTTTATTCTCATAGTGACCCAATGATAAAAAGATGTTGTGATACAGATATTACATAAATATATCAATCCTTATTTTAACTGAGGAAACTGAAGCTCAGAAACATTAAGTAAGGAGTTTAGGTTTTTATAAGAGCAAGTGGAAGATGGATGAGGATTCCATTCTATTCTCTGCAGGAGATTCAGAGAAGAGAGTCCCCACTTCTAATCACCCATTATTGTCACATCAGCAAGACGAAGAAATGCCATAAAACTTCTAAATCATTGATAAACACTGGTAAAGCAGTGTACAATATTCTTATTTTGCTAGATCAAGAATATTTTTTCCAGTGTTTGGTTTGTATGATTTCAAATATTTTTAGAATATGTTCACATTAAATAACATGACATTGGTTAAATGATTCAGTTTCTTTTCTGCTCTTAATTAATCTCAGCAATAGTTTATTGCTTTCTTTAATAAAAGTAATAATGACCTTTTTTAACTTACCAAAATATTTTGCTTTAATTTCATATAAATGAAGTGATTATGAATTTCAGATTGGCTAGATTGCAGAATAATTTACTACATCATTTTTTTTTCCCTTGTAGGAAGAAGCAGCACTTCTAATTAGAATATAGTATCTCATCAAAATAGGATAAAATTTAAATGGACTCCATGAAAATCCCTTTTAATTTGCGATTATAAATTTCACCAAAAAAAGAAATAGAATTCTTAGAGAATCATTTGGAAATTAAGAAATTTGTCTAAGATTTCTAGTTTTAATATTCACTGTGGTAGTATTGACACCAATTTAGAAATTTTCAAACAGAATATCAAACATGGAAGTTCACATAAAATGCATAAATAGATGTAAAGAAATAAGAAATGTTGTGATTCTCTACCAGTGGCTATTTTCAATTTATTGCACTGCAGCTTCTGGCCCCACTACTTCATTGAGATTGTCTTTGTCTGGAGCCCTAGTGAATTCCAGGTTGTTGGATACAGTAGAAACATTCAGTACTATTAGATACAGCAGACCTCTCTTCATTCTTTTCTTAGTTGTGAGGACATCAGCCATTTATGGTTTTACTTTTGCTTTTTTTAAAAAAAGATTCCATTTATTTATTTGAAAGAGGGAGAGCACAGAGGAATAGTAAAAGGGAGGAGCTGACTTTCTGCTGAGTAGAGAGCCCCCTGAAGGGCTTGATCCCAGGACCCTCAGATCATGACCCTAGCTGAACAGAGATGTTTAACTGACCGAGCCACCTAAAGCACCCCCCTTTTGCTTCTTATTGTAACTCTTTCTCCATGCTCTTTGTTGGCACTTCTTAGTAGATGTCCAGATACTAGAAGGGAGGCATATTGATTCCTCTTGAAAAACATGTGCTTCCTAGATGATCATATTAATCACTATTACTTTAAATATCATCTATGTGCCAGACTTCCAAAGTATCTTTTTAATCCAGGTCTTTTTTCAGAGTTTCGAGATCATTTATTCAGTAACTTCTTTGATATTTCCATTTGGATATCTCTTAAACATCACAAGTCTAACATGTCTAAAACTGAACTGCTAAGGTCCCCTCACACCCAAACCTGCTCCTTTGTCTTCTCATTTCAATCACTGTCTATCCAAAAAACTGTCATCCTTTTTATTTTTTTTAAGATTTTATTTATTTTTCATGAGAGACACACAGAGAGAGGCAGAGACATAGAGGGAGAAGCAGGCTTCTTGTAGGGAGCCTGATGTGGAACATAATCCCCAGAGTTGGCATGGTACCCTGAGTCTAGGGCAGATGCTCAACAATCACTGAGCCACCCAGGCATCCAAAAAAAAAAACCTGTCATCCTTGATTTAGCTCTTTCTCTTCCAGTGAATTCTTTTAATCTTATCTTCAAAATAAAATAAATATTTCACTTTATTTCGTGGCTTCCACTCTCATAAAAGCCACCATCACCTTTTGCCTGCATTCCTTCAGTAGCCTTGTAGCTGATCTCTCTGCCTTATTGTTTTTAGTCTATTCTCTATACAAAGATCATTTAGAAGTGTAGGTCATCATTTAATGTCCCTGCTCAAAATGCTTTTCACTGGGGGTACCTGGGTGGCTCAGTAGGTTAAGTGTTTGCCTTCAGCTCAGGTCATAATCTCAGGGTCTTGGGATCAAGCCCAATTGGGGGGGGGGTCCCTGCTCAGCAGGGAGTCTGCTTCTCTCTCTCTCCCTCTGCCGCTCCCCCTGATTATGCTCTTTTCTCACTCTGTGTCAAATAAATTTTTAAAAAATCTTTTAAAAAATGGTTTTCATTGTACTTAGAATCAGATGTTACCATGGCTTCCAAGGCCCTGTGCCATCTTGCCCTGTCTACCTGTTCCTATCATCTTGTGAATTACTCTTCCTTGCTCATTCTCCTCCAACATCATTGACTAGCCTTCTTTTAACTCTTCAAATACACCAAGATCATTTCAGTTTCTCAAACATGTAAGGTCTTTCCAGCTTTTGGATTTTGTTGTTGTAGCCCTGCCTAAAATGTTCTTTTTTCTTCTTGTTGCCTTCCTTCTCCTCCTCCTCCTCCTCTTCCTCCTCTTCTTCTTCTCCTTCTTTATTGTATGTTTGTTTATCTTTTTTTATAATGGCTGATTTTTTAATCCTTTAAGGACATCTCTCTAATGTTTCCTTCTCAGGGAGTTATTTCCAGACTGCCCTTCCTAAGTGCCTCCTCTAATCCAGAGTCATACTCTCATATTCTGTTTAGTTTCTTTCCATCATTTATCCCAATTTAAAATTATCCTATTTATTGCCTTTCCCTCTAGCTAGATTGTAATCTTTCTGTAAATCTAAAAGTAGTTTTAAATGGAAAGTTTTTTTTTTTAAGATGATTAAACAAAAAATGCTTTGAAATGAATTGATGATCTGACAAAGAAACTTAGGAATTTGCAGAGGTCAAAAATGAAGTGAGAGCAGGAATTCCTAGATTCATCGTGATTGCTTTTCTTTTTTCTGGTAAATTATTTTTGTGTTGGGATGAGATGTGGAGAGTTTGTCTGCTCTGGGCCTCTTGTGTATCTTCCTGAGTCAGCTAGGCCAAAACTTCAAAAATTGCAAGGCCTTTATTGAGTCATTTCTTTAGTTTTTCTCGTAAAGATAATCTTGAAAACTAAGGGTTTTGTCTTACACCAGGTATCCCTCTGGACAAAGAAGTCTTGCTTACTTTTTGCTATAAAAATAGTGGATTCTCTAAGCTCAGGCTTCATCTCCTGTAGCACATCCTCATGTGTTTACAGATTCCCTCCAGCCCTGTAATCAAGCCCTCCCCCTGCTATAATCAAGTTCTTTTCTGTGACCCAGAAGCCTTGTGTCTTCTTTCAGCTTTCGTGGAACTGTGGAAGGCTGGCATAGATACTTTGGCAGGCATTCTCTTGGTTCTAGCCCTTCTCAACACTGTCATTTTTTTTTTTTTTTTAAGCAGCATAAAAGCCCAACAAAAGTGTGTCGATTTTCAATTCTTTCTTCTCCACTGAAACTCTGGTTAAATATGTATTGACCTTGTTATTTATATTCTTCAATTTTTTTTGTTAACTTCTCTTGTATTCCTTCCATCTCTGGTTCTCTGTTTCCCATTATCTCATTTATTAATTCTCTTTTCAGTTATTTTTCTTATGCTTCCTTAAATTGTCTGTTGAATGTTTAATATCAAGTTATGACTTTTTTTAGAAATTCTATTTGTTCTTTTTCCAAATCTGCCAGATATTGAGAAAAATTGTTCCTTACTCATGTTTTCAAATTCATCTTTTACTTTAGGTACTTTTAAACATATTTTAAAAATTTATTTCTGATAATTCAATAATTATCCAAATAATTCTGAAATATCAATCAGAATAATTCTGAAAATACAGTATCTGATAAAAAATATGAATTCGTTGAGATTTTATAGTGTGTTTTTTTCTGCTGTTTCTTCCTTATGGTGCCTTATTTCTTCATGTATTATGTAATTTTGGAATGTAAGTATATATTTAATTAGGTCTGATTTAGTGACCTAGCTTGAGATCATTCCTATAGAAAAGGATTTGAATTTGCTGTAGCCAGGTGTCCTGGAGCACCTTCAGTCTGAGGCTCTTCAAATTAATTACTATTAAGGATGAAACTGTTGCCAAAATTATCAAGGGTGACTTCTTGCTTCCTCAGTGCCCCATAATTAAAAGCCCAAGAGGAGAATGAAAAGTTTTCCTGTTACTTTTGCCTATAGGTGTGTATTTCATTGAGCTTTGAGTGCCTTTACCTTTCCCAAATCATCATCTCATGTTCACTTATAGATTGTTATACTATGATCTTTCTTTCTTCTATTATACATGTAGGCCTTTTCTCTCTTCTCTAGTTTTACAGGCCTAGCTTAGAAGTTTGACATTCTGTTCCTATTCTTTTGTCATTGTTACCCTTAAATTTTAATATGCATACTTAATAATATCTTAGGCTTTCTATCCTCATTTAGAATACCACAAGCACATTTGATCAGTATAACTGTAAATCTTCTTCCTATCTTGCATGTATTTTTATTTAGCATTTCAAGTGCTACCTTTTTTCCTAAAATAAACTTTTAATTGAAGTATAATATACATAAAGAAAAATAGACGTAAGGTTCCAACTCATTAAAATTTACAAAGATTTTCCAAAGCTGTCTAAACACAGCTGAGTAATCACTACTCACATCAGAAATAGAATATTTCTGAAGTAGTAGAATATTTATAGCATCCCGGAGACCTTTGTGTACTCTTTCAAGAGAAAGCACATTTTTGACCACTGACTAATTTGCTAAGTTTTGGTTTTGAACTTTATTTAAGTAGAATAACTATGTAGTTAATATTCTTTTGTGTTTGGCATTTTACTCAGTATCATTAGTGAGGTTTATCCATATTTTTGTATGTGGCAGTGGATTGTTTATTGCTATAAAGTATTCTAATTTATAAATATATATTTTATTTCTCTATTTTAATATTGAGGGTTATTTGGGTTATTTCTAGTTTTTAGCTGGTACTGACACCAGCTATTCTGATACTGATGCTATGAAAGTGCTATGAAAATTTTTACATGTCTTTGGTTGCATTTTGTGTGCATTTTTCTGTTGGAGTAGAATTACTATAACATAGAAAAGCATATGTTCAATTTACCAGACATTGCCAAGCACTTTTTCAAAAGTGATTATTCCAATTTACACTCTTACATAAAGTGTTTGAGAATATCAGTAGTGCCATATCCTTGCCAATATTTGGTATTGCCAGTTTTTTTCATTTTAGCCAGGGTGGGTATATAGTTGTATGTCATTGTGCTCCTAATTTGCATGTCCCTGATGAATAATAACATTGAACATTTTTCACATACTTAGTAACCATTGTTTACCTTTTTTTTTTTTTTGAACTCTCTTTTAAAGTGCTTTGCTGGGCAGCCTGGGTGGCTGAGCGGTTTAGCGCCGCCCTCAGTCCAGGGCCTGATCCTGGAGACCCGGGATTGTGATCTATCGAGTTCCACGTCAGGCTCCCTGCATGAAGCCTGCTTTTCCCTCTGCCTGTGTCTCTGCCTCTCTCTGTGTGTGTGTATCTCATGAATAAATAAATAAAAATAATAATAAAGTGCTTTGCCTCTTTTAAACATTGTGTATTAAAATTATTGATTTGTTAAAATTCTATATATACTCTGGATAGAATTCTATTTTCAGATAAATATGCTGCAAATATGTACTTCTAGTTAGTTCATTGCCTTTTCATTCCTTTAATGGTTATCTTTTTAATAATAAGTTCTTGATTTAATATAGTATAATTTATCATTTTATCCTATTTACAAAATCTTTGCCTATATCAATACTTTTATCTTTTAGAGGCTGCATTGTCTTACCTTACACATTCAGGTCTACAATCTACCTGGAAGTGATTCTTTTCTGCATAGTGTCCAACATGGATCAATTTACTTTTTAAGTATGGATAGCCAAATAATTTAGCTCCATTTTTTTTGAAAGGTCATCCTTTTCTTCATGCTGCATGCGGTACCATCTTTTTCATAAATCAAGTGCCTACATAACTGTAGGCCTATCTCTGAAATGTCTTTTCTATTCTGTTGATCTTTTTGCCTATCTTGTACCAATACCACAGTGCCTTAATTACTATAGCTTTAAAGGAAGGACAAGTTTATTCTCTATTATTGAGATTGGTTATTCTTTCACTCATGTGTGTTTCACCTAAATTTTGAATTATCTTTCCAATTAAAATAAGTCATGCTAGGATTTTGATTGGAATCAAATATTAAATTTATAGATCAGTTTGGAAAAACTTGAAATCTTTACAAAATTGAGTTATAAATTTATGAACATGACATATCCCTCAATTTAGTTAAGCATCATTTTCTCTCAGTAATGTTTTATATATTTCTTTATATCACTTTTACCTGTTGTGCTATTGCCACCTGGATTTTTGTCTTTCCCCAATTAACCATTTTTATATGTTTTACGTAATTATTTGGATCTACTAATCTACTTATTAATTTTTTTTCACACCATTGATTTTTGTATTCTACTCTTTCCATCTGAGCTTAATTTCTTTCCTATCGTCTGTGTCTTTTAGTATTTATTTCAGAATGTGTTCATAGTTCTAAAGTCTGTGAGTGTTCTATTATGTAGTTCTGTTGAAAGCAGTCTTTTTCCTGCAGATGTGATCTAACAATATCCCCTTGTACTTGATATTTTATATTCTTCAAATTCCATCAAATTCTCTTTATATTTTGTTTTCATCAGTCCTGCTGAGTATGTGGTAGTTTTCTTAAGTTTGAGAATATATTCTTTTTACAAAATTTTCATTTTGGAGAAGTTTTTATGTGGTATTCCTTTAAATAATAGTTCTCTTTAATTCTCTGTTTTTGCATTTCAGAATTCCTATTGGACTTCAATTGTTTCCTTTGAATATATCCTTCATGACATTTAACCTGTTTTTCATGTTTTCTGTCTCTTTAAATCATTTTGTGGCAATCTGGATAATTTTCTCAAAAATAACTTCCACTTGCCTTAGTTTCTCTTTAGCTGCCTATTCTAAGCACTAACCAACCATTTTATACATGCTCTGAGGTTTTGTTTGTTTGTTTGCTTGCTTTTTGAGAGGGGGGTGGGGAGGGTCAGTGGTTGGGGAGAGGCTGAGGGAGAAGAGAATCTCAAGCAGCCTCCATGCCCAGCACCAGCTTGACATGGAGCTCAATCTCACACACGACTTTGTGATCATGACCTGAGCTGAAATCAAGAGTCAGACACTTGACTGACTGAGCCACCCAGTCACCCTGTTTTATTTAATTTAAATTACTGTACAATTTTTGGACTTTCTATTTGACTCTTTTCCTTTTTTTTTGTTTAACTCTTTTCCTTTTATTTTAAGATTTATTTATTTATTTATTTATTTATTTATTTATTTATTTATTTATTTATTCATGATAGAGAGAGAGAGAGAGAGAGAGGCAGAGACACAGGCAGAGGGAGGAGCAGGCTCCATGCAGGGAGCCTGACATGGGATTCGATCCCGGGACTCCAGGATCAGGCCCTGGGCCAAAGGCAGGCGCCAAACTGCCAAGCCACCCACCCTATTTATTTGACTCTTTCAAGCCAGTCTGCTATTTTCTCCACACTATTTTCTTCATAGTTTATTTCTTTTGTTCGTCTTTCCAAAATGTATATGTACTAATTAAAATTAATCGGACAGCCCAGGTGGCTCAGCAGTTTAGCGCTGCCTTCGGCCCAGGGCGTGATCCTGGAGACCCCGGTTAGAGTCCCTTGTCAGGCTCCCTGTATGGAGCCTGCTTCTCCCTCTGCCTGTGTCTCTGCCTCTCTCTCTCTCTCTCTCTCTCTCTCTCTCTGTTTCTCTCATGAATAAATAAAATTTAAAAAAAAGTGAAATAAAATAAATAAAATTAATCTTCCAGGAATACGGTTTTATTTTATTTAGATCTTGAGATTGGAATTTTCCTATTTGTATTATTTTCCATCTCTTCCTCTTGCTAGTATTCATATAAATTTTCCCTGTGACTTTGAGCTTATCTTTAGCAGTGGTTGATTTTATTAGAGGACTTTTTGTATCCTGCACTTAGAAGCATGAGTGGTGTTTCATTCAATTGTCTCTGCTTCTGAAAATTAAAAAAAATAAGTTACTTCTTTAGCTTTCAATAGAGACGAGCCTAAAAACTTTGACCTTATTTGTGTATAGCTTATTTGTGTTTTAGTTTCTTGGAGAAATCGTTTTCACCCATGTTGGGAACAGACAGCAAGTTTTGGTGATCAGAACCAGAGAACAGAATTTCTCTAGTTCTTGTTCATGAGTAGGGTTACTCTTCATGGATCTTGGCTTTATATTTAGGCTTAAAGTTCATTTCTCCACTTTGTATTTTCCTGAGACCTCTGATGTGTTCATGTGCAAGCTTTAAATACTCAGCCCTTGCCATTAAGATCTATAAAATTTTGATCCTAATGAGTTATTTGACTTTTGCTTCAAATTACTGCAAAATTACTTGAATACTTCTTGTTTCTGGAGCATTGAGTTTTCCATTCCTTTCCTTCTTCCCCTCCCACCTTCCCTCCCACCTTCTTTCCTTGACCATATATCAAAAATATTTTGAATATATTTTATCTAACATTTTTATATGTTTGGAGCATGGCAGGACAAGCATATTGATCCGATAGATGTCTCATCCAAGACTCAACATATATAGAAAACTAAGTGTTGTAGTAAATAACATCCCAACCCTATAATTTATATAATAATTAAATGTATATTTTTCCTTTAAAATTATATCGTTATTTCTTATTTTTAAGATTTTATTTATTTATTCATGAGAGACTCAGAGAGAGAGGCAGAGACACAGGCAGAGGGAGAAGCAGGCTCCACACAGAGAGCCTGACTCAATCCCAGGACTCTGGGATCACGCTTTGAGCTGAAAGCAGATGCTCAACTGCTGAGCCACCCCGGTGTCCCAAATTATATCGTTATTTCATTAACTACTTTTTATAATTATAAAGTTAGGAAGAGTCACTTAATGTTAGATGACAAGGTGTTAGTATCTGTTTTACATTAATAATGTTCACTATCCCAGACCTTATTGTCTGGTTTGGGAGAAATACAGAAATAAATATTCATATACATAAATGACAACTACAGAATGTTTTGAGGGGCTGATTTTATATTGGAGAGATTTTCAGGAAAGTCCTCTTTCAGAAAGTGATCTTTAAGTTGATGAGAAGGAACTCACCAGCTTAAAAGTTAAGAAAGAACATCTCAGAAAGACCACTGTATGTAAAGGTAGGAGAAAACTTGATACCTTTAAAGAACTGAAATAAGACCACCATCATTGGAGTGTACTAGGAAGGGAGAGACTTCCCAGTGGTGAAAGTAGGAAAAATTGAGAGGTCATTTAAGATCTGGCTGACCTTGTAAGGAATCAGTTTTGTTCTGAATGCAATGGAAAACATGAAAGGATTTTACATAAATGGTGGTGTAATCTTATAAAATAATCACTTTGATTGCGGTTTGTAATAGAGTTGAAGGGGGAAAAAAAAGGAAGAAAAAGTTAGCAACTTGTTTCAGGAGTCTAGGCAAGATATAGTAGTGACTTTGACTAGAATGGCAAAGATAGAAGTGGAAAGGAGAGAATGGCATAATATTATATAGTATAGAAATTCTACAAGTGATAAGAATGACATCTAAGTGTGCATCTCTTTGAGGCTTGATTGAGGGGTCCATTTTAGCATATGTATTCAGGGGCTTTTAATCTGGACTTCAAAGGGCTCTCAAACTTTTGAAATTTAAATTTTGAGTCTATGGGCCTATGTGAAGTTATCTAGGGGGATGGTCCAAACCCCTTATTTTCAAAAGATCTATGTCCCTAGATATAAAAAACTCCTGATTTAGGGGAGTTGATTATAGATATTTTTCCTCTAAAGTAGTCTTTTGATTAGAACTTTCTGATAAGACAATTAAAAATTGGCAAGAACCCCTTGGCAGCAACCTAGAAAGAATATGTTTTATGTAGGCACGATATTAAAATATTTAATAACCAATATTTCACTGACATATGTCAATCAGAATAGATAGCACAATCAAATGATTGTTGGCCATAATCAACAGCTATTTCAGTATTGGTGTACCCCAGCCAGATTCTATATCGTAAATTAAAGAACAGATTTAGTTGTAATCAACCAAGAAGAGTATAGCATTAAAATCCATTTATAAAAATTGAGGGATGACGTCTATAAACAGGATAAACCCATCACTCTTGGGATCCCTGGGTGGCGCAGAGGTTTAGCGCCTGCCTTTGGCCCAGGGCGTGATCCTGGAGACCCGGGATCAAATCCCACATCGGGCTCCTGGTGCATGGAGCCTGCTTCTCCCTCTGCCTATGTCTCTGCCTCTCTCTCTCTCTGTGTGTGTGACTATCATAAATAAGTAAAAAAAAAAAAAAACAAAACACCATCACTCTTTATGGTAGTAGGTCGTGGTTCCATATTGAGTAGCTTATCTTCTAAAACAATTTTGAGTTATAAAACATGAAAATAGTTTTAAAATACTACAGATACTAATGAGGTATACCACTATATTCTAACAAAGTTATGCCTTTTTTGGCTGATTTATCCAACAGATAAATCTTATGGACACAACTGAAATAATTTAAAAATGATGAAAAATGATTTTTAAAACTGATTGAAAATAGTTGTTTCCAAGCTTTGTTCCAAGGATATATGAAGTAAAAGGCAATTATAATACATGAAGAAAAAGTATTATCCTGGATATAATTTTTCTTTATCAGTTATAAAACCTTCCAGTACCTTGAGGGGAGGGGATGTTGAAGTCTTAAGTAATGAAAGTAGTACAAGTAGTTATATTTTATAGCCCAGGAAAATTGAAAAAATACATAACAGAGAAACTGAAATCAGACACACGTTTTAAGACATTTTAGACTAATAGAAGGAAAGACTAGTATGAAGACTATTCATTTTTCATGAATTCATGAAAAGCCTAAATAATAAGCTATTCTTGAAGACATACAGTTTTGTTTTTCTTAAGTACACGCAGTTATTTAAGCCAGTTGTTCTCAAACCATTTTAAGCAGAGCTCCTATGGGTCTTCATTTAAAAAATTAATGAGACTGACTTGCAATTAAAAACATCCATTTATGTAAACATTTGTTAAAAATCTATTAATAATTATTCTTAGGTTATTTAGAAATCCAATGTCATCTCCTGTAGTTTTGTCTATACTGTTAATTTGATTAACAATTGCTTTTTCATAGTACATACCCCAGGTTTAATTATCACAAATCTTAAATTAGTATTGTCCAGATTAATGAGGTTTGACTATTCTTAAAAATGAATTCCTTTTAAATGAAAATAATCTCCACCTACAAAAGCTAATGAAACATTAATCTGTAGGCAAACATGTTTTTGACATAATACTTGGGTTTTAAAAAATATTTTAGAGAGAGAGAATGAGTATGAGCATGAGAGGGAAAGAGAAAGAGGTAGAGAAGCAAACTCTATCCTGAGCATGGGGAGCCTGATATGGGGCTCAATCTCATGACCCTGAGATCATGACCTGAGGGGAAAGAGTCAGACACCCAACTGACTGAGTCATCCAGGCACTCCTTGGCATAATACTTGTTATAAATTGTCTTGGCTGGGGTAGGCTTGAGAGTTAAATATGCCAGCCATGTGAACTTAAGCATACCTTTCCTTCCAAGTATATTTATATCCATTCATTTATTCAGTGAATATTAATGATGTCTCTTGGGCAACAGGCATTATTTTGAATACAGAAGATAAAGGAATGGACAAAACAGACTCTCTACTATCATGGAATTTCCACTCTGAACGTCTAATGGGAAAAAACAGATAACAAGATAAATACGTGAAAATATTATGTTAGATGGTGAAAAGGGCTAAGGAGATACTTAATGAAGGGGAAGAGCAAGTGTGTTTAGCAGATTAAATATAGGTAGGGTCATCAGGAAAGGACTCACTAACAGGGCAATTGAGTACAAATTTAAAGGAGATGAGAGAATGAGATATGCTAATTCTTAGGGAAGAATAGCAAGTGCCAAGATCTTGAGACAGCAGCTAACTAGAAATGTTAGAGTCATAACGATGGGTAAGGTGAATGAGAAGAAAAGCAATAAGAAATGGGATCTAGAAGAAACTATGCCAGATGTCATGGGGCTTTGTAGACCTTTATGACTGTGGTTCTTGCTCTGATGAATAGAGAACCATTGGAGGGTTCAGAGCAGTCTATTGACATTACATGCTTGTAGTTTTAGAGAAACCACCATTCTTACTATGATTCAAGCAGATCAAAGGGGAACAAAGGGCAGAACCAGAGGGATAAATAGGAAAACATTGTGATAATAAGGAGTAAGAGAAATGCAATTTGGTCAGGTTAGAAGCTGTGAAAAGGCAGGAGAGTTAGTTGGATTGTGATTATATTATGAAGGTAGAATGAATAGGATTTTTCTGATGGTTTAGACGTTGGGTGTGAGAATAAGAAAGGAGACTAGAAAGACTGTAATATTTTTAAAATAATCTTTTAACAAGAAATATAAATTAGTGTTAACCCATAAGAGTTGGTCGTATTATGGTATCAGGAGCGGGAGTTTGGGGCAACACAACAGAATCCTCTGCATGTTTGGCTGGAAATGAAGCATCTTTTAACCTGTGTTGTGTGAAATACAAAATACGTAGTTGCTGGATTCGTAAATAAACTACAAATCAGTGATTCTCAAAAAAAAAAAAAAACTAAAGAATAGTATTGGAATTATAGAAAAATTACAAAGATAATACAATTTCTGCATATCCCATACCCAGTTTCCCTATTATTAATATCTTACTATTTTTATGATACATGTTACAATTAATGAGCCAATATTGATACATTATTATTAAGTAAAGTTCATACAGATTTATTTAGTTTTATTCAGATTTATTTAGTTTTTGTCTAATTTCCTTTTTGTGTTCCAGTATCCCATCCAGGATACTACATTACATTTAATTGTCATGTCTCCTTAGACTCTTCTTAGATGTGACAGTTTCTCAGACTTTCCTTGTTTTTGATGACCTTGGCAGTTTTAAAGAGTACTGGTCACTCAGTTGGGATTGGTATGATATTTTTCTCATGATTAGACTGGAGTTACATGGATTGGGGAGGAATACCAGAGGTACAATGCAATTTTCATCATATCATCTCAAGGGTGCAAACAATGAACATGGCTTATCACAGTTGATGTTAAACTTAATCATTTGCCTAGGATAGTATTTGTGAAATTTCTCTAATCTAAAGTTACTCTTTTTTCTTCCTTTCTATACTGCGCCCTTTGGAAGAAAGCCACAAAGTGTAGCCCACACTTAAGGAGTAAGGAGTTATTCCTCATTTCTTTAAGGGTTGAATATCTACACAAATTATTTGGAATTCTTCTCTATGGGATGTTTGTCTTTTATCCCTATTTGTTTGTGTAATCCTTTATTTACATCAGTATGGACTCATGGATATTTTACACTTTGGGTTAAAATCCAATACTACTTAATTTTGTTGCTCAGTTGTTCCAGCGTTAACCATTGGGAACTCTTTCAGTTGGCTACTATGTCCCTTTGACACACTACCATATGTGTGTCTCCTTTGGTTCTCCAAAGGAGAGAGAGCGCTCGAGTGAGTGAGTGAAAGAGTGCGAGAACAAGAGACCAAGAGAACTTTCTTACTTTTTGGCACTGTAACATTCTTTAGGCTTATCTTTTATGATTCCTCCTCTAGTCCAAAAATTAGCCATATCACCAATTAATTCTGGTTCCCTTTATTGGAGAGTGTATTTGAAGCCAAAATCTTGGTATTGGCTGTACACATTGCTACTGGGGTGTCATTGCTTCTGTCTCTCTTAGATCACAGAGCAAGGAAATATATGCCTGCCTGCTAACCTGTGTATCTACACACATATATAAATTTTTCTGTAGGTAGCCATCTGTGTTTCTATTGGGCTAAACATGTTCATACTAATGCCTCCACTTCTAATTCATTACCACATACCATGTGGTTCATTCTAGTCATGTCCTTTTGCTTATTGGTTAAGTACCTGCTCCAACAATGGGAAGCCTGTTGCATACCAACTGTCATCCATCTACAAAATTGTTCAATTTCAGTATATATGCAGAGTGGTTTCAGAATTATTAATCTATACCACTGTGGGATATAACTTTATTAATATAGTGCTTTTATATTGTACTTACGCCATTAATCTTACAGACTCTAGTCCTTTCTAAAGTTCTGACTTAAGTCAGCACCTTTGCCCCTATCCCTTTCAGTATGGGTGTTTCATACATTTGTAATATACTTAGATCCTTATCACATTCTGTATTCCATCCTGAGATCCTCTGACCTCCTAAATGTTTTTTTAATTAGTATGCATTAAAGTGTTGCAAAGTTTTATGAATTTTGACAAATGTGTATGGTGTCATACATCTACCACAGCAGAGTCATACAAAATAGTTAAATATCTCCTGAGTTTCATCTACTCAACCCAACCCCTCTATCCACCACTTGATACAAACTCATGATTTTGAATAACAGAGTATGGGGCTTTAAATAATCATCTTACTCATTTGTATTTATGTTTAAAAGCTTTAATAAGAATATAAGGAGGAAAAAAAAAAGAATATAAGGAGGAGTATGATTATGGTTGTTCTGGTTATATATTGCTTCTTAACAAATCACCCCAAACTCAGTCATTATAAAAGAACATTTATTTCCTTCTCTCTCTCTCTCTCTCTCTCTCTCTCTCTCTCAGTCACAAACTTGTAGGGCACCTGGGTAGCTCGGTGGTTGAGCATCTGCCTCAGGGCGTGATCCTGGGGTTCTTGGATCAAGTCCCACATCCGGCTCCCTGCAGGGAGCCTGCTTCTGCTTCTGCTTCTGCCTATGTCTCTGCCTCTCTCTCTCTCTCTCTCTCTCTCTGTCTCTGTCTCTGTGTGTGTCTCATAAATAAAGAAAATCTTTAAAAAATATCACAAACTTTTAATTTGTGCAAGGCTTAGTGAAGAAGGCTTATCTTGATTGCTGTACTATATGATCCAATCTTAACCTTTTGGTGGTTAGTGCACTTGTATAAAGATACTATCCAGTGGAGGTTTTGGAAAGTATATTCAGTGCAACAGATATTTATTGAGTACTTACTTGTATATAAGACACTTTGCTAAGCAAGGTGATGAATATAAAAGATACAAAGGTCAAAAAGATCTAATTCCTGCCCCAAGAAACTTGTAGTACATATTAATTTTTGGTGGAGATTTAGATGCTATAACAAAAACCAAAATAGCAGTGGCTTAAATAAGATAAAGTTGATTTTATTTTTTAAGCTACAATCTAGTATAAGTAGTTGAGAGTTGATATGGTCCATCCATGATGTCAAGGACCTTCGTGTCTTTTAGTTGTCTAAAGTTGTTTAGTTGTTGCTTCACCATTCCTAGGACCAAATTGTTTCACAAACCCTGTCACATCTGGGTGATGAATGTTAGAAGAAGGGATGGAATGAAAACATATCACTCTCTTTAAGGTTACATATAGAAATTGCTTATATCACTTCAGCTTGCATTTCCTTGATGAGATTTTGTTTCATGTGGCCATACCTACATTCAAGGGAGAATGAGAAAAGTAGTATTTAGTTGGGGAAGCCCATTCAAATATTATGTTACTGAGTAAAGGTGGGGAGAATATTTCCACAAGGAAAATATAAACCATCTTGAAAAAATGACTATTATATAAAGAAGAATGTGATAAGAGTTATTAGATATAAACAATGTGATTTAGGAGATAGAAATTAATTTTAAATTTTAATAAACAGGAAAGTTTAGATACAAGAATCTGAACATTTAATTATGAGTAAGAATTTGAAAGGCAGAATTCTGATTAGAGTTAGAAAGATATAGTTAAATTTGGTGAGCAGAAACTCCAGGCTAGTTTTAAGTCATACTTCAGGAGTGAAAGTAACTGAAGATAAATCTAGAAAGGAAGGTCAGCAGCCAGTTGTAGATGACCTTTAATTTTAGGATATATTCTGAAATGAGGTTTGTGGATGGGCATTGCTAACTGTATGGCACATAATAGATTATTAATGTTAGATTTCCGTACTTAAGGATTTAGGTTTAATTCATTTAGATTTAATACTTTTACTGAATGTGACAGTTATTTTTAAAGAAAGGAAATAACTTACATAACTTTACTTCGGAGAAGTTGCTTCAGTAGGGGCCACCAGTCTTCTGTGGCCAGTTGGTCTCTCTTCCTGCAGCAGATGCAGGGCAACTGGTCTATGCTCACCCTCCTCTTGACTCTGTAGATGGACCCTATATACTCCCCCATGGAGGGCAGATGTAGCAGTAGGATTGCCCAGGTGCCATATACTTAATGCAGAACAAAAGAACATTATTGTGCTTGTAAAAAGGGAAGATATTCTTCAACAAGGCGATAAACCCAGCAGAAATTATGAGAGCTCTTTATTTCTTGGTAAGGAAGTGTTCCGAGTCCCAGTCTTATGTGCCTGAGTGGGGGCTGAAAGGCTGTATGCATGAGACTGCCTTTCTCAGCCCTACTTCCCCCCATAATTTTAGAAAAAGTGTAAGAAGCCAATAAAAGATAAATTACCTAGATGAACTGTCTTTCTTTAAAGTAATTGTTTGGAAAAATACCAATAGACAATACTACAGCATAGAAATTGCAGAAATAGTATATTCTATTACATGTGAAAATTACAAATAATTGCTAAGCATTATATTTATCTTAATTATAAAGTTTGAGCTTGATTTAAGTACTATGGCATTGAAAATAAATTATTTTTATGACAGTATTATTCATTGATTTTTTTTTCTGTGCATTTTGATTTTGGTATTCAATTGATTTCTGCTTTTATCTTGTTATTTCTTGTATTTAATTTGAATTTATTTTGCTCTTCTTTTTCAAGGTTGAAACTTTGATTAATTGAGTTATTTTTCTTTTTTGGGATATTCTTTTTCTAATATAAACATTTAATACTATAAATTTAATGCTTTTATAGCAGCCTACAAATTTTAATGTTAGATTTCTATTTTGATTATATTAAAATTTTTCTAATTTCTTCTGTGTTTATCTGCTTCATAAAATTTCTGTGTCCTGTGTCTATAGATTATTATTTAATTTCTGAATATTTGTTTTTTTTCTCACGTATCTTTCTGTTCTTTATTTGCAGTTTCATTCTGTAATCTGAAAATCTATCTTTTATAATTACAGTTGTTTTCAATTTGTTGAAATTTGTTTCATGGCCCAGAATGTGGTCTGTCTTGGTGAACATTTCATTGTTGTTTTTTTTTTTTTTAATTTTTTTCCCACTGTATTTGAAAAGAATGTGCATTGTGCTCTGATTGGGAGCGTGTTCTATAAATATCAACTACTATGATAGTGTTCTTCAGGTCTGCTATATTTTTATGAATTTCTATCTACTTTTTCTGCCCATTACTGAGAGTAGAGTATTTTAGTGAATGTTCTAGGATTTGCAGTGTAAATTTGTAACATCACAGTCAACTGCCAAATATTACTATTTCACTTAGTGTATAATTTAGCAGCTTATAACACTACAGTTATATTTGCTCCTTCTCATTTTCATGCTGTAATTTCACACATTTTACGTCTTCATCTCTTACAAACCCACAATTGTGTTGCCATTTTTACTTTAGATGGTCAATTATCTTTAAAGTGATTGAAAATAAAAAAAAAAGTCTTTTATGATTGCCTTCATTTTATCATTTCTGGTGCTCCACATTTCTTTGTATGTCCACATTTACATCTAGTATTACATTTCTTCTGCTTGAAGAACTTCCTTTAACATTTCTTGTTGTATATTGTATTGACAATGAGTTCATCTTTAGTTTAATAAAGAAAAGAAGAGAAAAAAAGACTATTTTGCTAACATTTTTGAAAAATACTTATACTAGGAATGAAATTAGAATCAATAGACTTTTCCTTTACAGTGCTATGAAGATTCCATGCTGTTGTATTCTGACTTGCTTAGCTACTTACTGAGAAGAAGTTTGTGGTTAAACTTTGTCTTTGTTTTCCTCTCTGAAATGTTTCATTTTTCTCAGGTTGCTTTAACATTTTTCCCCTTTTGGGATCCCTGGGTGGCGCAGTGGTTTGGCACTTGCCTTTGGCCCAGGGCGCGATCCTGGAGACCCGGGATCGAATCCCACATCGGGCTCCCGGTGCATGGAGCCTGCTTCTCCCTCTGCCTGTGTCTCTGCCTCTCTCTCTCTCTCTCTCTGTGACTATCATAAATAAATAAAAATTAAAAAAAAAATTAAAAAAAAAACATTTTTCTCCTTTTCCAGCAGTTTGACTATGGTCAAACTGAAAGTTTCAGTTTTGAAATTTTATGTTGTTTTGGAGATATTTTTCCATATCTCTTGAATTCTTTATTCTGGGTTTTCCAGTCTTTTTTTTTTTTTTTTTTTAATCAGTTTGGATGATTTATTTTGCTCCATTTTTAAGTTTACTGATTCCTTAGCTGTTTCCACTCTGGTAATGTATGACATAGTATGTCAAAGGACTCTATTACTCTATTACTGTTTTAATTTTTATTATTTTTAGCATTTCCATTAGACTCTTAGTTTTCATCTGTCTGATGAAATCCCTTATCTGCTCATATATATTATCTGTCTTTTCCTCTGATCATTTAATTTGTATATTATGGTTATTTTTATGTTCTTGTCTGACAATTTCAACTTATGGATCAACTATGATTCTTTGATTGCTTTATCTCTTCACAATGGGTCATTGTTCATAGTATTTTTCTGTCTCATATTTTTACTCGTCTCATAACTTTGTATTGAATTCTATCATAATATATAGAATAATAGAGGCTGAGGTTAATAGTATTTATGCCAAAAATGCCTCTTCTTTGATCATATCCTTAGTATGAAACTATTTAATCAAGGATTGAATGGGGTTTAAGATTTTGTTGTTATGATTCTCTTCATTGCAACATTAAGCTTCAAATTTATCCAGTGGTTAAGAAGAGTTACCTTGTGTTTTTGTTAGCATTCTTACTCTACTCTCAGCTTTAAAAGTTTTTCCACACATGTTATAGAGACCTTTGTCTATGCTCTTGATCCTTCCGTAGTGGGAGATGGCTATTACTTGGTACTGGTTTTATGTTAAGGACCAGGAGGAATTTCCTCTTCTACTTTTTTGAGTGTTCATCTTCAGTGTTTGGCATGCTTGTTTCCCTGGGTCTCAAAGGTGGACCTTTGCTTGCATTCCTTCCCTTCCTTCCCTTGGTAGCCAAACCCTGCTTTGTATTTGTGGTTGATCTAGGGCTGAGATAATTCCTTGCCCTTTATCTGGTGCCAGCATATCTCTGCTTTTATTGGTGTTAGATCCTGGTGTCAAAAGGCTTGTCTGCCCTTCCCTCATGGATATAGGGTTTCTGATTATATACTTCTCCCAGCAGCAAAGGATCTTTGCCTGTGTCCTGTGAATGGGGAGTATTTCCATCCCAATCCTGGTGGCAGTGAGTTTTGATTCTATGCTGTAGCAAAATAATGGATTTTTACCACTATCCTAGAGGATGAGAGAATTTGCTGGTCTTCTCCAAATGGCTTAAAGCTTTTGCTTCATAGAAAGAAAAATATAGGGAAACATTAAAGACTGCACAATAGCTGAGTATACGCTGAATGCCTGTGCCAAGTGGGGAGAGCTTTTTCTTCAGTCTTGCCCTCCCACCTCTGCCCCCATCAGTCTTTTTCAGGAGCACATAGGGAAAAACAATGGAAAAGAGCTTGCAAAAGACTGCAAACTCCCCTTGTTTCTGGGTTACCCATTATAGAACTGAAATGCTCCCCCCATACCATTCCTTTAAAATTTTGTTAAAATGTTAGCTTATTTATTTTAATCTGCTTGTTTGATAGCCATCTTTTTCTCTTTTGCTTTGACATAGGTGAAATGATTTGTATGTTCTGTCTCTACTCATAGAGGCTTGTCACTCTGTAGTTTTCTTGGTTGCCTGCAGACCTCAACTCTGATGGACTCTGGAAAAGTTATGATTTTGTAGATCATCTTTCTCACATTATTAATGTGAAAGCAGCATTCTTTTGTGGCTTTCTACATCTTTGTCCTTAGTGGAACCAAACTAATTATAGTAGGTTCTTATTTTCATGCTATCTTAATGAAACATTAAACATTTTCTTCTTACTTTATTCAGAATTTTAGTTGTTTTCAGTGGAAGGGTCATCAGGGTGTTTAGTTTTCTATGCCCTTGGAATAAACTGATTAAGTCTTAAAATTGATAGTAAAGCTCTATATTCTTAAATATCAATGCTAAATATGTAAGAACAATCACTAAAGCTTTATAATTATCTCATATAATTTCCAACCCATTTAAAAAACACACAAAATTTTACTAATTTGACTAAAGGCACAGCATGGAATAAACATTACTTTGCATCTAATTAAAAAAAAAAGACTTGTATGTAGTATTTCAGAGGACCCTCTTGAATAGGAAACGTTTTACACATTTTTAATTTTTTTCTAAAATCAGATCTTTCTAGAAACAGTATAAGATTGTCTTCTCTGAAGACAAAAATGGGAATTTTTCATTTCTCTAATGTCTGAATTAGAGAAAGAACAGCATTTTGATTAGGTTGTTCATTATTAGTGTTGTTATTCATTATTAGCTCTTCAACAGCATTTATTAAAAATAAAAATCTAACATTAAGGGCAGATTATTTTACGGAATGGTGGGATTTTTCAGTATCTTTTTTTTCACCAAGAAAATATTTTTTTCTGACCTTTGCTTTTAGCACTAACAGAAATGTCTTTTAAGTACTATGAAAATCTATTATACTTTTGTGTTTGTGCTGCATAGTTCAAAAATGCAGTTGTGTCATTTACCTCTTTGCAGTCATTTTGTTACAGAAATAATGGAGAAATGTGTTACCACAAAGTCATCTTTATGTAGATAAGCTGGTAATGGTGATAAGGATCATGAAATACTTAGTTAATTCTTACAGGTTACTTCCAGGATATTTACGTTTATCTCTCTGGACACAAGAGAGGTAACATAATTATCTTTTTTTTCCCTTAAAATTCTGAATTGTCTTAAGAAACACACACACACACACACACACACACACACACATATAAAACTTGTTATTCTTTCATAGAAGCCTCAAGCTCTAAAATTCAATGACTCTCTAGAATCAGTTATTAAAGGGGGCTTTGTATTTGGTGAATTTGTCTTAGACACTTTCTCAGAAGATTTTCTAACCGAAATATCAGTATATGACAGTTTTCTAGCATAGAACCACAAATAGTGAGATATGATAAAGCTTCATTGTCTTTAGCATACTTCCTGGAAAAAAAAAAGAATCATCTCTCTATTGGCAGGATGATGAACAATTTAAAATCGTACTGTTTGTAAGCTCTCTGATTTGGAATTCATGCCTATATGTTGCCTTTAATATGTGAATGTCTTGAGGAATCCTTTATAGAACATTCGGTTTAGAGGGCATGTTTATATCTACTTAGAATAATATTCTGAGTTAGGCTGAGTTTATTTCCATCCTTCAGAGAAAAAAAAAACAGTATGGAAGGAATTTTCAGCCATTCTAGCATGGACATTAATTAACAGTGAGACCTTCAGTCTTTTAATCATCTACTACCTTTGTACAGAAGATCTCTCTTGATATAGATACACTGTTAAATACTGATAACACATAGATGAAACTGCAACCCCTGACCATAAAATGATTATATAATCATAATTTTAATCTGGTAGGAAAGCAGAAGCTAAAGCAAATAATGAGTATAGTGGAATAATTGCTATAATGAGAGCATGGACAGAATGCAGTGAAAGCAGAGACAAAGGAGAACCTAATCATATTTGGGAGTACTAGGAAAGACATCCCTGAAAAATTATACAGCACCCTTGAACAACCCCTGAAAGAAGGAGTAGACATGTTAGTCACAAATCAGGGCCCAAGCACTGGTTAGAGAGCAGAGTTTTAAGGTATATAAAATGGCATGACCAAAATATGGAAAATATGGAAGTTTGAAACATTTGGGGAACTTCCAATATTTCTGGACTCATAGAGCAGAAATTTCAATGCAGAAATGGAAGAAAAGGAGACTGGAGGTAGGGACAGAGCCTGTGGTCAAAGATTTTTCAAATTTTAGGCTTCTACCTTAGAAAATAGGAGGAGGCCATTGGAAAGTGTAAGATAAATCAGAGGATTCAATTTGCATTTCAGAAATATAAGTGTGATTTGACTGTGGAAGATAAAACCAACAGGGCAAGATTTATTCATTCTTTCTGTATTTCCCAAATTGTATTAGAGAATGGGTGCTGTGTTGAGTACTAGGAGTGTAATAATAATAACTAGTGTAGTTTACAGTCTAGGGGAGGAGCTGCACAGAAATCAAGCAAAGATACACCCTTTAGAAGTTAGAAACTCAGTGAAAGAAAGGACTTTAGCTAGAATGGTCAGGGAAGGACACTCTTAGAACTTTCATTGCTATAAACAATGACTATTTGTGACAAATTTACAGCTGATCATAACAACCAGATTGTCATGGCATTGAGCTGAGAGTGTCAATGAGCTCTCAAGTTATATTCAATTGAGAATGTGTTCAACTACACCCTAATCTAGAAGATTTATTAAAACCTTTTCACTGTAGATGTGTACAGAACAAGTATTTTATAAAAAATATTTTTCAAGACTTGAGTTGAAAAATAGCCATACTTTTGAAGGTTATTTTATTTGTATGAATCTTCAAATAAGAATAGAAATACTTGAAGTCTGTAATTAAATATTTAATTTTGAATAGTTACAAAGCCATGGAAAGATACTTTACTGAAGTTAGCATAGGAGGCCTGATATAACAGAATAACCAGTCTGTATGAACTGGCAGAGATTACAATGATCCATGGACTGGTGTGTTATACTAAAGTGGGTCAGGGTATAGTGTAGAAATAGCTATTACAAAGAAGTCTCCAACATAGAGTAGGTAAGATATCTTATAAGCTTCTCTGGTCAGTGATGGGGCATATGTGATTCAGAACAGAACCACAACCTATTGTTTTTCATTTTACTGTCTGTGGGTATGTGGTTTCCTTCTCCAGTAATTGTATTTTATTTTATATGTGTGATTTTTGTTTTATATGTGTGTCTATATGCATTTAAATGTTATATAATATAAAAATTATAAAATATAGATTTTATAATGTAGGTTCTGTTTTTCTTAACTAAAGAATTTAAAATGATAATCCAAGTAATTTTTTACCAACTTCGGTTGGATTCCATAGGAATTATAAACATAATGTAGGCAACACCTGTTACCTAATGATATATGAGCAAGGTCTATTCCCATGTGGCATGTTAGCATGTAGTTAATGTTTGTTAAGTTAAAGGGATGTTTATATCTTTTGGAAAGGGTCATATTATAGTGACTAATAGTGTTGACCTAGCTCTCAGAAGGCTTGGATTCCAATCCTGTGTCTGCCATTTGTTAGGTTAAATGTTAGGCAAGTTATTACTTAATCTTGCTGTCTCACTTTCTTCACGGTTAGAATAGGGAGTGAAATTCTACTTATATATAGGCAGGTTGCAAGAATTCAATGAGGTAAATCACAGTTTCTGCTACACATTAATTTCTCAATGTTTCAACCTCTGATTATTTAGTAAAAAATAAAAAAAAGAAGTACATGCTTTTCCTAAGGAAAAATAATTTATTGTCTAAAATCAAAAGTAGGGATCCCTGGGTGGCGCAGCGGTTTGGCGCCTGCCTTTGGCCCAGGGCGCGATCCTGGAGACACAGGATCAAATCCCACATCGGGCTCCCGGTGCATGGAGCCTGCTTCTCCCTCTGCATGTGTCTCTGCCTCTCTCTCTCTCTCTCTGTGACTATCATAAATTAAAAAATAATAATAAAAAAAATAAAATCAAAAGTAAATTTGGGGAAAGTGGGCTCATTTTGCTCTGAAAAATGTAATAAATCTGTGTTGAAAAACAAAGTCCTCTTGTGAAGGAAAGGAGAAGGAAAAGAAACTACCCTCTATCCCGTTCAAGGAGTTTCATTTAAAGGCTTTGATAATCCGGGTTCCACAATGTGAATATATGGATAGATATTAATTTGTAATGGGTTTATCTAGTTGACACATTGCTGGTTTTTATTAGCATTATTGTTTGGATGGTCATGAATCTTTTGATTGAAGACCAAAATCTCTTAGCATGATTTTACTTAAGTAAAATTACTTAATTAATTACTTAATTTACTTCAAGAAATGTTTAAAAATTCAACGTTTACATTTATAAATTAAAATACTAATAAATAGAATAAACAACAATACGATAAATGAATTGCTGTTCAGCAGTGTTTCCATTAAAATTAGTGTATTTAAAGCATAAAACTATGTAAAAATTAAAAAAAAAAAAAAACTATGTAAAAATTATCCTTATTTTTTCAATAATTTAAAATGATATCAGAATGCAAAAATGATGACGACTCTTTTATTTCACTCCTAAAAATATTTGAAATGTATCTGAATAGTTTTTGAAGTATTTATTTATTTATTTATTTACTTATTTATTTAGAGTGGGGTGAGAGGCATATAGAGAGAGAGTACCTCAAGCAGACTTGACACTGAGTATGGAGCCCACTGTAGGTTTCACTTTCACGATCCTGAAATCATGACCTGAGTCGAAATCAGGATTCAGACACAACTGACTGAGCCACCTAGGTGCCTGAAATGTATCTGAATATTAAGGATCACCAAGAAATTTTGCTATTGCCATGTCTAAAATGTTTGGAAATTATAGTTGAAAATGCTTTATAATGAAATTAACTTTATTTTTTGTTATTTATACTTTTTTGTGTCTTTAGAATATTTTAAACACCTTAGGAGCAGTGACTATATCTTATTTTGTATTTTCTTCAGGGTAAGGCATATAGGAGCTTGTTCAACTATCAATGTTCATGACAAATTTCATTTATACTAAGTTTTACTCTAAATTGAGTATGTTCTAATTGGATTCTAAATGTAAATAATTATCAAAATATCTTCACTAAGAAATATATATTTTCTGTCACTATTAGAGTTTACTGGGAAGATAAAAGTACAGGACTAAAAATATCCTTGTACTGACAAGGTTTTCAAACTGAATTATTGATGTTTTGTAGGTATACTGGCTATTAGAAAGTTGAAAAAAATATATTTCAAAGACCTGTAGTACAAAATGGAAAAGAAACAATTTAATTTTTCACAGCTATAAAATGATGAAAGCTAAATTTCATTTGAAACAAAGTATATAATTTTTATTTTGAAAATAAAATCAGGCACACCTGGGTTGCTCAGCGGTTGAGCAGTCTTCAGCTCAGGGTGTGATCCCAGTCTGGGGGATTGAGTCCTGCATCTGGCTCCATGCAGGGAACCTGCCTTTCCCTTTGCCTGTGTCTCTGCCTCTCCCTGTGTCTCTCAAACAGACATGTGTTTAAAAGCTTGATCTTCATGTGCAGTCTGTGTTTTCAGTAAGAATTGGTGCTGTGGTTGAATTTTGGGGAAAAATCTTTGAGTGAGGTATGAGCATTTAATTAACATTAATATTTTGAGGGGCACCTGGGTGGCTCAGTGGTTGAGCATCTGCCTTTGGCTCAGGTCGTAAATCCAGGGTCCTGGGATCGAGTCCTGCATCAGGCTTCTCACAGGGAGCCTGTTTCTCCCCCTGCCTTTGTCTCTGCTTCTCTCTCTATGTCTCTCATGAATAAATAAATAAAATCTTTAAAAAATTAATATTTAGATTGTATTACTTATGTGCAATAGAGAAAAATGTATACAATATAATATTTAGCCTTTAATTCAAAGAATACTTGAATTCTTTTAAAGTTTTATTTTTTTTCTTTCACTGTTAGTAATAGCTTAATTTTTCTGTTGAAAACAACATTGCTAATGTTATACCAGAATCCCTAACAGGAAGGCTAACCAATGTTAGTATTGTGAAGTTTGGTCTAACCCTGGAAAAGATAAATTTTCCCAGGAGTCAACAGTTCATCAAGACATCATGACTTATGCACTTTTTTCCTCTGCATTTTTCTCTTGGCAATGGAGAATAGAATTTTTACTGAATTTTGATTAAATGGGTGTAGAAATTAATCTCTTGCCTTGCCATTTTTGTTTTATTTGGAAAATCCTAAGAGTTCAAAGTTTCATAATACATTCTATAGTGGCTTTCATAATACATTCCAAGTGGCTTTTATATCTGAAGAGTTAGAGCCTTTAATAGTGTTCCTATCACCCTACTTCTACTTTCTCTAAGAACGTTTGATTGTATGTGCAACTTTAAAAAAAAAACAATATTGGGTCAAATACTGAATTCTAACTAACATTGTTTATCATTGGCAAATATTTCAGTGTTGTCTTTTCTGTGAAAAATGCTAGTGTCATGTGGAAAGACAATTACATCTTTCAGCCCTACCAGACTCAGTCCTTATATTTCTTCTGGGATCATTTCTGTCTCTCTTAATTTACTAGTAGAAGTGGATATAGCAACTAAGAACACCATATAATTGCATACCTTGCTGCCATAAGAGGATTTTATTTTTAAGAAGATATTATTTTCTGCTTCAGGGTAAAGGTATATATTTTTTAGTGTCATATTTGTCCTAAATCCAGCTGTGCTACCTAGGTATCTGGTTTTCATTATTTTTGATAAGGAGAGCACTTTCCTAAGCCCAAGTAAAGACATGTGAGTAAATTTGGTTGATGTTACAACTCAACACTTAAGCTTATTATTAGCTGTGACTTTATACATCCTGGAGTTCACATAATTTGTCATTTCTGAAATCTAAACTCAAACGCACAGGACAGTTCTTTAAACATAGACACACAAAAATCACCATTTCAAAATTATTATTTTAACTCAATGCAACTGGAATTCTGCAATTTTGAAATGTGTCATTTTCCCTCAAAGGAACTTCTGGGAACATTGCCAAATCAGACTTTTATCTTCTGAAACAAAACTTGAAACTTAGAAAAGATGTATTTCTTACCATACATACATATCATTATTTGAAAAAATTAAGGATATCACATCATCCCTAGTGTCTGGATTAGTTGAGTTACTATTCAATTTTAAATGAGAACAGGAAATTTTCTTTAAATTGAGAGTTTCCTCCCAAAGACCGAGTTATAAAGTATTCAGTGTTAAGGGAAACATGTCATTAGATGACAAATACAATTTTTTTTCAGAGAAAGAGATAGTCATGATCATTATTTCTTAACCTTATCAAAAAATCTCAATTTTTATCTAAATTTAGATAAGCAAAGATAAAAAATAAACAAGTAATTTACTTGTTTCATTTATAAGGAACATTCTGTGTATGCATGTAATTTATATCTTTTTTTTGTCTTCACTCATTAATTTTTGTATTAGTCAGTATACCTTGAGTACTTTATAATAATCACATATAACCAATGTGAATAATTTCTATACCTTTAAGTACAAATATCTTTGGTCATCTGTAATCTATGAACTCATAGATGTGAGTATCATTAAAATGAATCATTTGGAGACTTAACATTTGTAGATAAATTCCAGGAAAGGTTCAATTTATTCTAATTTTTCTGTATGAAGGCTATTGTGAAATATCTTATTATATCTAAATTCCAGCATTTATGAGTATTTTTGGCTATTACTGACTCATTAGGGACAAAGTGATGACAAAGGTTCTAATGAAAATAGGTTATGTTAGGGCTTAGGGATTCAATGATTCAAAACATAATTTCCACAATTTGACTATATACCAACATAAATTAAAATTCTTAAAGTACCACTTCCTTCTTGCTATACCTCTGCTCAGAAAAATTTTGCTAATCCCCAAGATTCTACAGTGAAATTATTGCCTTGGTATTAAAGGAATTCATTTTACCATATGCCTAACCTATATTTTCTATTCAAACTTTGACCATATTCCTACATTAAGTTCTCACAAGTAGTCAAATTTATTTATTTGTTAACCTCTGAACATTCAGTCTTTTTATTTCTAGTTCCACAATTCATCATCCTTGGTGAACCAGTTGTAGAGGCTGGAAATTCAGAACTCTGGATATTTTTGTATTGTTAAAGTCATGGGCTTCCTTTGATATATGATGAGCCTTGCCCTGACCAGTCTACCCAGTGAGGAATCTGCCCAGCTCTTGCAAGTGCCCTGTCTGGTTCCTCCAGAGTTGCTGCTATGAAGAAAACAGTTCAGTAGCTCTGGTTGGAGTCTGTGCTCAACCACATGAAGGTTTCCCAGGCAGCTCCAGATTTGAAACAATTCTGTCTGTAGAATGCTCAACATGACCCTTTGTTGACTACAGTATCTTCAAGTATGAATCCCTTCAGACTACAGAAAGTCTTTTTTAGTAAAACAAATCTTGGGATGGTTTTTTAAAGCACTTTTTGTGAACCAGTCAGTATTCAAAGAACTAAATTTGAAGCCTGTACAAGAGCTTATCCCTAAAATGTCCCATACTCTATGAATTGCTTTTGTCTGTCCTTAACATCCACCTCTCTAAATCTTCATAAATTTCGATTTCCTAAGGGTAATTATTTTATATACACTGTCAGCAGCATACAATAAAATACTTAGTGAAAAAAAAGTTATCCTTGATAACCGTGCTCTTTTTAAAAAATTTTTATTGCAGTATAATTAACGTAATACAGTGTTAGTTTCAAGTATACAATATAATGATTCAGTAATTCTATACATTGCTTAGTGCTCATCAAGGTAAGTGTACTCTTAATTCATTTTATCTATTTCACCCACTACCCCACCCACCTCCCCTCTGTTTGTTCTCTGTTTTTAAGAATCTGATTTTTGATTGTTTGGTTTTTTATCTGTTTGTTTTGTTTCTTAAATTGCACATATGAGTGAAATCATATGGTATTTGTCTTTCTCTGATTGACTTATTTCAGTTAGCATTATGTCTTCTAGTACCATCCATGTTGTTACAAATGAGAGCTCTCAGTCCAAATTTTTGTGGATCCCTGAAAGCCTGGTTTATGTTCTCATCTTTACCTTGAGTTTAATCCATGAATGTGAAGGAAAGCCTTTTCTCATAGGTGTTTGCATTCCAGCTTGTGCTAGCAGTAATGCATCTCTTTTACACACATATTGTCTATCTGCCCTACAGTCTCTAATGTTTTTGACAGAGATCTACAGTTTATAAAGCCTTATTAATTTGTTGGGAGAGTAACAATTACACATGTAGGTTGGACATAACTGGATCCATTTTCCCTGTTTCAAGATGGAGATTTTACCTAGATTGTTTTTCTTAGCTTTCTAGTTTGTATTTATATGTAGCCTGGCTGCATCCATTTTTGTAGTCAGTTCTGCTTGACTGAACTACTCTTTATATTTTTTCTCCCTCCTGATTTTTTTTTCCTGTACTGTTTACTTTACCCCTTCATTGGGACATGGATTCAACCTGATATCCACTTATTTTCTGTTTTCACAGTAATCCTCTCAATTATCACAAATTAGCATTCAGAAACATTTTTTGACTATGAAAATCATCATGGTCTTCCTATAGTCAAAGTTGTATAAAAATAAGGATTCAAAATTTATATACTTTAAATTGCTTTTACATTGGCAATACCAGGGATGTTAAAGAAATATAGTATATGAGTTACTCTTGAGTAACTTGCTAACTAACCAGAAATATAAGGAAGCAGGCACATTGATTTAGAAAAATCACATTAAGCAGAATAAGGACTGAATACTATTAAGAAATGGCTCCTGCGTAGGTTTTTATTGGCATGGAAATTTTAGTTCTCTTACTGAATTTCTAATGACTGTCTTCACTTGCATGTAATTGGCTGAATTAACATTTAAATGACATTCAGTCTTTTTTAGATTTATTTATTTATTTATTTATTTATTTATTTATTTATTTATTTGAGTGCAGGGGAAAAGGGGAGGGGCAGAGGGGGAGAGAGAGAGAGAGATAGTGAGAATGAGTCTTAAGCAGATTCTTCCCTGAACATGGAGCCTGAGGTGGGGCTTGATCTCAAGACCCTGAGATTAATGGAAGATAGTTGGAAGAAAGGCAGGCAGGGTCAAGAGGCCCTCTTGTCCAAGGAGGAAACTACCCTTAAAAGGAAAAAGACTATCCTGTTATTCTACACTACCCTGGAAGGTACTTTCTACCCTTTCCCAAGTGAACAACTACCTGATAGGTAGATGAGCACATGCACAAAAACCTGACTGGGTGACAGGTGCATGGAGGTTAATCAGATTAAAACGGCCTGCCAATATTCTCATTAAAACCCCTTGCTTAGAGGATCCCTTGGTGACTCAGTGGCTCAGTGGTTTAGCGCCGCCTTCAGCTCAGGGCATGATCCTGGAGATCCAGGATCAAGTCCCACATCGGGCTCCCTGCATGGAGCCTGCTTCTCCCTCTGCCTGTGTCTCTGCTTCTCTCTGTGTGTGCCTCTCATGAATAAATGAATAAAATCTTTAAAAAATAAACAAACCCTTGCTTAGAAACTCCAACAGCAACGCTTTCAGGTCCCCTTCTTCTTCAGGTGCTTTGTACTATCACTCAATAAGCTTTGCTTTGCCACACACAGCACTTTTCGTCTGGTCTACTTCTTCATACTTCAAAGTGGTGTGACCAAGAACCACAGGTACTAAAGGAAAAGAAATCCTGAAACAAGATCATGACCTGAGCTGAAACCAAGAGTCAGAGGCCAACTGCACTACCCAGGAGGCCCAACATTCAGACTTTAAAACCAAAGCTTCTGTGTAGGATTTCATCCGTTATCATCATCATCTCTTGTCCTGTATCACCCCTACTTATTGATCATAGGCCAGTAGGGCTCCTCAGAGTCAGGGCTTTTGGTCACATAAATCCAACAAATAGGAAAACTGTGTTGGAAGAGATTTAGTCCTTTTCAGGCTGATAGGAAACGTTTACCCTATGGAGTACAAGTTGATTTAAGTGTGAACAGGTCTTCCTTGGAGAATCACAGTCTTCTGTATAGAATCTTTCTATATATGTTCTATTTATAAACCTCCCACCAACTTAGATGGGGCTTTCTGTTTGAGAGGTCATTTCTTTGTCAGAAGGATTATAGAGCATAGATATACTTTCAAATTGTTCACCTTTACTTTCTCCACATTTTTTTTAATGAAGTATTTCTGTTATATATTTACCCACTTTTGGGCAAGTATCTGGACAGGCAGGCCTCTGAACACATTGCTCAGGCAAGACATTATAAGACAGTTGATGGGTCATTTTTATTATCATGGATCCATTTATTCATGCAACTAACATGTCTTATAGTTGAGTTTTTGTTTTTTTTGGCAAAGCTATAGTTGAGTTTTTTTTAAAAAGCCTTATATAGGGAAACTATAGAAAACAGTAGTGAGGCATACCATTAGATTTGGACTTTCTGAAAAGATCTTAGTACCTAATATGTGAGGTGATACAAATTATTAAACTTAGAATCAGCAGATATAAAATTAGTTCCACACAGTAGCTCATCCTCATCTGAATGTCATATAAGTGATACAATCTGTAAGTAAATTTAAAATGTAGAGTGCCATAAAATGTGAAACACTGAAGTTATTGTTGGTCATTAATAGTAATATGTTTTTGTTCAGATTAGCTAGTTGGAGCAAAGTAGAGTGGTAAGATTTAGGAAAGTTTGATATAGGCTGCAAAAAAAAAATTGGATAATCCATGGAGAAAGAACAATTTTAAAGGTAGAGGAAGCTGAATGATCACAACCTCATAGATTAAACTGAACAGATTGGAGGACAGCAAGATAAATGGTCAGCTGATATGAAGAATGTGTTGAAAGAAGTGAGGAAACATATACTTACCTGTGATTAAAGAAATCTTTTTCCTAGAGAGATTATATAAAGATAGATTGCTATGGCCAAAGGTAAAAGAGGAAAATATGAAATATACATTAATGTGTTCCTAATATCAACTATCAGTCAACATTTTAAAATGCTTTTTTTCAAGTAGGAAGGGCTAGTTTCATTTACTGCCTCGTGTAGCATTTATAACAACCCTAGAATGTAAGGTATATTATTTTCCTAGAATCACATGTGGACTGAAACTCAGATATGTTAGTTGGCTAGCTTAATGACAAAAAAAAAGAAAAAGAAAAAGAAAAGAAATGCAATTCAGGGATGCCTGGGTGGCTCAGCAGTTAAGCATCTGTGTTGAGCTCAGGTCATTATCCCAGAGTTCTGAGATCGAGTCCTGCATGGGACTCCCTCTGTGGAGCCTGCTTCTCCCTCCGCCTATGTCTTTGCCTCTGTGTGTCTCCAATCAATAAATAAAATCTTAAAAAAAAAAAAGAAAGAAAGAAATGCAAGTTCAGGGGCCTGTGCTTGAGGGCCTGACTCTGGCCATAAAATCATATATGGGTTACCAGATTCAGTATAGAACTGGGATTTGAACTCTGGCATTTTTAGTTTGGAGTACAGATTCTCTTTTATCCCCCCTCTGCCCATTTTTAAAATTTTTAATTCGGTGTAACTAATATACAGTGTTCTAGTTGCAGGTGTACCAGATAGTGATTCACGGTTCCATGTATTACTCGGTGTTCATCAAGGTAAGTGTGGAGTACAGACTTTAAATCATAAAGCTACACTGTCTCTTTTGGCCAAAAGACTAAATGATAGTATGTAGAAATAGTGAATAATTAGCCTCCAAAACTAACACAGCTTTATTCATTTTTAAGGTAGAGTATTTCACATGAGAAACAATATAGAATATTTTCACTATCACAGGCTTAAGAAATTTTAATGTTGTAACATTTGTTTTATATCATTAAACCAAAGAAAATATTATAGTTGTAGTTAATGTCTTCTGGAAATTCTTTCTGATCCTAATTCCCTCACTTCCTAGAAGGAAAAACTACCAAGAATTCAGTATTCATTCGTCTCGTGCAAGGTTATTTTTCAAAAATAAATTTATTGCATAAACTATTATCTAAAAATAGTTTGTGATAATTTATATAAGTTTTAAATGTTATGTAAATAGCATGCTAGGTTCAAAATATTTTTGAGGCTAACTCATGATTATACATATAGCTCTTGTTCATTCATTTTAACTTATGTAAAGTCTTCTATTTTATGAATGGACCGCAATTTCTCTAACCACTCACCTCTAATGGATAACTAAACTGATTCCAGTTTTCCTGTTTTATATACAGTGCAGTTATGCATACAAGGATTGAAACATCTTCAGATTGGGTTACTATTGTTCTGCACGTAGGGAGCTTAGGGGTCGCCACTGTGTCTTAACAAGAAGTAGAAAGCTGAAGGGTCTGAAAAATCAGCAACTCCTCTTGGATCTTTTTTTTTTTTTTTTTTTAATTAATTTTTATTGGTGTTCAATTTACCAACATACAGAAAAACACCCAGTGCTCATCCCGTCAAGTGTCCACCTCAGTGCCCGTCACCCATTCCCCTCCAACACCCGCCCTCCTCCCCCTCCACCACCCCTAGTTCGTTTCCCCGAGTTAGGAGTCTTTATGTTCTGTCTCCCTTCCTGATATTTCCCAACATTTCTTCTCCCTTCCTTTATATTCCTCTTGGATCTTTAAGAGAGTGGAGAACGCAGCAAATCACAGTTCCCGGTAATTGTGCTCCCAAGATTGGAGAGACATACAGATGGATACAGAGATCATGTATGGCTTCCCAGAGCAGAGACTAGCCAGTAGAAAGGATTAGGGTAGGAAATCTGAACTATAATTGACAAATGGCTAGAGGTTCAGTGTGGACAATTCTGAGTTAAAAACTCTAGTTGGACTCTGTCATGGGGGACCTCTGTGCCATTGTGAGTATTGCTTCTAGGAGCTTGACCAGGTTCTCACAGTAAATATTGGAGAAAAATTCCCTCATTTTTCTACCAGGGGAAGAGGAAAAGGAACCATTTTGAAATACATTAGAGCACTCTGTTCTTAAGAAGGCCTGCCCTCAGGAGAAACTAATCACTTAGCATCTATTGTGCTGGGGTTTTATCAAAGACTAACTTACTTGACAGGAAGAAAGTAATCCATTCCAATTAGCTCTAGATTCCAAGTGAAAGAAGAGGAATATCTAACTTTAACTTTCTTTAGCCATCCTGTCCTACCTAAGGTGGGGAAGGGGGATTTAGAAGCATGTGTGAAGTTTACATTGCAGGAGCAAAAGCTCACTAAAAGACTGAGACCTAATTATAGGACTGGTAGATGCTTCCCTTCTTCCACAACTTACCACCACATTACTAAAGGACTATTTATAATCATTCCTTTTACCCAGGATATCATATACAGCTCTTGAGAAGAAATTACAAAGCATACTAAAAGGCAAGACAACACAATTTGATGACACCGAGCAAGCACTAAACCCAGACATGGCAGGAATATTGGAATGATCAGATTGGGGTTTAAAACAACTAGGATTAATATGTTAAGGACCCTAAGAGATCAAGCAAGAACAGATGGGTGATGTAAGCAGAAGGATGGAAATCCTGAGAAAGAACCAAAAAGAGATGTTAGAGATCAAAAATACAGTGACTGAAATGAAGAAGACTCTTTCATGAGCTTATTAGTAGACTGGGGGTTCCTCCTATATTTATATGATCTTTATAAAGATGTGCTATAAAGACCTGGACATTTCTTTGTTAACAAGATGTACTGAGGAGTGAGATAATGGGTGCCAAATATGTCTCACAAGAAGTTATTCTTGAACACCAATATCTAATAAGGTGACCTTTTCATCCAGTGTCAGGAATGCAGTGTAGGTGTGGCTATTTAAATGCATCATGCTTTTTAAAAATCCGTTTTTAAAGTTCTTCATGTAGGGAAAAGAACCTTTGAAATCATGGGCAGCAAGGCATTTAACTTTTATTTAGTGTGCTCTAGAGGTAATTAATCTTCCAGAGAGTTTTTAAAGCTGATAATGTAACAACGGGTGCATTTTTGTTGGACTTGACCTTGGTAGCTTGATCTGAACCCTTTAGTATGAGTTTGTGAAGAATGGATGGAAGTAAAGTAGTGAAGCCCTGTTTCTCTCATTTGTTGCACTTCTATTTGACCTGAGTACCGGTGAGATGGATAGTTGGCTCTTTATACATTGGGTTGTTACATATAATGTTTACTTCAGCAGCAATAGCTTTATCTCCTCAACTGCCCTTGAAACTTAGCAGAAAAGTTTTATATGATCATGTTCTTGTTTCAAAACCTTGTTTCTTTAAAAAATGCATAACTGTATTACTAAGAATTGACTTGATTTTCCTTACTCACTGAGATCTGTAGACCTGCCAAGTTTGAATTTTATGGTTTTAGAAAATAAAAATATGTATATTTTTATTTATTATATGTAAATATATATTTACTTATTCTCTGCATGCTGGCAGAAAGGTCAGTGTTCTTTTCCAAGCTCATATTTCATAGATAGCTATGTGACTCAATTTAAAAATTATAGGTAAACATGGGTTCAAATTCTGGAATAATCACATTAGCCAATTTCTGAAAAAATAAATCTGAGAATCAAACTTTTTAGCTTTAACTATTAACTATTTTCCATATTGCATATGTGTGGGGAGGAAGCTTTAGACAATAAGAAAATAATTGGATTCAGTCTTATGCGACCTTGGGAAGATATTGAGAATAACTGGTGGGTTTTGTTTTTGTTTTTTACTCTGTTTAGCATATGTGGTTTATAAACAGTTCTATCATATTGAAATGATTGGCTTTCTTTTATATTCCTCATGAATGTTACTATAGTGATGTGCTGCTAAATGTTTAACATCTGGCTCTTAGGCTAGGAGGAACTTGGGTTTGTAGATTTGCCTGTTTCTATGGTACAAATACTTCCATCATTGCTGATGTCTACCAATAGGCAAAAATTTCAAAAATTTAGCAGTCAGCTCTCAGAAGCTAGGCACACTGCTAAGTGTAATTTTGTCTACTTCAGTGATGTAAAATAAATTTATGAGGACATTTTATTTGGTAGTGTTATTTTAATAACTATATGTTTGCATATCAAAAATACATTTGAAGTATTGTAAGATGTTTAAAATGAGATAATTGAAGTCTTAATAGTTTATTTTTGCTTTTGTTTCCCTAGCCCCAGGAGACATATCTAGTAAGAAGTTGCTATGGTTGTGTGAAAGAGGTGACTGCCTATGTTCTCCTCTATGAATTTAATGGTTTCCTATCTCACATATTAAGTCCTTAATCCATTTTTGCTTTATTTTTCTGTATGATGTAAAAAGTGGTCCAGTTTCATTCTTTTACATGTTGATACCTACTTTTCCCAACACCATTTGTTAAAGCGACATTGGATATTCTTTCCTACTTTGTTAAAGGTTAGTTAACCATAGAGTTGAGAGTCCATTTCTGGGTTCCAAATATTACTTTGATCCAAAATATTAGAGAAGAAAAGAGGACTTATTTTTTTTCCTTTGAGAGCTAAGAAGAATTGGAATAAGATTTCCTAGATTGATTTAGCTATTTGTTAGGCTGGTTCAGTGATTCTCTAAGGGTTCCATTATTTTAAAGGAATGAATTAGCTCACTATCTTCAAGCATGATCATGGTTAGTCTGTGCCTCTCAAATTTTCGCCTTAGAATGGAAAGAACACCAGTAGGACTTGATTCCTTTGGTTAATGGGTAATTGCAGATGTAACTCTGTTGTCTTTCTTTAGTACTTGCTCAAGCTTTGGTCCCTTCCTAAATAATTACAGTCTCTTTCCTTTTATTTTACGAACCAGTGAAAAACTGCTTCTGCAGTAAAGACTCCCATCCATGCTCTTTAGTGGGATATGTGAGAGTTGAGTGTTCTCTACATCCCTAATATGGTTACCATCTTCTTCCTCCTGCTCCTCCTCATGCCCCTCCTCCTCCCCCATCCATTCTTTCTCCTCCTCCCCCATCCATTCTTTCTCCTCCTCTTCTGTCTTCTTTTAATACATCACACCATAACTCCCTACATATCATGAAAACCTGACTAGCTCTCTTTTGTGAGGTCAAGTCTCTAGGCCTTTGCATATTCTGTTCCTTTCTGATCCCTTTTCCTTGATTAGATAACATGTAATTCTTAGCTTAGGCACTTAAAAATCTTTTCTAGGATAGATTCTTTAATCCTGTAATTCCAGGTTAGATGCTTGTACTGTTTGTTTCCATTATTTCATACATCTGCTGATAGTGTTTTTGCCTATTTGTCTCTCCCAGCTAGTATCTCCTGTATTGGTCAGAATCCATATCAGTCTTGGTTTTGTGTTCACCAAATATCTTGCATGATGCCTGGCACATGGTAAGCTTTCAAAAAGAATTTGTTAAATAAATGAATAGAGGGTTGTATAAATTATCTTGGACATTACTTTGAAAGTGAGGTCATTTTCTTGACCTGTTATGAAAATGTGTTTCCTTGTATTTCTCATTTTCCCTCAATAAGCTATACCAAACAGAGATCCTCTGGCTGAGGATTCTTTATAGCTAAGCTGTAGTTAATTGAAACTTATAGATTTTTCCTAATTTCTCAAAAGAGTTTATTTGGGTAGTCAATTAACTCAATTATTTTCTAGTTTAGACCTAGTAACATTTTCAACATTGGTTTATATGGGAAGGAACAATATTAAATGATGAGGTCGGAAATCAGCAGCTTTAGGTTTTAGCTTTTCCTTTTTATGTGACAATAAATAGGAAAAAGAAACTCAGACAGAGACATTCAATTTGATAACATTTTCTAAGATGATGTTACCTAGAGTGTACTTTACAACTTAAAATACTTTGGGTAGCAGTCTTACAATTTTAGTAGCCAAGTTGTTTTAGGAAAACAGAAAAAATAAAAAGTGGTGTAATCTTCATGGAAGGCATAGGTCTAGAGAGTCACAGGTTTTCTTGAGTGGAAGATTTTAAATAAAATAACATTCAGTAATTTTTCTATATTGTCTGGTTGAAATTGTTACATGGGATGGCCAATGTGACCATGTTGCCAAATCTCTTTTTAAACTATGGTAAAAATAGAAAATTTCATAAGCGTGTGTGTATGTGTAGTTTGTGTATAGTTTTTAAATTTAATTCATTCTTGGTAAGAAATTAAAGTTGCAGCAAAAGCTACAAGTCTCAATTAATGGTTAATGCAGCATCTTCTAAGAATAGCAGTCAGTGTATATAGGTACTTTAAAAAATATGACATGATCAAGGTCCTGCATTTTGTTTTTTAAGGTTAGACTATTCTAGAAAATATGTTCTATGTTTAACACTTCTCTTTGCTGGAGCCATTTTCTTCCACCACAATGCCTTATTTCTCAATTACCCAAGCCAGAATATCTTCACCCTTCACCCCTTGGAGGCCTTTTTTCCAGGTGCCTTTCCAGAAAAACCACAACCCACAGGTATCCTTTTATCTTTCTGAATTACAAAACACCTGTTTACCATTACCTTAGCAATTAATTGTAAATTCAATCCAGTGCTTGATAATTCAACACTCATAAACCCAAAACATATGTAAAACCTTACACTACAAAATTGCTCATAATATTTTTGTGACATTACTCTATTGACCTCTTTTGTTACTACTTTTCATGATTACCATATTGACCACTCTAATAAAACTTGAAATTTCCTCCCTAGTATACATTTCAGCCTTCTGCCTTTGTATGGAATCCATGGGATATGGATGATATTAACTCCATGTCCAGCCTCAGTGGCTGACTCTGATTCATATTTGCCAGTCGATATAACCTTGTTGATTGGTTCAAGGATAGACTGTAACTAAAGCCTAGGTAGATTAGTACATGGCATTCTAATAGCCACGGTGATTATTTTGGTTTGTTCCAAATAGGACTTTAATAGTTAAAATGTAGAAGACTTCTTTCTTGTGCTGTTTTACCCATTTTACCACTGTGAGAAAAGGCAGCATGAGAATTAAGTCAACCTAAATAGTTGATCAAAATTCAAGTTGGTTTATCTGTATACTCTCGATTAATATTAATCAATAAATTATCTTACCTTTTATGCCATTTTGAATTTTCTGATTCTCACAAATGAAAACAGCCTAACTGACACAACTCCCAAATGGACAGCAAGTGGAACAGGATCTGTGTCTCATACTTCTTTATGTCCTCAGCACCTGGGAAATATCTAATCACAGGAGTTATTCAGTTATTTGTACTGATTTGATATTGGAAATAAACTCCAGGCTTCTATTTTCTTTTTCTTTTCCTTTTTTTTAAAGATTTTATTTATTTATTCCTGAGAGACACAGAGAGAGGCACAGAAGCATAGGCCGAGGGAGAAGCAGGCTCCCTGTGGGGGAGCCCGATGTGGGACTCAATCCCAGGACCCTAGGATCATGACCTGAGCCAAAGACAGATGCTCAACCACTGAGCCACCCAGGAGTCCCCAGGCCTTTTATCAAAGCTCATCATAGCTGACATCATTTAGGAAATCATCAATTTCCAGAAGCCAATTTCAAAAATACCCAAACTGGGAAGTTTGCCATATTGCTTGGGATGTGTGTATACCACCAGAGAGCTGAAAAAATATATACCTAAACAAATTCTTGGAAAATTCATTTTATGTTAATTCATCATAGGATTGACACAAAGAAACACAACTTTAAGATGTAACTTTCTTGTTATGAAATTATAAGATATATTTAGTAAAAAATTGTAAGATGAATGGTCCTTAAGAAGGGACTAATTTTGCCACTTCTAATGGACATTTCTGATTTATCAGCTGAGTTTTGACATATTCTCCTCCTTCTTCAAATTCTTTTAAAGTGTTTTAGATGCCTCAGTTTGGGAGTAACAGGCTAGGACTAGCTTATCTTCTTGAGAGCATGATTTAAAAAGAGTAAAGCCATATCAAGTAACAGATTTTTAAGACTCATTTTTAGAAACAATGACATAATATTTTCATTGTAAGTACAATATAGCCACATTAAGAAATAGAAAATGAAGAAAAAAGGAACCCTAATGCAATTAGCATTATTTGCACATTTTCTACTAAAGTAATGTACTTTTATTGCTTTCTTGTCTTCAGAGACATGAGACAAATTTTTAGGTTTTATTTTTGATGTAATTATTCATGTAAATGAACTGTGGTACTAGCAAATTCTTTAGGTCTTCTTAGTGCAGATTTTAAATATGATAGCCTTGAGGTGAAATCTGAGAATGAGATTTGTTTGGATATACAAACATCTTGTTTGCCTTGAGCAACTTTATGGGGCTGTGGAGTCTGAAAAAAATGAATCATTAAAAAAATAAAACACAGAGCAACTCCTTATATGGATTGCAACAAAGTAAGGAGGGAGAGAAAGCTTTAAATCCCCAATAGTCTCACTTATTTTTAAATGAAACACCATTTTCTATTCCCTTTCCCAAATTCAAATTAAAATAGGCATGTACAATTATTTTTGTTAGCTATATTTTGGCACAGAAATAATTTTTTATTTGGAAAATTATCCTTAGATGGCAGACATATTTCTCCATTTCAAGTTGTATAATTTTTAAAGGCAAAGGCATAGTAATAGTTCTGATAGCTTTTTACCCCTAAGAATTCTAAATCATTATCTAGGATGGAATTATAATACTTTGTGAAGTATGTTCCTTGTGATAATTTGAACTTCAAAGAAACACACATACAGAGAGATGTAAAGATTTATTTAGTGATGCTAGTATTGTTTTTTTTAGGACTAAATTTGATTGTTCTTTTAATTTGGTCAAATTTAACTGTTCTCTGGTATTTCTAAGAAAAAAATTAAGATTCTATATCATGAGGTCTTCGAGGTTGTGTTGGGAGGGAATGTTAAATCAACATCTCAAAAATACTCTGGTTTGTTTTTCAGTGTTTACAGAGATCCATTTTGTCAGTAGTTGCTTATTTCATGAATTACTAGTAGGTTCAAATGATTGAAACAATATAAAAATAAGATTAGCTTAACAATTTAGGTTCTAGGTAGGAATGATAAATAAGTTGTGCTGTGCATTTGCAATTACTGTCCCCTCCTGAGCTCCTGACAGACCATGATTATCAGTTATGGAGCGTTTTCCAACTGGGCTTGAATATTGAGACATTTCAGTTGGCAGTTGAGTCAAAACATATTTGCTGGCTTGATATGAATCACAATTTGCATTTCCAACCCTGGTCAGCTGTCTTGCTTGGGAGAGAAAATAGTCGGGGTTAATACAAATCTATTGCCTCTACTAGAAAATCAATTCTGAGAGCATGCCCTGCTGATATATCATCAGAGCTGCAGCTGTGTATATAAAGTACATAACATTAATGACCTAAACTAAGGGGCCTTTACTGGGGCCAACATATATGCATAAACCTAACTTTCAGAGGACTCTTAGCCAACTTCATTTCTAGCTTTGGCAAAATGTTAGGGGAATGCCAGGAAACAGGGATTCCCCCTTTTATCCGATGATTGCACTCAGATTTGATGCAAGTTACAGAAGTAGAAGAATAGAAAATCCTTATGGTGACTAAGATTAGTGCCTGAATTCTTTTTTTTGACTGGAAAAATTCAGCTTAATACTATACCAGACCCCTTTATTAATTGGTATTATCTTACATGAATTTTAACTAATGTAATACCCTTATGTTAATGGTAACTATGCCCTAATGCTAATGATGATTAGCATAATACCATAGCCAACAGACATTTATAACTACTTTTACTTTTAGAAACGAAAGCTGAGGATCATAGCTATCTGTAACTTAGAACTTTATGGCCCTTATTTAATGCCCTTACTGGTAAAAACGGTGACAGTCTGACCACCTAGTATATTCTGGGTACTTAATCAGTGTTAAAACATGAGACTTGAAAGAAGACATGATATTACTGTACTCATGTTCACTGCCTTTTGACTTTGTGCTTTCCTCTTCATAAAGCTTCAGCACATTCTCCTAGAGCAACTAACCAGGACAATTGCATTATCTATAATCATTAGTTTCTCCCTGATTCACTGCTTATAATTGACATCACTACATTTAGTTAAATTAAATTTGAAAAAATGTAGTGATTGAAAATAGCCAGTTAAGTGAACCAGCCAAAATGAACAGTGATTAGTAATGAAAAAAGATAATGATATGCATTGTGATAATTATTGCAATGCTTTTCTATCAAATGATCCTTTTAATTCCTTTCTCTTTCTCTCTTTTATAGCTGGCAGACTTCTTCTGTAAGTATTTTTAGAATTGAGTGTTTATTTTAAAACTAGTTGAGTCAAACTGATTGTGACATTCATTTTTATTGATCCTGACAATGAATAGAGACAAAATAGATTAAGGAACTGTATTTTTAAAGGTTCTAGATCTGCTTCCACCCCAGTCATAGTTTCCATTCCCTCTGTGTAGCTCTCTGATCACTAAACATTACCTGGCAGGTTTGGCATTGGCTCACGGCAAAATTTTCCACAATTGATCCATCCTACCTTCCGATGAAATATTAATAACAGAGCATAAAGCCAACTTAATAGAATATGTCCTTCCATAAAATAAACTTTTTTGTTTATCACTTTCCAATGTCATTATCAATGTCATGGATGAGGCTTATGGCTATTATACTGCAGAACTATTTATGATATCAGAATATAGCATTGTTCTCAGGTCACCTGTGAAAAAGCAACCTGTCATTATTATTCAATCTAATTTTCTGCTTCTGATGACCTTGAATCCATCTAACAGTTGGGCTACTCTGTTAAGCACTGCAATATTTAATACATTTTCATGCTTTTTGTTTAATTTTCCTCACAAGATTCTGTAATTTAGAATCAGGTGGTTATTTTTGGCATTTCAATTTGGCAGCACGAGTTATGTTAAAACAACCTACTAGTACAATGGATAAATAATTGAAACTTGAAAACTGGTCCTGGAGTCCAAATATATGGATTTCCCTCTAGATCATTACAGTTACTGGATATGTGACTTTGAATTAGGTCTTTTGGGTTCTTATTCAGTTTATTTAGTTTTAGTAATATATGTTTATGAAGGTGGTTATGGGAATCAGTTGAAATAATGCAGTAAAAATACTTTGTGAATAATTATCTTTGGTAGCTTGGTTGACTCTCCAGTATTTTATATGCACATGCTCACCAGGGGTAAATTGAGAGAATGCCACGTAATTGATTTATAATTTTGTCAGGGTTGCAAACAGTTGATCTAATGGTAATATTCTGATTTAAGATTTCGGATTTTTTCCTCCTTCTCTCTGAAATTGGTTTCCATGTAAGTACCACATTTATTCTAAATATCATTTAAAAAAATTTTTTTTAATTTATTTATTCATGAGAGACACAGAGAGACCCAGAGTCATAGGCAGAGGGAGAAGGAGGCTCCCCACAGGGAGCATGATGTGGGACTCAATTCCGGGACTCCAAGGTCACCCTGAGCCAAAGGCAGATGCTCAACCACTGAGCCACCCAGGTGTCCCTAAATGTCTTTGTTATCTCTATACTTATCTATTTATTTATATTATCTCTATATTTACTTCTAGTAAGGACTAGGGACAAAGAAAGGATTATTTTCCATGGTAAGTACTTGAAAAAGAACATGCTAAGCCTGTTTTGAACTCCCACTCCCAAACTGTATTTTTTTAACCAGGACAATGTAGTTCAACTGAGATGTTCTTTGCTTAACTGGTTCCTTAGAATAGCAATCCCAGAAAGGATTTTAAAGATCAACTTTTCCTTTAGTTAAGAGAGGTTATTGTCTTGCAGAAACATAGGGGCATTTCTTTGTAGGATAATAGTAAGTCTACTACAAAAGAAATGACAGTGACGTTATAAAACTTGAGTATATTTATGTACCTAAAATAGGGGGAAAAACACCAATCAGAAAAAGGCAGCAGGACTTTAAAATATTACCAGTTTTCTATCCAGTCCCTGCAGTTAGTTCTGGTCATGATTACTAATTTATCTATGCAGTTTTAGAGTTATTACTCACTTTGAGGAACACATTTGCTTCTCTTCATACTTTTTATTTCACTTACCAATGACAATGAATTATCTCATCTTTGTTCAAATGCATCAGCATTCTAACATTTTGCATTTCTGCTCTGAAAAATGTCCCTATACATTAAAAATTTTTAAATCTCTTTTTCATTGACAAAACTCAGAGCACTTCAGAATTGAATGCTGTCTGTTCTTGTGTCTGTGATCCCTTTCATGCGATGCATGTTCAAAGGGCTTTCACATACATATTTCAGACATTGTGATCTCAGCTTTTGAGAGGGTACGCAATATTTTACTGCCACCAAAATGAATGCAGCTTTCTTTGAAGGACTACCGATCTCAGTTTCTTTTGTCAAGACATATTTATGCATTTACTCTGCTCATGAAATGCTTTTACACTTATTCTAAAGAAGTAAGTGGTAATATATAGATGCTTTTATTTTTCCCCAATGGAGCAAGAAATTTTATCCTAATTTTAAAGGAAAAACTTTTATTACTATTAGAGGGGGAGAGGGGAATAGGCCATTGGAAAGTTTACTTTTTAAAGGCTGGAAAATATCTTAGTCTTCTATTTCTTCTTTAAAATGGATTGCACTTTTATTTATGGTACAGATTGAACTTTTATTAAATGATTGACACAGATGGTCTGAGCATTTATTAAATTAAGTTAGATAAAACTAATTTCTTTATCTAGATGATACCTCTAGGTATTTTGTCACAAATATTAAACTATAATATTTTCCTAGAAATGTAACAGCAGAATTCATTCTTTTATTTTAAAATGTTGAATATGGTTGTATAAGTTTCTTTTGGCTGCTGTAACAAATTACTGTAAATTTAATGGCTTACAGGAGCACCCACTTATAGTCTTATATTTCTGGAGGTCAGTAGTCTGAAATGGATTGGCAGGACTGTGTTTCTTCCAGAGGCTCTAAGGGAGAATCTTTGTCCTTGCTTTTATAATGTCTAGAAGTGTCTAGACTAAGCTGTCAGGATTTGTTGGCATGGACTCACATCACTCTAAGCTCTGATTCTTTTGTCTCATTCTCTGTGACGTGTCCTTCTGCCTCCCTCTTATAAGAATCTTTGTGATTGAGATAATCCAGGATAACCCCCTCATATCAAGGTCTTTAATTACATTTTCAAAGTTGCTTTTGCCATGTCAGGTCACATAGCCACAGGTTCCAGGGATTAGTATGTAGACATCTTTGTGGGCCATTATTTTGTCTGTCACTATGGTCATTTTAGAATGTGTGTTTATAAAGGCTAAAAACACTAAATCTAAGAGAGAAATTTCTCTTTTAAATTATCATCACTGTTACTGTAATTTTTTTCTTTCAGTGAGATCATTGTAGCCATCAGTTTCAGCAAAGACACTTTTACTTAAATCAATCTTGATGAGTTAAACTAGAGAAGAAACATAATTATGATTTCTTCCAGGCCATATAAATCAGAAGGAGAATGGTTTGTCGCTTCTTTTAACAATGACTAGAGGCAAAGGGCATTTGTACTGGATATGTAATTTCCTTATGGAGATAAAATGTATGTGATTGGGGATTTGTAAGAAGTTGCTTTTTAGAGACCTGTGAAGATGAGCATCCCACTTACATGGCAGAACTATATTCTCCAGATTGACCACTAAGAAAGCACTTGCCTCAGGTAATAATATGAACAAGAAAACACATCTAGTTCTCTGAAAACATCCCAAATAATGTTTTAGAGATGATTCGGCTATATCTTGGAATTGGTATGTTCAAAAAACCTTGAATATTTCTCTGCCACTATGGCAATTCATTGTAGCACTTCTAGTAACTGTTCCACAGAACAGGATTAATGAGTTTTGCTTTTGTCCTTTGTCTAGAAGGAATATAGTCCAAATATGGCTCTTGCCTATGAAACGTGGAGTGAATATTCTCTTGTCACTGTTCAGTTTTGAAATGATACTAGAAAGAAATAAACTAAAATACTTCAGTGATTTAGGAACCAAATTTGAACACTCCATCCCATCCCTATGAAGTCAATGCCATTAAAGGGGCACTCATTCTAAAAGACTAGATATAAATGCACCAGTTAGAGATCTTCATTATAATTTTTGAACAAAGGAGGGAAAAGATAGAATTTCAGACACTTGATTTACTCTTTTGAGAGAGATTTTTATAGAAATAGAGGATAATGTAAGTGCAGTGAAAACAACATAAGATTGATGTGTAGAGGATGTGATGTCCACTTTGCTTGAGTTAGTTAGGTTAAATGGTCTGAGGAGGTAAGCCTTCCCTTGATTATATACAGTTATGCCCCACTCTGAATCTATTTTCCATTGGTCTATAATGTTCCAGACACATGATAGGGAGTTAATATTTCTGAAAAGAAAAGAAGGAATATAAAACTAGAGTATGGGATTATTGATATAGATCACTCAGTTTATTTTTCAATTAAAGTTTCATAAATTAAGACAAAGCTTGAGAGTGAGCATGTTTAATTTGTCTAAAATAATTATAATCACTAAAATTATATAATTTGGCATTGATCATTTGTTTCTGATTTCTAAAACTCTATATGAAAAAGAAAAATGATATTAGAAGCTAGAGGGACAAATTTAAAAATAAATTTAGCATGACTTAATTTTTTATTCGTAATATTAATGCATTTTCTTTTAAGAACATAATCAGATTTGATGAATATAAGTAAAATATCTTCTTGTCATCCTGATATTGGGTACATAGGTATTTGTATAGTTCAGATTTGTAGCCAGTGAAACAGTAATTCTACAGACACTAAGCTTTAAGAGCTTACTCAGATGATTGCCAGGGGAACCTGGCTCCTAAAATCCAAAGGAAATGTAGCTGAATCCCAAGGTACTGTAAACATTTTTCCTAGACATCTTGGGTTGCAAGCTCTTCTTTACTGGTGAATTGGTCTCTTTCTGGATCACTTCGAAATCTCACATATGCTTTCCTTTTTCTGTTTCATGACATGCCCAGAAAGATCGCCATGCCTTTTCGTAAATCAAATACACACATTCTCACATTCTCACTAGATCAAGTTTTCAGATTATATAGAGTAAACCTTGGTGTTTTGGAGCAATGAAAATACTTTTAAACCATAGGGTGGGGGACTTGTAACTGAATACAAGGCATTTCTGTTCTCAAAAGGATTGTTTTACTCATTTTTACTAGCTTTGCCTCTAGCCTCATTAATTATCATCAGAGTAACTCAAAGTCCTCTGACTTAGTCTCCAAGATCAGTTTTGGACTTCTCTTTTATATCTAAAAAGTTAGTGAAATGCTTTATTAAACAATGGCCTTTTAGCCCTGAATCTCACCATTCTCTTTTTCTGACTCCTCTCTGCAAACAGAAGGAGCATATAGAGGTTTTCCCTTTGATGAAAATTATGTTTTCTCCCAAAGGAAGAGAAAATTACTATAGAAAGTTCATGGATGAAAATAATATTTTTGTCTATATTAGATAGTATTAGTTGAAGTTACAATACTGCTGTTAATGTTAGACTATAACCGGAAAAGAGAAAAAGCCTGGGAAATTCAGTCAAACTAAGGTTTAGAGCTTCTGACACATGACAGCTCTTTCTATGTTTCTTAAAAAGTCAGAGTAAAGATTACAAGGAAATGGTTTTGTTCAGAGCTCTTGGAAAATTGAATAATAAAACATACATGCAAGACTAATGGAGGCTCAAGTTAAGTCTGTTTGGCTGGAGAACTAAAAAAATTGTTCTTGTCCCTCCAACCATATGTACAAGAGGGCTACCTTTTAAAAAGAGCTTAACTCTATCCTGGCTAGTAAAGGAAGACAACACAGATGCCTTTCTATTCATGAATACCTTGGTTTGGGGTCCATGGTTACCAGGACAGTAATGAGCTGGGATCTTTCTTTGGGTACATGAAAAAAAATCTGCTATTGAAAGTTGATAGTATTTGAGAATTTCACCAACTTCTCAGAAAGAGATTAATATGGTATAGATACACATTAAATTAAATATTGGATTTTGTTTCAAATACTCCTAAAGAGAGATAAGGTAAATTACTTCTCTAATATATTCACATATTAAATAATAATTCTTAGGTCTTGAAGGACTTAATGCAACCTTTGCAGGAATATGAATTCAAATCTCTGAATAGTTGCTTACAGAGATGAGAAGCTTTCCTCCAGTGAGTGTCTATTTGTGCCTAGGAAAGGTCTTGTCTACACAATTTCAGTATAAGCAATAATTTCACTCCATTCAAACATCCTTTTTGAAATTATGTAGACAAGATTGTTTAGTTATTTGAATATATATTTTTCAATGAATTGTTTTTGATGTCACTTGAGAATAACCCAAGGCAAGTATTTAACCCATAGTCAAAACCAGTAAAAACAAAATAGTACAGTATTCACAGTGCCAGATTTGGGAGCTACACAGTCTGGGTTTGGATCCTTCCTCTGTCATCCAGTAGCTTATGACTTTGGGAAAATTACTTAACCTCTTTTCTTACTTTTTCATCTAAAAAATGAAGATAGTAACAGGTTCTCCCTCAGAGGGTTGTTGTGAGGAGTAGAGGAGTTAATAAGTAAAAATTGCCCAGTAAATTGGAACTTTAGAAATATTTTCTATAATCTGTTGATGATTATAGAAAACGTATGTTACCTATGAAACAAACATGTGCAAAAACAGATTGGAAAAACATGCTAATCTTAAACTATTTATATTTCAAAATGCTCATTTTCTTTTAAAAATGATAAAGTGTTAATAAGGAATTTTAATTAGACTATAAATTGAGTGAATTTTTACATTTTGGTTATATTTCTAGATGGGCTAGCATATAAAATACTTATTCATTTTAGCAAAGATTACAGAATAATAAACACTGAATGTAGAAAAACCATCTGCTAATTATCCAAAGCTGAATAAATTTACATAGCAGTGAACAGAGTTCAGCCTTAGGTTGTTTTTCCTGATATTTACACTGTATAATAAAGTCTTGCTCACAGTCTCTATTTTTATAAGGAGAAATATTAATTTAAGAAATAGAGTGAAAAATTTTAATGATCATAAGTAAAGAGGAAATTGGTTTTGCAATTTTCATGGAAATGAAGCTATTTTTCCTCTATTTTAAAAGTCTTATTATATTAGTAAAGAAAAAATGCTATATATAAGAGATAGTTGGTAAAATAATATAAGAGCCTTGAACTGTTGAGATAAAAATGACAACAGATTCCAAGAAGATTATTTATCTTGGAAGACTAACCTTATGACAGCATTATAAAATTTCAAATCTATTAATATTTTTACTGAGTTTAAACTGAGTATGTCCTAAGTAAAATTTAGATACTAAAAGCATAAATGAAAGAGTTAAATCAATTCAACATTGTAGGCATTTTTTATTACTGATGAATCATTCCAAAGAATAAGAGGCTGATCCTACAAACTTATTTACATTTTTATATCTTGTCTGAGGTCAGGAATTTCTCCTATTTTTATTCTGTTTTGACTTCATCTATTGGATTCTTGTTACCAATCTCCACAGTTCTCTGAGACTTTCTCATCATATTCTTACACCTTAAATTTACTTTTTAAAAAAAGATTTCAGTTTTAAAAGCTGCTCAAGACTTTTTGGCTAACTTCAGAAATATATTTCTAATTTTGTCTGTATCTCAAACTATGAAGGCAACTACTTGTTTTTCTTTTCTACCAACCATCTTAATGGGCCCTCCGTATCTGTCCTTTGCCTCTATTATCTCACATTTCCTTTGCTCCTTACCACAGTATGATTGATTGCCCCCATCACTGTCCTGTCATTGCTCTCACAAGTCCCCAGAGATCAGCCTCTGTCAAATTAAATGGTGTTTTATAATCTGAAATCTGCCAATTCTCTCTGCTACATTGGACATTTTTTTAATCAACATATAATTGACATGTAACTTTGTGTAAGTTTAAGGTTTATAACATGATTTGATACATTTATATATTGTAATATAATTAGCTATCACCATAGTGTTAGCTAATTGTGGTGAGAACATTTAAGATCTAGTCTCTCAAAGTATATTAATATACTTAGAAGCATATTAATATATACAGTATTGTTGACTATAATCACTGTGCGTCGCATTAGATCTCCAAACTTAATTCACCTTCCAGTTGCAAGTTTGTACCCTTCAACATCTCTCTAATTCCCTTACCCTCAACTTCTCATAACTGTCAGTCTGAATCCAGATTTTTTAGATTCCACCTATTAGTCTTCTCATAACTGTCAGTCTGAATCCAGATTTTTTAGATTCCACCTATTAGTGACAAACTTGTTATGTGGTTTCTCTGCCGAGATTTAGCAGGCATATCTTACCTCTGTCAGCACTTTCAGTTTCTGTTGCTCTTACCATCCCTAGAATATTATTGTCCCCTAGGAATTTACCTGTATATCTTAGAGGATATATACACTAAACTCACTTCTCTCCCTTGTTCCATTTTTTTCCCTTTCATTTTCCCCTATCCCTTTGTGACCTTGTAACCCGTGTTGTTGTTTAAGTCAGCAATGACTTAGTTATCATTGTACACCTGCTTCTAGTCAATCATGAACTTTCAGTATCAACTCTTCTCTTCATTTTCTGCAGCCTTCACCCCTATGAACAAACAGCCTTCCACAGTCTGCTCTGTATCTGTATTGGCATAGCTAAAATTTAGAAGTTTTTCTTCCAACATTTTGTTGGGTTCTCTGATTCATTTAATTTTCTCTGATTGGTGACTTTACCCTCTAAACAACCTTCAGAGTCTGTATTCATGGTTTGTCTTGCTTGTCTAGCTTATCAACATCCAGAAGAAGTAAACACCAGCATCTCTTTGCTGGGGACCTCTAGGCCTACTCTCTGGCAGGATGAGACTTAAAATTTCTGCCTGCAGAGTCAGTAAGAGGGTAATGGCTATGATTTAAACCCACAGCTGTCTGATTCCCCCCAAAGATACTGCCTCTCTGAAAGCAAAATTTGTTTATTTTCATTGAACAAAAATTGAGGCCAGTGAAAAATTCTCTCCATTTTGGTAACGATTCCATTTACTTTAATTTGTGGAGTTTCTAAAGGCATATTGTTTTGACTGTTAAATAAAAATGTACAAGTTCGTTGTTTAGATATAGGACATCTATGCTGGAAAGAATAGTCAATGTGTTATGCAATGATAGGGTAAGCTACTGTTTTCTTGAGAATAGAAGATAATGTTTTATGTTTGAAAATATTGTTTTTCTTAGGTGTCTCCTTTTTTTATCCTTGCAAGTAAATTATTAATTTGTGTATTTTCTGAATATATTAACATAAGTAATTTTTCAACAAAATATTATATAGAGGAAAAATTGCAAAAGTGCTTTTAAAATCATACACTATCAATTAGAGTAATTGCTGCTAAACATGCATAAAATATGTTCTTTTAGATTCCTTTAGACCCTGGGCTGCCTGTTGCCTCCAAGTCCAATTTCTACTTATGTAATTGTTTTCTTTATGAAAATAATCTGAGTTTTTAATATAAGTATTAGGAAGAAATAGAGCCATTTTGATTATCAAAATGGACAAAGACTACTCCAACTTTTATCTCCACTTTGCAAAAAAGTTTAGAAATTTTATTTTCTTGGTTTAGAACTTAGAACTCAGCTTCATTTATAATTGTGTTTCTAGGGACAGTTTTAAATGCAGTAAAAATATTTTCTGCATTAATATGCCTATTGTACTTATAATTTTCATGACTACACAGGGCCAGGTGAAGATTTTCTTTTACCCTCTGGAAATTTACAGTTGTATAAATACATATAATTTATAACTAAAGACAGGTTGTAAAACTTTGAAACACATTCATTCATCTAACAAATGTTTCATTTTATAAGAACATAATACAAAGAAAAACATTTTTAGGGATCCCTGGGTGGCTCAGCGGTTTGGCGCCTGCTTTTGGTCCAGGGCGCAATCCTAGAGTCCCAGGATCGAGTACCGTGCCAGGCTCCCGGCATGGAGCCTGCTTCTCCCTCTACCTGTGTCTCTGCCCCTTTCTCTGTCTCTCTATGTCTCTCATGAATAAATAAATAAAATCTTGTAAAAAAAAAAAAAAGAAAAACATTTTTAACTAAGAAAAATCAATTCATAGGATAAAAAGGCCTTTCTTCACCCTCAAGGCCCTTAGGTAATATCATCAGGTATGCAATAGCAGTTATAATGTTGAACTCATTAATTACATCCTATTGATTCATTTATTAATGAATTTTGTTAGTTCCTTCCAGCTTTGGATAGCTGAATTGTCCAAGAGGATCCAATTCTCTTCATAAAGTTAGCGAATATTTGTTATAATATAAATTTATAATTTTTGTTTCATTTTTTTGTTTGTATTTACTAATTTATTTATTTTACATATATATATTTAAAGATTTTATTTATTTATTCATGAGAGACACACAGAGAGAGAGACAGAGATAAAGACACAGCGAGAAGCAGGCTCCTTGCAGAGAGCCTGATGTGTGACTTGATCCCTGGACCTGGATCATGCCCTGAGATGAAGGCAGATGCTCAACTGCTGAGCCACCCAGGTGTCCCTATTTTACATATATTATATACATATTAAATTCTAGGAGCTGTGCTAAGCACAATATTGCAAAGGACAGACATGCTCCCTCTCCTCAGAGTCTGAGAAGAGTAATGTAGGGATGATCACAGGTCATGTGTTTCACACTCTTTGAAGGCAGTAATATCTAAGCAAAGAAGAGAATGAGTCTTACGGACAGAGGGAATGGAATATCCAAGGGTCCAGAGAAAAGAAAGTATGGTCAACTGACAATGGTTAATCATGTTTGGATATGTGAGTTGAGGGCTAGAGAAGCAAACAGGGTAGGTAAGTCTTGACAGATTTCAAAATATATCTTCATGGAAATAAGGAATCATTAAAGAAGAATAGCATTAAGAAGAAAACATAATCATATTAATATTTTTTTAGAGTAGGCTCCCATGCTTAGTATGGAGCCCAACATGGGGTTTGAATTCATGACCCTGAGATCAAGACCTGAGATCAAGAGTCATACATTTAACCAACTAAGCCACCCAGTACCTCTCATATTTATATTTTAGGAGGCTCACTTCAGTGGGTAAAAAAAAAAAAAAAAACCAACTAGTTGGATATGAGAGGAGGAGAAGTAGCCAATTAGGATTCATTGTTATATAGCCAAGAAATAGTGGGAACTAATCTTAGAGGAGTGGTTGTGGATGCAAGGAAAATGTAAGATATCTGGAGAGTACAGTCAGTAGTGTGAGGAGGTAGAAGGCAGAAATGCATACTGTGCAGCTAGCTGGAGAGAATTGCCTTTCACATAGACCAAGATGGTAGACCACACAGTGGACCTCCCCGTCCAAGATTATATCCAGGTTTAAATAGCAGAGATGATAATCATATTCACTGAGGGAAAATAGGAAGAGATATGCTATGGGGAGGGTGATAATGAGTTCAGTTTTGGACATGCTGACTTTGAAGTGTCTATGGAATATTAAAAGGTTCATGACCAATAGGTAAGAATGGGATATATGAGTCTGGAGTTCATGAAATTTTTTTGGCATTAACTGTGGATCTGATAATATCCACATATAGATAATAGTTAAAGATATAGGAAAATGAACATTTTCTGGGGGAATAAGTAGAATGAGAAAAGTTGAGAGGCAGGACACTCTAAAGCATGGAAAGGAAGAATAGGAAAAAGCCCTCCTCCTGCTGAAGCAGGAGGGAACTCTGTTTAGGAGGATGCTATGGAATAAAGTGAGAGAGGAAGGCTTTTTATTTTTTTAATTTTTATTTCTTGAGCTTTTATTTATTTATTCATGAGACACACGGAGAGGCAGAGACACAGGCAGAAGGAGGACCAGGCTCCGTGCAGGGAGCCTGACGCAGGACTTGATCCCAGGTCTCCTGGATCAGGCCCTGGGCTGAAGGCGACGCTAAACTGCTTGAGCCACCCGGGCTGCCTGAGGGAGGCTTTTTAAAAGGAAGGAGTAGTTAACTGTGCTAACTGCTACCAAGAGATCAAGTATGGCAAAAATTAAAACCTAATTATTACATTCATAAGTGAGAACCTTATTAATAAGTTTGGTAAAGCATTTCTTGTGGAAATGACTAAGAGTGGGAACTAGAATGTGATGGGTTGTGGGAGGTGAGGAAGTAGAGATAGGGAGTAAAGAACATGCTTTGGAGCATTTGGAGTATGAAGGAGAGGGGAGAGAGAAAGGCAGTAGGTGAGAGGAATATGAATTAAGGAATGATTTTTCTTTTTGAAGAAGAGTAGAACTTTATCATGTTCAGATATTATTGAGAAAGGAAGATGGAAGAATGCAAGATGATTAAGTTCCTGAGGAGGAAAAAGAGAAGAGTCTCTGGAGAACTGGTGGAAGGATTAGCCTTTCAGTAAGTGGAGGTGGTAATTCTTTTTCACTTTAGTGGGAAGGAAGGAAGAAAAGGAGAGATAGATACAATTTCCTTTTTTGGTTCAGTGGTCAGATATGGGAGGAATTTTAAGATGGTAAAGCTGGAAGCAGAGTCATATGTTTTTAAGAAAAGGTGAAGGAGGATGGATCAAGGAATAAGAAGTTTGAGAGTAATAATGATATCAAACATTTATTGAACTGTATATTTCAGGCTATTTGCTATAAAATTTTGCATGAACTAATTCAGGTAATCCTCAAAGCAATCCTATGGATTAATTACCATTATTCCCATTTTAGAGATGAGGATGGGGAGTAGGTTTGGACTAGCCTTTGAAAAGAACTGGAAAACAAACTGACATAATGCTGTTGAGGTTAGGGACCATGAAATTATAATGACACTATGCTAACGGATCTCAGATCTTCATGACAACCTGAATACAAACTTTCAAAATAAATATCATGAATATGGCTTGAAAACATCTGTTAATATATTACGTTAAAATATGTTTATGTGTGTGTGTTTCTCACAGAAGCGAAGAGTATGAGTCTTAATCATCATAGTACTCAAACTCAGTGCTATCCCAGGCTCATATTAAGCACTTAGAAGCTTTATATTTAATCATTTTTAAACTTGTTTCCATTCTTCCTTCCTTTCTAGACCTATCAAGTGCTTTGTTTCTTGATTTAATATTCCAAATTCTTCTAACTGTTCTAGATATGATTTTGTTCTAAATCTTTCATGTTCCTACTATTACTCTGCTGCAAAAGCTTGATTGCATTTATGTTTATATCTTTATTATGAAGCATTCACAAATAAATGTAACAATGCAGCTTTAGTTGAGAACAGAAAGTCTAACATCAAAGTTAAGGATTTGACAATCCTCTTTTTGTAAATCAAGAGAAAAATAGCATAATAATGATTATACTTTGAAAGTAATGTTCAAGTGCTTTCAAACAGTTCATGTATGTTACTCTTAGGCACAAAGATTTTTTTTAAATTAATTTATTCTATTGAAATGATACAGTCTTTTGCCTATACCTATGAAAGAATTACCCAACCATCCTAGTAAATGATTAGCCCAGGTCTGATACCTTCTAAAGTTCAGCAAACATCTCTACTTCTCCACCCTCTGTTAGTTGATATTTGCTTGTATAAAGAAAACAATTCCAAAATTATTGTAACCAGAAAAGAAAGAACCAGCCCTGCTCACAGCCTGACATTAGCCCACTGAGATTCATGGCAGGCTTTGGACCTCCAGAACTGCAAAATAATAAATTTGTGTTGTTTAAGCCACCTGGTTTCAGTAATTTGCCATGGCAGAAATAGACTAATACAGGGAATTACATGTTGTAATTATAAATAGAGACAGAATTAAGGACAGGGTGTTAAAACATTTTTGCAGAGTTGATCATTCAGTGAATGATCAGTGAATCAGATTCACTGCAGTGAAAAAAGTAACTAAAGCAGCTTCTTCACCTTCAACCTTCATAGACCTACTTTTCCCTGAGTGAATTATTGACTTGACTTTACTGTCTATAGCAAATTATCAGCATAAATTATTAGCCCACAAATTATCATATCTTTGTACACGTAAGAGTGAAAACACAAACTCAGGAAAAATGGCAACTGATCTGCATATAAAACTTAGGCTACTGGTCATAACACGGCAGTACAGTTAAATTTAGCTATTCCATAAAATATCACAATTGATGTGTCAATTTGCTAAGGGCATTTTCTTCTTTGATGACATAATAATGACATTTATCATTTGTTTAGCATTTATACTGTGCCATACGCTACAGTAAGAATTTTACATATATTATTTCATTTGATCCCACAATATCAATATATAAGAAATTTTATCTCCATTTTACAGATGAAATTTAAGCAAAGTGGTCCCTGTCCGAATATTTGTATGAACATCTGACCCTAAGGTCCATGTTCTTCCCTTGTGAAAGCTCTAGGAAGGTAGATTGGTAGCATCAGGCCTCTTCTCTTATATTTAAAATAATTGGGTCAACTATAGTACTATTTTTGCATATCTGTGCTTCTGCATGAGAATCATTCACACTTGCTTTTTGCTTTGCTTTGCCTTATAGAACATAACCTATTCTAGGAACAAGTGTCCTTTTTGAAGTTTGCGCTGTGGAGATTTTTTTTTTTTTTTTTAGAATGCTCTTTATTTTGAAACTTACACCAGGACATGTGTAAGGCATGTTCACAAGTATTTGATGCACAAAACACATTTTCTCACTCTCCAGCTGCTCTTTTCCTTTGTACCTGCTGCTACAAGCTGGTCCCTACATATCTTCCTACCTACAGTTCTCAGTTATTATGAACATGTAGACAATGTTTCAGGGACCTGCAAGGAGAATCTGCTTCAAAATACAGAGTGAGCATCCTATGGACTAAGTCACTAAGACATCAAAACTAAAAGGGAACAATTAAAAGGGAACATGTGGAACAAGATGATACTCTGTGACCTAGAGTTTATCAAAGAAAGCAACCTTCAAGAATTTAAAATTTGGAAGCATATTTTTGCTTTACCAGGACACGTAAGAATTTATCTGCAAGGCAGATATTTAAAAATTAACTTACAGAATAGTTTGTTTGACTTTTATCAAACTGAAATCAAAATTTGTTAAGATAGGTCAAGGTTAAAAAAAAAGATAGGTCAAGGTTTTATATATTTGATATAGCAGGGTATATGTTAAATCATTGACATACTAATTTAATTTTTGACTGGCCAATCTGAAGTTAGGTAAAAAGAATAGGTTCCCTGTTGGGTTAAGCTGTGCTGAATATTTTTGTTTTTAGTGAAAGTTTAAAGGTTGATGGAGATTGAAGAGATGGAAGAATTTAGCTCTTGATTCGTCTTTGATGTTACTTGATAGTAAAGGGAACAAATCTATTTGATACAGGTAGAAAAGGATACATATGTATCAGACCTAACTAAAGTATTAAAATTAATCTGATTTATTTTTTTAAATGAGAAAGTTGACATTTGGGTATTTCCCTAATATTATTCTATAAATTTGTCAAATCTTGGTTGCTGAAACTCCTCTCTAAAACAAATGGGTAACCTATCAGTTATCCTCATTGATGACTTGGTATTCCCTACAAGCAAGGTGCTTGTTCCCTCTAATCTCTGGCTATATCTTGCTTACTGGCTACCATAATTGCTCTTTTCCTTCTTCTGCCAAAGTTAATGGTTTCCATTTTTCAAAATACTGGTAAGGATTTATTTAATCCCTTTATCCAAAATATATATGTATATTTATTTTACTAAGCACATACTTGGTACAGTGACAGAGGGGAAGTACACAGATTCTCTTTTAGAAGGCTAATTTGTTAGGAGGGACAGACAAGAGTAATGAAAATTTTAAGAAGTAGGAGGGGTAAGAGCTGTGACACAAGTTCATATGAAGGCTTATGGATATACGGAGCATACTTCATACTTTGCATGAAGCTTTCCTTAATTTACTCTACATAAATGATAATAATATTAAACAGATATTATCTACTGTGTATAAAAGTACACTATTAAGTGCCATATGTGTATTATTTCATTTGAATCTCACAATTTAACCTGGAGGTTAGACTATTTTTCATCTCATTTTTAAAGATGGGGAGTCTAGGGCTTCAAGAAGTCAGAACATTTTCTCCAAGTCATATAGTTATCAAGTGAGATTAAGTATGAGATAAGCAGAAAAGGATACAGGACTGTCACCCGCAAAGGCTGTCTTCTTCCTTTTTTTTTAAAAAAAGATTTTATTTATTTATTCACAAAAGACACACAGAGAGTGAGAGAGGCAGAGGGAGAAGCAGGCTCCTTGTGGGGAGCCCTGAGCCAAAGGCAGACGCTCAACCACTGAGCCACTCAGGCATCCCTGTCTTCTTATTACAGGGTAGAGTTGCCTCAAGGCAGTGTTTTTTAGTCCTACATTTGATACATTTGATAGCAGGATTTCTGTATGTTTCTTTGTATATCTCTCTTCTATTATGTTCTGCTTCTTTTATTCATTAGTGAACTTCTTGTGGACATCACACATTTATTTTGGCTGACAGTGTGCCTTTCCAATGCTTATTTGTAATAGAAGTCTATCCATATTAATTTTTGTCAGTTAAGTTTGTTTACTAATTAAGCTTGGGGAGAGAAGGAAAAAAAATAGAAAAGAGATCAATTATTGGTGATCTGATTGAGCAAATGAGAAAAATTCTGAAGAAAAGTTATTAAAGTTAAAAATTTTAGAACATCAAAATGATTCCCATTCTGATTTAGACTTAATTTTAATCCAGCCTCAATTCTGTTTTTAACATAGGCACAAAGGGCCATGTTGAGAAAGAATGCTTTTGTTTTATATTAATCTCAAAGATTAGAAACTTCTACAAAATCCTAACTTTATGGGACTTGTGCATTAGGATTTTTTTTAAATTTTTATTTATTTATGATAGGCACACAGTGAGAGAGAGAGAGGCAGAGACACAGGCAGAGGGAGAAGCAGGCTCCATGCAGGGAGCCCGACGTGGGACTCGATCCTGGGTTTCCAGGATCGCGCCCTGGGCCAAAGGCAGGCACCAAACCGCTGCGCCACCCAGGGATCCCCCGCATTAGGATTTTTTAGTAGGCACAATTCTAAGATGACCCCAAAGATTATCAGTACCCTGGTATATACACCTTCCAGTTTTTCAATTAAACACAAATCTAGGTACTGCTGGTAAGGGATTTTGCAGAAGTAATTAAAGTCCCAAATCTTGAAATGTTCTTTTGATTGGGAGATTATAATTAGTGGGTGTGACCACAGGAACCCTTAAAAAAGAACTGGGCTCTTGGAAAGAAATTTTAAGTGTCAGAGGAATTTGATGCAAGGGAGATTCTCTTTTGTTGGCTGTAAGGATGGAGGGGACTATGTGACAAGGAATGATGGGTGATCTCTTAAGAGCTGAAAGTGGCTTCTAGACTACAGCCAGCAAGAAGATGGAGACCTCGGGCCTCCTTATAATTGGGAGGAATTTCACTTGTGAAGAACTAAAATAAGTGTGGAAGCAGATTCTTCTTCAGAGTCTGATAAAATCACAGCCTAGCTAACGCCCTGAACAGCAATTGCTGCCAAACTGCTCCTAGACTTCTGACCCATAGAACTGAGAACAATAAATGGATATTGTTTTAAGCTGACAAGTTTGTGGTAATTTGTTACACAGCAATAGGAGACTAATGTAGATTAAAAAACAACAACAACAACAACAACCAACCAACCAGAAAAATCTCAGTCTGTGTTTCTTATTGTGATGATTTTTTAAAGTATACTCCACACCATACAAAATGATGTTGCCTATTTTCTATTTAAAACTTAGCTCTTAAAAAAAAAAAAAAACAAAAAAAACTTAGCTCTTATTTTCAATTCCTGTGATCACTACTGATGACTTAGGGATTTGGTAAATGAATTATTCATAACACTAATATATTTGTTAAACCTTTGTATTTCTAGGCCCAAGAATCCTAATCACTTTAGTCTGTTTGCATGCAGAAGTGCATCCATCTCCTTGATTATTTTAGCTGGCCTTTTAAAAATATTTTTCCTGAAGAGCAGTGAATAGACTTGGACAGGAATGCATGTGGTAGACAAATGAAGATTTTGTACAAAGGCAGAATAGTCCCTCTGAAGTAAAGGAAGAAATGGAGGCTTAGGAGGTTATATGTTGCATAAGTGGCAGACCATTTTCTAATGAAAGCACATCTACTGTTATATTTACTACAAAACATGTATGTCTTGCATTTACGATTGTATTTTTGGTAGGAAATGGTCAATATAATTCATCTTTCTTCATTAGACTGTGGAGTTGAATATTTCAAATCCAAACTATTAATTAAGTATTAATTATTCTAAAAACCAGAATGGAAACCTTGATAAGATACCTCCTTACTTCATGTCTTAAAAAAAAATAGAGGTCTAATCTGTGTCAGGAAACTCCCATTTGTTCACTTTGGAAAGCTGGAAAGAAATTATGATGGAGCTGACACTGGAACCTGGATGTTATTGGCTCTTGTGGATCCTTCTTTTTCATAGGGTTTCTTTCTTCATTATTCTATCATTTGACTATGCCTGGAAAAACTCTCTGATAAGGGGTACTTTTGGAGAAGGAGTCCTGGAGCAGGATCTAGGCTGCTTCAGTTTGAAAACAAAAAAAACAAAAAACAAAAACAAGGTGTTTAGAGGACTAAAGTAAATAAATGAAGCCCACAAGCTCATTTATGCTCTACCTCCATTCACTAGGATTGAAGCACAATGTTTAGCACATAAAAGGCATTCAGTAAGAGTTCTGTGAGTGCCAATATCAGAAGCTCCCAAGACACCTTCCCCCAAGATTTGATGATTTGCTAAGAGGAGTGAGCCAGGGAGATAAGAAATAATGGAAGGACTGGAAGGTACAGAGCCTTGGGACTATATAAGAACTTTGGCTTTTATTCTGAGTAAGATAGGAGATCGTTAGAGGGCTTAGAGTAGAGAAATGATATGACCAAACTTTGTTTAAAATAATATCCTGGCTGCTGTGTTGAGTATATATTGTTGCGGCAATGGCTGAAGCATAGAGACTAGTTGAGAAGCTAATGCACTGAGATGCTGATGGTTGGATCAAAGTGATCATTTGGATGTAGTGAGATGTGATCAGATTTTGGTTATGTGTTAGACGTTAAGTCACAATTCCCTGGGGACTGGATATGAGGAGTCAAGAATGATGCCATAGTTTTTGTTGTGAATAACTGAAAGAAAGAAGCTGCCATTTACTAGATCGGGAAGAGTGTCAATGCAGCATGTTTTGGGTGGACACTTGAGAGTTTAATTTTGGATTGTGTGAAATGCTTTTTAGATATATACATTTGTAAGTATCAAGTAGGTAGCTGGAAATAAGGGCTTGAGTTTGAGGGGAAATGGACAGAAGGTATAATTTTGGAAGTTGTGAGCCAATAAATAGTATTTAAAGCCAAGACATTAGATGACATCATCATGTCAGTGGGTGTAGGAGTCAACCTTGGACATTTCATGTTGAAAAGCCAGAGAAACTGGCAATGGAGACTGAGAAGGAACTACTTACAGGAAAGGAGGACGACACTCAGTGTCTTTGAAAGACAAGTGAAGGAAATATTTGCAGTAGGAAGGAGTGATCAAACCTATTGAATGATGATGGCTCAAGAAAAATAGAGTGATGATTGGATTTTTCAAACTGGAGATGATGGCAACCTTGAGAGGACTAGTTTTGGTGAGTGTTTGTCAGTTTTATATAGTTGCTGGGAACAGACACTTACTCTAGCTGTTTAAGTAAAATCATCAGGAACAGAAACATCTCCTGGGACTATATTCTACATGAACCTCAGAGAACTCTATCTTTCTTATAGCTCTCGATTATCCTAGTTCATTTGGATCAGAATCTACTGCTAGGCATAGTCTACTGCATGGCATCACTGGATGCAATCTTTTGGCTTATGCCCTTACTGCTAACTGCCTCAGTATCCTAGTTTTTTGATTACTGAGAGTACTTAATTTTTTACTCAGCTCTTCATATGAGGGTATATGTTTTAAGATGTAAGTCACCATCAGCCCATATAATAGCTTCCTTTGGATTAGGTTTCCATTTCTTTATTGTCACTTATGGTTTACAGTAGTGATGAGAGTTGGAATCATATGATAGAGAATATAGAAATAGGCAGAAGGTGTGCATAAGTTTGACAGTATAACATCTGTTGAGATAATTTAGTGACAGTCTCAGGGCATTTTTGAACTTCCTCATTCTTTTGCTTTTGCTTACAAGCTGAACTATTGAATGAAATAACTTTACTCTAAATTCTTGCCTTGCCAACATAATGACACTGGCATTATAAGTTTGCTATTCATTTGTTGAACCCTTTCATTTGTTTGACCCTGCTGATCTAATCTTAAATTGCCTCTGGTCATTACATTTTTGTATCAGAGATTATCCCAGTTGTAGTTGTAGCAGGCCATTGAAGATGATGCTTTTGTCTAGACTGATGGGGAGTATAGCCTGTCTACCACAATTCAGCCTCCTTTAATGTAGGAGGGCATGGATTCCTTCCCACAAATATAATGTATATAAATAAAATTTTTCCTTAGTCTTGTTTGTGTTATACTAAATTGACCAAGTTACTTTATAGTCAAGTTTCCATAACACTTATTTTCTAAATTTAGGGACTATGTTAAAAGAAGAAAAAAATATAGCCTTTACAGGGAGTAAGATCAGATGCCTATTAATTCTATTTTTTAAAAGATTTTATTTATTTATTCATGAGAGACACAGAGAGAGAGAGAGACAGAGAGAGAGAGAGAGAGAGACAGAGAGAGAGATGCAGAGACACAGGCAGAGGGAGAAGCAGGCTTCATGCAGGGAGTCTGACGTGGGACTCGATCCCGGGTCTCCAGGATCAGGCCCTGGGCTGAAGGCGGCGCTAAACTGCTGAGCCACCCGGCTGCCCCTATTTTCTTAATTCTATATGAAACACAGAGATAGGCATGGACAATTTGCTAAAATCACTTTTTAAACAAGTGTGTGACTCGGTAATTAGAATAGACTTAAAGGCTTTATATCCAGTGTTAAATCATAATAACATTTTTAATGTTTTAAGAAGCTGTTTAGAAATAGTTCTTTTATTGGTTACATTTATAAATGTTAGCTTTGATAATCTAGACCACTTCTTATGCCTTCATTATTGAATTTTAACTTATTATATTGTGAGTCTTCTTCTAAGTTGTAACCTTTAATTATCACTGGAACATTGATTTCTTGAAGCCTTTGAGCTATAATTGATCTAACAGTTAAAAAGGAATTTTCTTTACCTTCTAAGAAGAAGGTGGTAGAGAAATCTATTAAACTATAAGAGAGAAACTTGAAGTTTCTACATTAAGTACACATACAGAAAATCTGAAGTAAGTTGTGATGCTGCATCATGTATCTTTTTCTTGTTTTATACAATTGGCTGCTATTTATTTAGCTTACTGAAGTTCAAAGAAAGAGAACTTAAAAATGCTTATTGTCCAACACTAATTTTGTTTTTGTTTTCTCATGTTGAAACTCTTTAGTTTTAAGGAAAAGATCCAATTATTTTAACCATTAATATTGATATTTTTGGTTAGATTTGCTCTTTTTATGCTATATAAACAAAGGAGTAGGAGGACTCCTCTCGGGCTGCCCGAGTTAATTTATTTTAAACATAGCAATAGCACTGTGATTATGTTTGAAAAGAGTCCTTATAGAGACAACATACTAAAATTGTCACAGTAAAATGAAAAATAAAGAGATTCATAGAATGTTCAAGAGAAAGGTTTTGCAGGAGAAAAACATAATGCTTGACTGAGAACTTGGCAGTTAAGAGCTATTTGCTTGCTGTGTAGGCATGGCCTCAAGGGAAATCGCTACCTTGGTGGGCTCAGTAAGGGGCCAGAATCTGGTTCTCTGTATTCCATGTTCAGAAAGTTATTTTTGTATCCTGGGAATTGATTGAAACTATCTAAGCTTAGCAGTTTATAAATTCATAGGGAGGAACTCTATTTCCAGTGATAGAAATAATTATTTCTGCTACTTAGGGCAGTACCTTTGCAAAGTACCTGGGAAACAACTGGCAATCAAAGTTCTCTTATGAGCATCATGCTAGAGCCAAAGGAGTTGAACAGATGGTAGAATGTTTCATTGATAACTGGAATTGCCTGCAGACTTGTTTTTGCTTTACTCTACGTCATTTTTTTTTTAAAGATTTCACTTATTTATTAGAGAGAGAGAGAGAGAGCATGCACCAGCAGGTAGAGAGGGGCAAAGAGAGGGGAGGAGTGAGAAGCAGACTCTCCACTGAGCAGGGAGTCCAGTGTGGGGCTTGATCCCAGAACCCTGAGATCATACCTGAGCCAAAGGTAACACTTCACTGACTGAGTCACCCAGGCACCCCACTCTATGTCCTTCTTATATAAAAAAAAATGAATTCCTTTTATAAAGGTGTTTCCCCCTTACTAGGCCCATGAATACATTGAAATGATTATTCTCCAACTTTTTGTTGTAAGTTATCAAGAATTTTGTGACCTCATGCTAGACAAGAATGAACTTAATGGAACATTTTAGAAGTTACATCTGACTGGTCTACCTAAATGTAATGCTTGCTTATTGGATTTGGTGAATACCTAGTCTCAGCATGTATACCTTTATAAAACTATCTTCCTCAACTTGGTCTCTCCAATGCCAGATACACAGGAGACCAGGGGTCAGCAAACTATGGCCCACACTAAATCTACCCAGATGCCTGCTTTGTATAGCCTGCAAGCCAAGAATAGTTTTCATAATTTTAAATAGCTGGAAAAAGTCAATTGAAGACATGTGACATATTTAATGGCGTGTGAAAGGCATATGCAGTTTAGATTTCAATGTCAGTGAATAAAGTTTTATTGGAATATTGTCACTTATGGCAGAGTTGAGTAATTGCAATAGAGATCACATGGTCTGCAAAGACTAATATTTACCGTCTGGCCCTTTAGAGAAAAAATTTGTTGATCCTGCAGTGGACACTTAATATTTAATAAATTAAAACATCTTTTGGGCTGGGCTGCACTTGGAAAACCTCATTTTGTATGTTGGTTTACAATTTCTAATTATAGAGGATCTGGATGTTCTCAGTCACAATATCTGAAGGGTATTGTTTATTTTACTCATTCACTCATTCATTTAATCATTTGACATTCATTATATGCTTACTACAAGCAATTATGGCTTATGGGCCTAGCCAGAGAAATTAGGATGGTGAAATACAGGCTTAAATTTTGGAGGTTATTGTTACAGAGGCACATTCTTCTGAGTGAGACTATGAAAGGAGGCATGAGGCAAGACGGATCATAGGTTTGGCAGTTTAAGTTGCAGCTAGTTGGTTGTCTACAGTTTACAAATTCATGAGTAACTGGTGTAGATTTATCATGCTAACAATGCCTTCTCCTTCATTTTTTGTTGGCACTCGGTTAGTGATAAGGTAAAGGGAAATTGGAAACAAAGGGATTTCTGAATCTCTGGCAAAGTACAATTTTGTGAGTCAGTCAGGTCCGTAAATGCTCCAACAGAATGCCATCAACACTGAGAGTCATTTGAGTTAACACATGTTTAGAAAAGGGAGTTTATCATAGTATTTGGTTTAATACACTCAGAGAAACTTTAAATTTAATTACATTGTCTGTAGTTTTATCTTAGAAGACCAAATGCAAAGTGAATTTTCTTCAGGGAGAAATTCCAATCTTAGATTTATTCCCAATTCTCTAAACTCCCAGGCACCTAATCTATACTCCTTAGATCTGGATTCTTTGAAAAAATGTTTTCCTAAGTGAAGATTGAAAGGCTGACTCCATAACTGTGAACCACTCTTAACCCCATCCAGTTTATCTTCCTTAGAACTGCTGGGCTTTCTTTTTTTTTTTTCTTTAACCTAAACCAGATCATATTTTTCCTGCACTTGAAACTTTTCAGTGGTTTTGCAGTCCTCCTGCAATAAAATACAAACTCTCAACCTTGGGTTACAATGTGCAGCATGACCTGACCCCTGCCTGCCCATCGGTCTCATACCACTCTTTCTTTACTCCCATGTCATCATCACCCTGGTTGGTCTTCTATGAACATAACAAACTCCAGCTTTAGGGCTTTGATGACCCTTGCTCCATCTGCCCAAAGTGCTCTTCCCGGTTCTACACATTGCTGCTGCCCTTCAGTACTTAAGTCAGAGCTTAAATGCCATCTTTTTAGGGGTGCTTTGCTTTCACTCGAACTCCAGTAGATGACAGAGTTTCCATTTACTATCAGAGAAAAATTGCAATCACAAGTTAGCCAAGAGAGACTCACACAAGTCTATTGCAGCAAAGGAGTGAGATTTAACTCAACCCCACTGAAAGAAATAACAGGAGAATATATATAAATGCCGGGGTGAGGTCATGGAAAACTACTGGAGACATCAGCAAATCAGCAATGAGCTTGCCAGTTAGACCAACTGTGTTCAATAATTGGTGGTTAGGCTCCAACTCTCCCCCAGAGACTGGAAGAAAGGGGTCCTATCTTTGTTTCTGGATGATTGTATTTCAACAGGATGACCTAGGTCCTTGATAAGATAAAGACATTGCTGCTCTGTAAAACTGGTAAGGGACTGAGAGATTTACATCCAAAAGGGTGTGTGTGGGGGGAATATTTGCAATTACAAGTTTTCTAAAGTAAATCATCTAAGAAAAAGTATTTCAGGGTCTATAGTTAGGCAAAAACCTGTCTAAAATTTGGTTAAACTGAGGGGATTGCTGAGATGATATTGGTTACCATTATGCTCTTTCATAGAATTCAAGTTATTTCCTTGAGAGTATTTATAAAAGTAATTATTAGCTAATTTATTGAGTTCCTTTTTTTTTTTTTTTTTTTTTTTTTGGTCTGCTCCACTAGAGGAGGTATAAGAGCAGGTATTTTCACTGCCTTATTCTATATTGTGTCCCAAATCCATGAGAAAGTTCCTAGAACATTGTAGGTACTCAAGAAATGTTAATGAGATGAATAAATGAATTGTCGTCTTGTGGAGATATTCTGAGCATATATTTTTTTAATTTTTTATTTATTTATTTATGATAGTCACACACACACAGAGAGGAGAGAGAGAGGCAGAGACATAGGCAGAGGGAGAAGCAGGCTCCATGCACCGGGAGCCCGACGTGGGATTCGATCCCGGGTCTCCAGGATCGCGCCCTGGGCCAAAGGCAGGCGCCAAACCGCTGCGCCACCCAGGGATCCCCTATTCTGAGCATATTGATAATTGTAGCAATTCTGTTAGTGACAGGACTTCTTACTCTGTACATACATGGTATAAAAACACTGAAATTGTGAATTGGTGACTACTAATTTGAAGCTTGTTTAAAGTGAAAACAATGAATAAGTATTAAACCACATTCTGTGGGAAGAGTAACACAACAGTACATTTCATTAGTTTGTATCATTCCTTTGTGTGCTTCTCTGTATTTTTCCATGATAGCTTTACTGCTGAAGTGAGACCTTGTACATTTTTTCATATCCATGGTAAGTATGTGTCCATTCTAAGACTCAGAGACTATTAACATAATCAAATACAATTAAGAAAGTTTTGCTTTACAAGGATTTTTTTTAATATATCAGAGGTAAGACCCCTAAAAAAAACTCAGGTTCATTCCAGATTCATTAAATCACCAAGGCATCAGTGTGACTGTCATAATTAACTAAATCACAACATCCAAGTTGTAATATATTCATTTTATGCAAATGTATCAGTAAAGAGCAAAATGCTACAGTGCTGGAAAATCATGTTTTTTCATGAAAAACAAGGATGACTCATTAGACATGCATCCCACAAAAGTCTGTTTTGTATTCAGAAAGCCAAGAAAATATAGATCAGTTCCCATTTCTGAAAAAAAATATTTTATTAGAAACACAGGTTCTGGATGACTGGCTCTTGAAAGTGGAGATAATCAATCAGAAAATGATGACATCTTTTTCTTAAGGTTAATTGTACTCTCAATTTCCTTTAAAAGATCATGATTTTATGATAGTGAGGTAAAGCTAATGTTCAAAAATTCATATCACTTATAGCAAAGTTTTTAACAAGAACTATAATGCCAGTAAAGAATAATATGTTCTTTTAAGTAACTCATGCATCATATTTTGTTTTCTTAAAACACATAGTATGTTTGACTGGGAAGTAGAGTCTAACCTTTAAGATCTGAAAATCTTTAATTAAAAAAGAAATGGAGCACATAATTGTTTAAGAATATACAAAGTGACTTACTCATAATTGGAAATGTACAGAATTTTTTAAAAAGATTTTATTTATTCATGAGAGACACACAGAGAGAGGCAGAGGCATAGGCAGAGAGAGAAGCAGGCTCCCCAGAGGGAGCACGATGTGGGACTCGATCCCAGGACTCTAGGATCATGCCCTGAACCAAAGGCAGGCGCTCAACCACTGAGCCATCTAGGCGTCCTAGAAATGTACAGAATTTTTTGAGGTATATTCAATCATGTTTATGACCTGTAAAGATTTTTTTTCCCTAAATGTCCAAACACATACTACTGCTCAGGCTATTCTAGACTCTGTTGTTATTTTTTTCTTTTTTCTTTCATTATGCATATTTGTTAGTGGATCTCACCATCTCCCTTAGTTTTGGGAACCATCTGGATATATAGTTTTTTGTTTATGTTCTTATCAGAGTAAAAAAACCCACTATCATCATGACAGATTAAAAAAAGGATAGGAATTCTGGCACTAGGGAATAAAGCTACTCATTTTACAGGGTCTCCTTAGGATGTGGTATGAGAGAGTTGAGCTGAATGGATGGAATATCTGGGCAGTTAGGTAGCAACAAGCAATTGGCATTAAAAAAGTAGAGTGGTGGGAGTAGGTAAAGCAGGCAGTGTGTAGGGGCAGTGACCTATTCATGAACACTGGAAATTAGGTCAAGATTCTTTTTTATTTTTATTTTTTCATTTTTATTTTTTTTAATATTTTATTTATTTATTAATGAGAAGCACACACACAGTGAGAGAGAGGCAGAGACACAGGCAGAGGGAGAAAGCAGGCTCCATACAGGGAGCCTCACATGGGACTCGATCCCAGGCCTCCAGGATCACCTGGGCTGAAGGCGGTGTTAAGCCACTGAGCCACCAGGCTGCACAAGATTCTTTTTTTAAAAAGAAAAGATTTTATTTATTTATTTGACACAGAGAGAGTGGGCACAGGGTGGGGGAGCAGCAGAGGGAGAGGGAGAAGCAGGCTCTCCACTGAGCAGGGAGCCCAATGCAGGGCTCAATTCTAGGACCCTGGGATCATGACCTAAGCTGAACGCAGTTATTCAGCTGACTGAGCCACCCAGATATCACTTAGGTCAGGATTCTTATCCTTGTTCAATGAATGTACAGGAAGCACTCTGAAAGGTATGGGATTCTCTTTATATGCTCTATTCTTGAGTAATTTTCATAGATTTAATTACTATACTGGTCACCCTGAATGTTCTACCTAACTCAGATTTCCTTTGTTCCAGACTATCCAGTGCATTTTTTGACATCTGCTTTTGTAGATCCCATATATTGGTTAGATCCTTATGATGAAACTCCTGACATCTCATCACTCTACCATTCCCAACCATCCATCATTTTCTACCACCATCCCAATACATAGTCTCCATCTTCACATTCTAGACAGTTTCTCAAGCTTGAGAGTCAGCCTGGATGCCTTACTTTCTCTGTCAGTACTTACACTGAAGCTCTAAGTACATTATCTAAAGTAAGAAGCTAAAATACATATGGGTCTACACCTTCTCTCCATCTCTGTTGCCTTCATCAGAGTCTAAGTCTTCAACATCTTTCATTGGGATCATTTAAATGATCTCCAAATCCTTCCCTCATTCCAGTCCATTCCCTGCACAAAAGTACTCTTCTCAAAATTCAGGCTAGGTAATGTCACTTTCTTGCTTATAACACCAAAATTTCGTTTTCTTGTACTTAGAATAAAATCCAAGTTTTCCAGACTGTCTACCTCCCCAGTTCATACCAAACCATGCTTTCTTTACTCCCGCATTTATACTCATTGGTCTGTCATGTGAATACTCCAAGTCTTTCCTGATTCAGAGCTTCTGTACATACTCTTTGTTCTGCTGAGATGCCCACTCATCACAAATGCACACATACTTTTTGCATATGTAGCTATTTCTGTTTTTTTTTTTTCAAATCTCATCTTTTAATTGGCCTCTCAGAGAAATTTGCCTTCATTATTCTACCTAAAGAAGATCATCCTCTATCATTCCATATTTCTGCCTCTTTTTTACTATAGAAATTATTGTAATTTGAAATAATTCAATGTCTTCCTTTATTCCTCCTTCCCTCCTTCTTTCTTTCCTTTCCTTTTCTTTTTTTTCCTTCTTTCCTCCTGCCCTCCCTCCTTTCTCTCTTCTATTTTCCTCTTTCTTTCTTTCATTCATTTTGTTTTTGTTTATCTCTTATAGAATATAATCACCAGGAGGCCAGAGACCTTGTTGGTCTTGCTCACCATTCTGTCTTTAATACTTAGCAAAGAGTCTGCTACAATGTAAATATTCCATAAATATTTGCTGAATAAATGGTGCATGGGGATACAGAGAAAAATAAGACAAGGCTCCTGTCCTCATGCTATCACTACTGGGCAAGAGAGCAGTCCTAGAAAAATAGCACACCCAAAACACATTAATGCTGAATAGTGGCTTAAACAAAGTTCTGTGGATGCCAAAGAAGCCCAAAGTGTACAGAAAGAGGGAACATATGGAGAAATTAGGAACACTTCACTAATGAACTGATATTTTAACAGAGAAGTAAAGCTCTCTTGGACTAAGATTCAGAGTGTTTAAGAGAGATATGAATGATTCCCTGCCATTTTACATTGCAAACCTCTTTCTGAGCCCTGGAAATGTATGTGTGTTGTGAGAGAAATCTATAGGAATGGACATATAAGCAAGTCACTGTTCGTTTGATTTTTCTTCTGTAATTCTTCTTTGTTGTCTTTGTCTTTAGAAACTTTCATAATGAGTGAAAAGCCATTATTTTTAATTTAATTAATTTATTTCTTTTGAAAATTTCATGTTTGGTTATCTTTTCTGTCTCAGAAATAACATCCTTTCAGGTGTTTTTCAGATCCAGTAATTTCCTTCTACTTCAAATATCAGGCTTAAAATCTCAAACTCTGCTAAGAGAGCTAGACTGTTATTTGTTGTATCTCCCTTACTCTGATGCCACTGTAGGGTGTAATTATTGTTGATGTTCTTTCTACCAGTCTATCTTCACGTGTTAATGGACCAATATCTGACTGTGTAAAACAGGATAACATTAGTTGCTGATCAACTAACCCCTAAATTTAGACTATTTGTGTGATGCAAATTTATTTCTTACAAGCTTAAGAGTTCTATATGAATGTTCCTGGTGAGCAGGAAGTTTCTTACTTCTTGTGGTAAGTAAGAAATGTGGTAATTCTGGAACCCAGAGCCCTTCTATCTTGTAATTTTGACATCCCATGGGAGCACTTAGGTTAAAGACAAAGAGATAGGGGAAAATTAATGTTTTCTTTTAAAAGATTCTAGCATGAAGGGGACAAACGTATTTGCTCACATCTACTAGTGAGAACTAAGCAGGTGGCTCTTAGCTGCAAGAGGAAGCTGGGAAATGTAGTTCCTGGGTGAGTCAATGGTTCACAGTACTGAATCTTCTTTATTTTGGTGGACACTATCTGTGTTATATTGATCAATAGCATAATAAAATACTCATTTTATTACTACAATGTGAGCTTAAAATTTTGTTTTAAGCAAAACCATTAGCATCTGTGTCACATTGACCAATAGTGTAATAGAAGTATTCACTTTCTTAGTCCAATGTGGTCTCTGCATAACAAAATTATCCATAATAAGCTTCTTTTATGTAATGCCAACAATTAATTTTATTACTAGCTCCCCAATAACTTTGTATTATGTCTTTTTAAAAAAATCTCTTAACATGATTTCTTTACAGGACTGATGAGTACTTTGCTTTTATTTCCTTGTAAAGGCATAGCAAGAAATGGTAGGCAGATCATTTGGTTCTGCTTTTGGCACAGAGAGAAAGTGCTCCCTGTTAATGAATAATGTGTTGGATACACCATACCTATTTTAGCTCACTTCCTTTGGATAAAATAGGCCAACTGGGTAAGAGCACATACTTCTGGGACATAATCTTCCACAAGAACATCCCTGCTATGTTTCTTGTACTGCCTTCCAGTCACATGAGCATTTACCCTAAGAGTATGAATCTGTGCCCATTGAAATATTATGTCTTTCTGTGCTGTCTTAGAAAGTTATTGAATCATATAAACCATCTTGTGTTCATTTTGATGGAATTTATATTATCATTGACTTATTTTTCTGAATTATATTTTTATTACATCAAATCTAATGAGATTTTAAGAATTGAATTTCATGATTTTATATGAGAATTTAAGTACAAATGTAAGACAAAATACAAAACAAATGACATTTGCAGCATACTTATTATCAGATGTCATGTGGACAAAAGAAAAGAATAATATTTTACATATGACTATGGCAACATTATATTTTTATCTGGTCTCATGCTTATTATCAAATCTCATTAAAAGAAAAAGGAATAATGCATAGTTTCTTTTCCAATATCAGAGAAGAAAATATTCCCTTAAATATCATTAGTATAATAGAATATCCATACATCAATATGTTCTTTTAGAGCTGCTAGTGATTTGCTAAATTCTGTAAATATTTTATTCCTGAATTCCTTGGATGCATACATACATATTACCAAATTATTTTGAAAGCTGCAAAGTATGATGCAAAAAGTGAGCAATCACTTCTATCCTCTGTCCAAAAAAAAGGGGGAACACACACACATACACACCCCAACTTAATATTCGTCAAGAGATTTGTATCTTGTCCTAAAAAACGTTACAATTTCATAGTCCCAAAGCATAGCTAGCTAGGTATATGGCACTTATGGTCAAGATCACATACTTAATGGCATTTTAAATTTCACTGAATAAATATCATGGAAGATCAGATGATACCTCTACTTTTTCTGAATTTATCATCCAGTTCTGGATGGTAAATAAGCAGAAACCTGTACCCTGAAAGTTTGCTTCTTTGTTTCCTGATGTCAACACTTAAAAGATTCTTGGCTCTATTTCCTCCTTTGCTATTACTTAGTGAGCTTGATGAGCTTGGATCTAGCAGGGTGGCTACTGTCAGGGGAGCAGTTTGGCTGTGTAAAATTACATAAAATAAAACCTGTTTTGGCAATAGTAAGGAATGCAATTGCTCAACAGTAAGCTTGCCTAAGCCTGAACAGACGGAAGAAAAGTAGAGCAGACTGCTACACAGATGATGATAAACAACAGTTAGACCAAAAGTTGGGTGGCTTGATCTGAGGAATATTAAAGAAACCATTTGCATCAGATGTTGGAATGGTTAAACCACGCTTGAAGTCAATGTATATCATTGGAGGCTGCTTTAAATAATGTGATGCAACATAGATATTTTATGTATTTGCAAAGCCAGATGGGAAAAGGAGTAAGAATTTTAGAAGGAACAAACTGGCAGGAAACACTTTTATGGATGTCACTCTGAACTGATGCATTATGGAGAAGTGAGCTAATGGGCTTAGGAAAGAAAGAAATACCATGAATATTAAACAGAAATCTCAGATTTCATCGAGACTTTCCAGTTTGTGTGCATCTTATTGTCTACACTAAAGCAGAACATACTTCCCATCCCTGTCATCTTATGCTTGCTGAGAAAGCTAATGTGTATGTATGTTTATGTGCATGTGTGAATGTTTATGTGTGCCTATCTCTCTATTTAGATGCAGATAGATATAGTTATGAAGATCTATAGATGTAGCTATATACCAGAATGGAACTTCTTGCACCACTCTATTTTATTTAAGTATGTTTAATTAACAAATTTATAAATAAGCTCTCAGAGTTACAGTTCATTTTTAGATAAACTTTTCCTTCAAAATAATTTTAGCTTTATGGAAGAGTTGCAAAGATAACACAGAATGTTTCTGTATACCCTTCACCCAGTTTCCTCTAATGTTAACTTCTTGTATTTCTTCAATTCATTTATCAAAGCCAAGAAATAAATGTTGCTATGATTTTATTAAACAAACTGTAGCCTTTATTCAACTTTACACAGTTCTTCTGCTAATGTTCTTTTTCTCGATACCTAGGATATACCACATTGCATTCAAGCATCACATGCCCTTAATCTCTTCTGATTTGTGCCTATTTCTTGGCCTTTCTTTGTCTTTCAGGACCTCAATACTTTTGAGGAGTATTGATCAAGCATTTTGTAGAATGTTCTTCAATTTGAGTTTGCGTAATGTTTTCTCATGAATAGATTGAAGTTATAGAGTTTGAGAAAGAGGACCACAAACATTTGTGCTCTTGTCACATCCCGTTGGAAATCTTTGCGATTAAAATGACTTATTACTTGGTTAAAGTGATGTCTGCTAGGTTTCTCCACAACAGTTACTATTACTCATGTACTTTAAAATCTGTGTGTCTTTTATGCAAGAGTTAAATATATGGTACAGTAGTTATTATTGAGTTACCTGAAATTATTAGTCTTGTTAGGTGAATAGGAAGAGACTAATTTTAATGACATTGACAAAAGCACATAATGTGGAGAGAATATCCTTTGCCTCCTGAAAATAGAAATAATAGAATATGCATTAGATTAGCTCTAGATTAGCATTTTAAAGATGTTACAAAGAAATGATCTTTTGACACATTCAATATTGCCTCTCTATATATACTAATATTAGGAAATGAAAAACAAATCCTTTATTACTCTCTTAACTTTTTTAACTTTGCCTCTTTTTTTCTCTTACATCTCTCTCTTTTCTCTGTCCCATTAAAACACATTTAATTGGTTCATTTTGGTAAGGGTAAGCAAGCTATCCAAATAATGGATAACATTCGTCTTTTAATCTATCACTTGTTTAGGTGTGATTAGACAGACTCTAATATAGTCTCTTGAGACTCTTAAGAGAAAAGCAGGGATGCTGTCAATGTGCACACTTGTTAGGTTGCTAAGATGAAAACAGAAAATAATGAAAAAAGTATAAACATTTCTATATTTCTAATGTTTACTTATTTAAAAACATTTGCAATGTATCTTGACAATAAAGAAGAAAAATGTATGCATTTCAGTGACATATGAGTAACTTTCTTTCTAACTTCCATCATTTAAATAGCTCCATAATGGTGCTGGAGTAGTGCAAAGAAGCATTTTGAAAGCTTTGGTTCTAGGCAACATTCTCTTCCCACCATTTTATCTAAGCTTGCGATGCTAAAGGTAATCAAGACTTGATCTGTGGGTTCATTTGAGGAGGGGTTGTTGACAGTTAATCAATAAATTTTAGGAAGAAAAACTCCTCAAAGTAGATCAAAAGAAACATATGAATAGGGAGAAATGAAAACCAACAAAAAAGAAGTAATTCAAAAATCTGTGAGGAAGATGTGACAGATTACTTTTTTTTTCTTTTAAAGATTTTTAATTTATTTAATTGAGAGAGAGAGAGAACAGGAGGAAGAGGAGGGACAGAGAAAAGCAGATTCCCCACTGAGCAGGGAGCCCAGTGTGGGACTTGATTCAGAGACTCTGGGATCATGACCTGAGCCAAAGGCAGATGCTTAACTGACTGAGCCACCCAGGTGCCCACTTTTTAATTTTTTCAAAATCTTACCTAGCTTCAAGCCCCACCAGTCAGCATCTGACAGTTAAGGATTCACTTTAACTTCAAAGAGGACAACATGCCAGATGCTCACAGTTCTCAGAGGAAAGTTAGTCCCATTGTGAAGGGCAAAGGAGGGAGGAGGAAGACGTTATTTATGAAGACCCTCTCTGTTTCTCAGGTTCAGAGTTTTTGTTTTTTGGTTTTGTTTTTAAAGATTTTATTTATTTATTCATGAGAGACACACAGAGAGAGGCAGAGACACAGGCAGAGGGAGAAGCGGGCTCCCCGCCCCCTCCACCAGATAGCCCAATATGGGACTCGATCCTAGGACCCTGGGATCACAACCTGAAGGCAGACGCTCAACCACTGAGCCACCCAGGCATCCCTTAGGTTCAGAGTTTTAATCGTGACTTAGTACCTTCTTCTCCCGATCAGGTTTAGTTTTGGAATAGTCCTACTTTTTGGAGGAAGTACGTAAAAGCCAGTACCCTGAAGCACAGACACTTAGATAGAAAGGAGGGAGATAGGGAAAGAATCAAAATAGCTTTCTTCTTTCCAGGAATTGGAAATTTAGAAACTTAGAATAAGTGAAAGACTTGATCTCTAGCTTCTATTCCACCCTCTCCCATACCTACCTGTTGGCAAATTTACTAAACTTGGAGTTGAGCTTTTGTTGTATTAATTCAAGTTCTGGGCATTTTCAAAGTCTCAGTGAGAGGAAGGATCTCTTGGGGACCTCCGAGAGCACAGGACTTACCTAAATTTGGAGAAAGATAAGCAGTGAACCAGTTGGAGGTGAGAATAGCATCTGTACTTGGATCTCAGCCTAATACACTGTGTGTCTAAGAGAGAGGAAATTACATTTGAGAATTTAAAAAGAAGAGCTGCTTTACTAAAATCACACTAAGATAGAAAAAACATAAGGCAATAAACCTAACTTGTTGACTATGTCATAAAGGTTTACTTCAAGACCAGAGAAAGAATACTGTTTGAAGATGGATGACAGATGTCTGAACAGGAAACCGTATTTATCTACGTTTGAAATTGAGAAACAATAAAACAGAGCAAGGAGCAAATCATGACACCTTTGTTTCTAATGTCAGGATCCTTAACAGCAGACATTGCTTCAGGAAGCAAGGCCTAAGCAGGAGAGGATAAAAATATTCCCTATCTGATAGTTTCTGAGAACAAAGGTAAGACTTGACTTCAGAATTATTTAGAAGGGATTTGAGAGAACTGGAGTTTTCTATCAAGTAAATAGGAGCAGAACTAGACAAATACTATTTTTGCCAACGTTATTGTGATCCTATTTTATTGTCCGTGGCCTGGACAAATGAAGGGTATACAAAATTTAATTTATTTGCAATCTTGAATACTTTATTTGTATTCAAGAACAATGCAGATTCTATTTTACCTATTTGGAGTTAGAGATTAAAGTTCAATGCACAAAGATGCATGACACAATATCCAAATCCAGGCTTTTTGCATTTAGGTAAAAATATTAACAGTAATACTCTTTCTTGGAGGAATTTGGGAGCTTTAAAATTATAGGTATAAATTTATATGACTCAAATTTCCTTCCTTCACAAGGTAAAATGATTTTTTTTTTTTTTGTAAATTTGTTTTTGTCATTATGGCAAGGAGGAAGGGAGGGAGGGATGGTGGGAAGAAGATAGACCAAGTTAGGTGTTTGGTTGACTCATTTAATTAGTTTTGGACTACCTCAAATCTTTTTTAACAGACTTTACAGATAAGTAAAAGGACCCAAATCACTTTTTTTTTTTGAGTCCAAGTAGCTCCAGAGGGTATGACTTAATAACCCTAGTGTGAACGATAGAGTTTGTTCGATACAAACCCAACGATATATCCAAAAATATATATGTTGATATATAAATCCAAATATATATAATATATATGAGTGGGGCAATGTTAGGGAAGCATTCACAGAGTCTAGTATAGAAGAAAGAAAAGTGTAAAACCTCAAAACATCCAGTTTCCTTTATACTACTAAAAAATGAGGCCCAGAGCTGAGGACCCTTACTTTAGCAGAATTTGCAGACATCTAGTGGCAGGTCTTGGACTGAGTAGACAATGGGGAAGGGGGACTCAATTGCTATACATAATAAAGGGTATCTACAAGGTGGAGAGCCCTCTAGAACAGAGGAGGCTGAGCAGTGTCTAATCATCTGTATTAAGATGTTAAAATGCCAAGTTAAGTAAAACAAGAAGTCCTGGTTCTCCAGATCTTTAGTACCCCCTGTGAATACCTCCAGTGAGTAGGTTGGGATGAATCAGAGAAAAGGCCTGAATTCTCTTTCTAGGCCCTCACAGAGCAGATTCTAAGAAAAAAATGGCTTAGAATCCATTGAAAACTAAAGAAATTCAGAGTAGGAAATTGCAATGAAGTTAGGCCCTTGAAATGCTCCGAAACATCATGAAGCATTACATTTAACCTTGAATTTTACCTCAAAGTAAATGGTATGACAGCTACCATTTTGGTCTTTCAAGCAGCACATCATTGGCAGTAGTGGAACCAGGTAGTCAGCTGACAGCCCAATGAAGCAGTAGTCATTTGGCCCTGCTGCTCATCATTTAATGCATAGAAATGACCAGAGGAATTTAGCCGGCGAGGGCAGTTTGAATCACTTCCTGATTGTATGCCATTCAGAATATTTTCTTCAAAGTGTTTCAGTTGCAGAGGAGAGAAGAAGTAGTAATAGCAATCATCCTATGACTACTGAGGAAAGTCTAGGATTACTGGTCTTTTTTTTTTTTTTTGGATTACTGGTCTTATATGACATTTATTTTTCTTTGTAAAGAGCAATGAGATACCCTTATAATGAAAATAAATGAAAACAGCTACTATGTATCATTTATACCTCAAGTTACAATTTTTTTTGAATGAGATACGCTTATAATGAAAATAAATGAAAACAGCTACTATGTATCATTTATACCTCAAGTTACAATTTTTTTTTTAACCAGCCACAGGGACCTGATAAAACTGGAATTTAACCACAACTGCAGGGAAATAATTATCTTAAGGTGAATTGCTTATGAGGGAAATTGCAGTTTGACATGAGGATGAGGTGGTTTATGAGTGTAGAGACACAGAAAGACTCAGCCCTGAAAAAATGAAGCAGTTGGCTGCCAATTTGATGTTACTGATACTAGCAAAGATAAGAATAAAAATTGGGCATTTATACACACCAATCTGGAGAAACAGGCCTGTAAATTACCTTTCAGACTGTGAGTTTAATTGAACTTCTCCCATTTATTTCATTCTAATGACAGCAGGTTTGCTAGATGATGTCACCTTCTTTGAAAGCTGCTTTATTCGTCCTAACAATGCAGGTCCTGATTCTTCATCTTTATAGAGCGCATTCCCAACAATAACTAATGCTTATCTGTAAATTGGAATGCACCAGAGACCTATTTGAAGGCCAGCCTCCCTGACATTCTGGCAGGATATAAGAGGAGAATGTATGTTTTATGCTCATACAGCTTTTTGAGGAAACAGACTATATACAGAGAAGTTGTCATTATGGTTATGCTCATTTGTCAAGTGCCAAGGAATACACTCGACGAATCAAAAAAAGGAAGATGAAGACAATATGCCTGTCCCATAGATGATATTACTACAGGAAAATAAAGCTTCTATGAATCTTCAGGCAAATATATCCCATTTTTTAAAATAAGTTGAGCATTTGATGAAGTCATTTCCATATTCATATAAAGCTATCCCCCATTGAAATCATTTATCATCATTATCAGCTCAATAAAATGGATGTTTACTCCTCAGAATGCTTCTTGTAAAAGAAATTCCAAAATCACAAAGCAGTATTCTTTATCCATGACTGGCTTCCCTGAAGGTCATATTTCCATCCAGGTACACATTTTATGCAAACAGTTTTTACCAATGTTGGTAAGACTTTTTCACCTGATGAGCGCTCTCTCTCCTGGCTGGTACATGCCCTGCAACAGTCATGCCAATTTTATTGAATTTATTTAAACAAACATTGATTTAATAAAGTAAGCCCTTTATAAATACTTAGAATTTCAACCTTCCTGATGAATCTTCAAGAGCAACATTGTAATTATCCTCACTTTACAGATGAGGAAACTGAGATAGGTCCTGCTGGGACTTTACCAGGAATCCATTTGATTAAAATGCAGAAAGTCTAGTTCCAAAGTCCAGGTGCTTAGCCATTATGCTATGCTCTTTCATGTGGAGCATAAACTCAATTTATGAGTTTCTTTTTATCAATGATATACCATTATTAAATTTTAAAATTCTACTTTCTCAAAAATATCTATTTCTTTGACTTTTTGACTTTTTCTGCACTTCTATCACCAGTTCTAAAAGCTGACTTTTGGGTGGTAACGGAGATGGCATATAACCTTATTGCACATGTGTAACAGTGGTCACATCTCTACTGGCAGGCCACTGCCCAGGTACCCTGACAGACTGCAGGACTTCCTGTGTCATCATGTCCTTTCAAACCATGTAATTCAAATTGTGCCTCATCAAAATTACAGATTACAGCATGCCAGGGACCCAGGTCACTCTACAAGAGTCAAAACCATGAATGTTAAATCCACAAGGGCCAGGATTTTATTATAGTCAGTGCTTAGGGCCAGTGGAATGTTTTATTCTCTTAATTGTTTTCTGGCCACCCCCATCTCAAAGGCATGCAGGTACTATTTTTCTTTACATAATTTCTTTGTGTAATATGGAAAAAATACATAAGAGGACAGTTTTATTCTTGGAAAATGTTACTCTGTAATCTCCTGCCTGGTAGATGTGAAGTACATTTCCAAGAAAATTTACTCATCTACTTTCATCGGTATTTCTACCTCCTTCTCTCTCTCTCTCTCTCTCCCCCTCATACCACTTTGTTCTTGTTTATACACAATATTTATATTTATCCTAACTCAGTCTAAGTATTTGTGTTATCCTAACTCAAGATATAATCTGGTGAATTTTCCCAATTAAAAAATTCATTATTTTCACAGCTAGAATTTTAGATTAAAAATACAGGAAGCAAAATTTAAAAGTACAAAATTTTTAAAAGACATTCCTGTAGACTCATGATCTTTACAAAGCAAAAGTTATAAAACTGTGTAGGAGAAGTTATCTCTTATATGAGATCACTTGTATAAGTGATCAGGTTTTTAAAATTTTTTTACTAACTTTTTCATTCTCAATTCTTTTTTACTTCTCACCAATATGTTTTATACCAGGAGGCATAAGTTTTTAACAATTTTTTATAGAAAAGGTTGCCTTACTTTACATTTGTACTCTAGTTAGATTGTTTAGGCTCTTGCTACACTGGACACTGGTCGTCTAATGCTTTTGAAAATAGCTTGAATGGTTTCTTTTAATCTTTTCCTTTTTTTTTTTTTTAACTCCTCTAAGGGAATGAACTGAATGAGTGTTATAAATTAGCCTCTACCAAGTCAGTAATTCCCTACCATGTGATTTACTCTGGAGCCTATTAAAAGTGCAGGTTGCTGGGTTTTGGGCTTGGAAAATCTGATTGAAGAGGTTTAGTCTGGGACCCAGAAATTGTTAGTTTAGTAATTGCTCCAGTAATTCTGATGTTATTGATCTTTAGACACACTTTTTAAAAACACTGTTTCACAGTGTTCAGTGCCTAGCCTCCTCTACAGCATCGTTTCCTAAAGAGGTTCGAAAGTGTGATATGTCAGTCAACATGTCAACTAAGTCCCACAGGAGTCAGAAAAGAACACCTTGGCTTAATTTGAAATTATCTTTTGTCAATGATCAAAAAATGACTATATGTGTAGACTGCTTATCTCCTCCTGATTTCTGAATGTGAAGAGGACAGGGTAGAGAAAAACATGTAGCAGTTTATTTTGAGTATCAGTATTAATATTCCCCTTCCAGATATTCTGCGTGATTCTTGCATTTTGGGAATTTGTTAAGATCTTGTTAAACAAATACGTATTCTGTCTGCATTTCACCGCCTAAAATAAAAACACATTCAGGGCCATTTTGATCCCTACTACCCCAAATTACACAGGCACACTTCTAACTGCAACTGAAGACATATGACACAAGTCTCCAAATGCATGTTTAATAGAAATTTAATTCAGCCTGCTGATAGCACTTATAATCCACAGTGGTTAATGTGACAGCAGTGACCCATGTTAAGAAAGTGTAAGGACAAGTGTAAAGGGAAGGGAAAAATGTATCTCTGACTTGTTCAGTGATTCAATCCAAGTCTTTTAACATCGATTGTACTTTTCTGCCTCCATTCCTCTGTTTCCTTAGCACTTAACTATTTCCTCAGAGTCTTACTGGATTAGGAGTAGAAAATAGTGAAATAAGATGTTTGTTTTAAAAATATATGATGCATAATGCAATTTTGACTTGATCACTTTAGTCATCATAAAATATTTATCAGATGATTCATAATTTAGTAATTGCTTTTTAAAAATCCATGCCCTTCACCAAGAAACTTTTGTGTAATAAAAACACATTAAAACATTTAGCAAAAAAAACCAAAAAACAAAAAACAGAGTTATCAAAATACAAATAAAGACTAAACAAACACCTTGCAGGACTGTAGGCCAGGCCTGTCTCATTAGATAGGTATGCTTGTAGCCAATTACTTGGTGCCCTGTTGATTGCTGTCTAGCATGCCAGGTCTCTATTTAAATCAGTTGGTTAGAGAATATTATTGTAGAGATTCAAAACAATTGTCCACTTTTGCATCTTATGTAATTGCTGGATCTTACGTAATTAATTACCTATTTTAAAAACCAACATATTCTGTGGTCATGAATGAAGTTAGGATTATGTGGGTGGATCAAAGCAAATCCATCATTGTCATTGGAGTAGCAACTCAAACTGTGAATCCTGACTATGGTAGGTCAGTAATATCATCCTTGCTTATAAGGATAATACAACACCAAGAGCTGTCCCTCATGGTCATTGGGTATGATTCATCCATCTTTTGTCACTAACAGTCTCTATGACCTTGGACAAATCACTTAACTCCTTATTGAGGGTCAAGAGAAACTTGGGTAACCATGTGAGAGAACTTCTGAAAGTCCTGTAAAAAATATCCTTTGGGGGCATAGAAAAGATGTCAATTTATTATGGTCTACAAACTTAGAAAATTGCTAGGAATTCTGGACCAGAAAAAGACATGAAAAAACATGGGAGAAAAACCAAGGAAGCTGTAAAGCAAGGAAACTTACTAAAATAATAATTGTAGAAACCTTGTAAAATTCTCCTTTCAAGTGTATTACATTTCTACTGAGTCACAAAAAACTTTAAAGAAATAATACATGTCTACATAGTACCAGTTATGCTTGACACTCTTCTATTGTAGATATTTAATGAAAGCAGGTCTCAACTTTTGTGAAATTTGGTTAATTTGCTCTTTTGCCTAGTACCTAGCATTGGGGAGTGACCTTTTAGAAGTGCGATTTCAGGGTTAACAAGACTTAACATAAAATTTTAGCTCCTGCTCATTGCTGCTGGTGTTTCATAATCCACAGTAGAATTTCAGTTTTCTATTTTAAGACTTTAATCTCTGGCAAAATTTAAATCCTCTCAGGATTTAGCTTGTGTGAGTTTCTAATGTTTTCTGAGAAAAATCTCTGTTGTAGGAAGAAAGCAAGAAGCCCTTCCTTGAGAGTGTCTAATATAGAAGAAAGGGGTCAGTGATCAGAATGGAGAGTCACTTAGAATTCCAAATTGGAGAAAGAATGCAAAATACTGACTACTTGAAATGAGAAAGGTAGATGATATAAGTGGGGAAGGTGATGTTTATAGGAATAAAAAACTGAAGTTCAAAGACCAATTGTCATAAAGTTTCTTTAGGCCCCCTGCCTCTATGTTATACATAGAATAACCTCCTATGTTTGACTCTTCAACTTACATATATTTCTCAGTTTTGTCTGTTAAGGAAAACATACATTCTAAGTTTTCATTTTCAAGGAAAGCAGAGAAAAGCAATAGTGATGGCTGAAGGTAAACCAAAACTATTAATTTAGTTTATGAGTATAACACTAAATATATTAATTTAGTCAATACATATTTAGTGACTGTGATATACAAGTGGGAAAGGTAAGCAATAAAAAATGCAAAAGTAAATATATTCTTGCATATAAATAACATGGAGATGAGTGTTGGGAGGAAAATAAAAAGGGTGGATAAAGGGATTAGAAAACTTGGGGCATGGTTGTTGGTGGTGGTTTATTTCATATGTTACTATTTCATATGGAGTTACTAGATAGACTTGTAAAATAAATTGATATTGGAGCAGAGACTCAAAGAAAATGACACAGGGAACTGTGTAAATAGGTGAGTAAAGAGTTTGCCAGGTAGAGAGAACTGTTAGGTGCAAAGGTCCTGAGGCAAGTGCATGCTTAGTGTGTTCAAGGAACGAAAAGGAAGCCTATATGGATGAAGTGATATGGTAGAGGATAAAAGTAGGAAGAAAGAAGATTCATGAGGTAATGAGATCTTGATTACCCATGCTTTGAGGACGTTGTAAGGACTTTGGGGTTTCTTTGAAAGTGAATAGAAACCATTAGAGGGTATAGATTATCACTCTGGCTACTTTGTTGAGAATAGACTGTGGAAAGGCAGATGGATGCAGAGAAACCAGATTTGACGCAATGATGATTCGAATCATTGTGGAATAGTGGAGGTGGCGAAAACTGGTAAAAATGTCAGTGAATACATTCGGTCATTCGGTCATTCATTAAAACAAATACTAATAGGCAGGTACATGATCCAAACAATATTCTGTGCTGGAGAAATAGTAAACAGGACAAAGTCCATGCCTGCAGTCAGTAAACTCCTAGCTTAATGGAGATAGATATATAAACACATGCATTCCATGTAGTATATGATAATTAAATCTAATACAAAGGAAAGAGTGATTATTTTTCTTAGGGAATGGGCAGCATCAGCAGAGACTACCCAGAAGAAAAGATGCTTCAGTTGGTTCATGAGGAAGGAGCACAGGTTTGGCAGAAGACAGGAAGATAAAGAAAAGACTTTCCAGACAGAGGAAACAGCATAGGCAAAGGCGCAGGGGTGTGAACAGCATGGCATGTTCAGGGGCTGTGAATAAATTTGTATAATGCTGAATTTATTGAAGCCAGGAGTGGTAGTAGATAAAAAATTGAGGAAATGTGGAGCAAGGAGGAAGAAGATGATGAGAGAAATTGTGTATCATGCATGACAAGAGGTCTGCAAGATTATTAGCAAGATTATGGGAAATCACTGTGAGATTTTTTGCGAAGAAGTAGAATCAGCTTCATTTTTTCTAGAAATATCAGAAGTCTTCACTGATAAGAGCACTTCCATTCAACTTTAATTATACAGTTACATTTTGGTAAGGGAGCAATATACTAAAAATATTGTACATATCTTTTTCAAACATGATAATAAGCAGTTTTTCTTTGAACACTTACTGTGTGGGGCACTTGCAAAGGGCATTGCTCACATTCATTCATCAGATCTTCACTAATGCCCAGTGAGATAATTATTATCATTATGACTTCTTTGTAGAACTAGGAGAACCAATGCTTTGAGATGTTCCGGAGTTCACTCAAATCATACATAAGCTAGTGGTAGATGGGGGCTGCACTGGGCTTCCAGCCCAGCATCATGGGCTGTGCTTTAAACCACTCCGGATACTGCTTTAATATTCCTGAAAGGGCAGCAGAGGTTACTAGAAACATCTCTTTTAAAGACTGCTTACATTAAATTGTCTGTTTGCAATAAACTGGCCTAAATTATAATTTCTTAATTTAATTATGTATGTTGCAAAGAATAAAAAGAAATGAATAATGTGCAACATGTACGGGATGAATGCGTTCAAAGTTGAGAAGGAATTTACACATAGATTTGTTAAGTAGCACAGTTTTCATTAGAGCCTCCTGGCATAAATTTTGACTTGCAAAGACAGACATCCAAATCTTCTTGGCTATGTCCACTCAAGCCAGCAAAGGTTTTTTGAATGCTGTTTTTCTACTCCTTTACGAACTGTTCTATTGACAATCCATACAATTTGGCTGCAGTCTAAGGTATCCAGTCCCTGCTACTCAATACAGTGGAACTTTCCTGCCTGTAGCAATTCAAGGGGTAAAGGACTGGAGTTGGAGGGAAGGGGAGAAAAGGATTCTCAGAAGTTTTAATCTCTTTGGGAAGATTTTATTAGGGGCTGTGACATAATTACTGATACACTGGATTTGCTATTAGCAGTCCTTTCAGATGTATTCTATATTGGCAAAAAAAAAAAAAATCCGGACTCAAAATTTCTTAGAGAATTACTAGGTTATATGGAGAATGTCCAGAAATGTAAAATCGAAGATCAAGTTCAAATGTCACAGGGTTATAGTTTCTAAAAAGCGATCAGTTGGATGCAATGGGTGATTTCATGCTGAAAGAAAATTCCTAATCCACTGGCAAAAATTCTGTAGACAAATCTCCCAAACAAGTCCCCAAATGCATGAAAAAATAATAATAAATGTAAGAAAAATATCTAGATTGCTTTGAAAAGGTTGTTGGATTAATGTTAAATACTTAGGAAGACCAATCATGCCTTGAAAAAGTGGAGTTAAATGTTAATTTTAGTTTAATTTTTATATATTTCAGTAATAAAGGAAGAAAGGCTCATTTCAAAATGTTATTTAGACCATAATAAAAAGTTATCATTTATAGTACCATGCCTAAGACAAGATGCATTCTTGATAATACAGGTAAATTTTGACAATGTACCAATCTCTTAATATTTATTAACATGTGTTATCTGTCTAACCTTTAATCTACTGTATACTGCAATTAAATTACTTTTAATAAACTCTCACTCTACTACTATCTTAAATTATTCTTGCAGTATTTAGCACAGTCCAGGATTTCATGTAGTTCAGCAAATCTGTCCATGGATCAAAGTCTTCAGTCCCCTGAAAAGGGAAAGTTTTTACCTGGCTCAATGCCCTGTGTTATTCAGACATTAGCAGTAGTTTGCTATGTCACTCCTCCTTGCTCTGAGGTTAAAACTGCTTTTGTGGAAGTGGTTGGCCAGGGTCTCTTGTAATTGTTCTCTTCTCTGTTGTTATGGAGATGCAGCTCACATAGTTTTCTTTCCTGCTTACTTTATCATGCTTCATATCCAACAGCACAGTAAACAACCGATTAGGTGACCTACTTAGGTCTGCCAGCATGAATTCACAGACCTCTATTATTTAAGGTGTGTGATCACTTGAATCTTCCCCTGTGGTCTAGCTTTTTATTTCCATCATCCTTACATTTTCAGTCTGTTCCTTTTAAGTGGATTCATTTGGTTCAAAGTAAATACTCTGTTCAGTGCCTTCTGCTGAGGAAAAGGAGTAGATGGGGTGTCTAGGCTGAGAAAGTGAATTTTAGATTTATCGCTATTGACACAATACCAAAATCCACTAATTCAAGGACACAAACTAGTGCAGCACGCCAAAACAATGTCCTCGTGTTGTCAGGGACATTGACACCACTTCTCACAAATCTGAGCTGCTGAAGAAACAAAGGGGCAGGAGGACATAAATTTGGTGGCTTATTGTTTTACCTTGCTTACTATCAGGATTAGAGGGAAGAAAGCATATGAAATTGAGTTATAGTTTGCTGAATAGCAAAAATAAAAAAGGTAGGCTCTGGGCAACATTATGTACCGAAAACAAGGTATGTAGTTGCTTGGGGATCTGAATTCAAATTTTGATGTTGTGGAAGATGCTGTTGTCCCCTGCCCAGAATCCTATTACTAGATTGTTGCACCACCCCTCAATTTCAGAGTTGGCTCCTAGCAGGCCCCAGCCAGAGAGCTGCCTCATCCCAGAAGTTATGCCTACTTTCCACCTCCAGGTGGCTCACATGCAGTGTCCCATGCATACAAAGGTTAAGGTGCTTTGCCCAAGGTTAGGATCAGTTCTGTGGTGTGCTTAATGCTCCAGTGCCATCGTGGATCAGGCCAAGGTTAGATTTAACCCATGACACATTCTTGCTGGGCTCTTTCTCCTTCCCTGCATCCTTCAGGCAGCTCTAGGGTCTCCTGAGAGCACTCTCAGTAAATTCCAACTATTCACATCTCTTTTGCAGGCTCTGCTTCTAGGAAGGCCAACCTAAATTCAGCTTAATTATCAATTAACTTTATGGTGTATAATCCAGGTGTTTGGTCTCTACTAGGCTCAGTGTCCTCCTTAGTGAAATGAGCTCTAAAATTCTATTTTCGATTCTGAAATGGAGTCTTATGGAGACAAAACCCAATGGTTTTGTCTGTTTGCAGGACCTTTGTGATCCAAATGTTCTGTTGGATTCTTTAATGCTGGGCATCTTTGATATTTGAAGCAGATTGATAATGACTAAGTCGTCATTCAATTGCAGTCTTCCTTAGCTATTTTTTTTCTGCCTTTGAGTATATTCATCCTGGAGTGGGGAGGCCCATAACTTAAAGCAATGCAGCCATGGATATATTGGTGATTCCTAATTCCTGGAGTTTGCCAACAATATTAGCCCTGTTATTGGGGAGAAGGTAAGTGTTCTCATCTTAGGTGTTCTTTTACTCTGGAAAATTATTGAAGAAACAATTCACTTTCTTAATAATTAAAGAATTCACAAAGGGAACCTCTCACGATGGAAAGTGGTCCAGCAAATCATCGGAATTAGCATCCACAAAGAGGCTTGTAAAATATTAGAAGAATATGAGAAGAATATTGTTAGAATTAGGAGAATAGATAACCTTCTGGATGCTTTGTTTCCAAGACAGGTTCTGTGCTGTCTGGTTAAAATCACAGTATAAGATACAATAATATAATTCAGTTCAAACTCTTGTCAATCAGAATCCTCTCTAGTGAATATTGTGAGCATATGTCAATTGATATCATCTCTTATTTTCAGTAGTTTCCATATAAGAGTTTTGAGAATGGAATTGTAACAGCTAGTTACAAGCACAATCTCTGGCAACACAGCAGCCTTGAAGGCTGGTGGGAATTGTACAGAGATCTCTGGCTGGCACAGGATAATCAGATACATGGCTTCTTGTTAGATAACAAGAGGGAGGCTGAGCTGTATGCATCTGGCCCTCCAAAAAGTGATTGAGGTCCAGAATAAAGGTCACAAGGAATATTGGAGATGACTCACTTGAACAGAATAGCAATTTCTTCAGATCCTCAAGACAATATGATAGACATAGATGCATATACAATTAAAAAAAAAATACCTGGTCCTTACATGCACAAAACACCCTTTTTGGAGTAGTTGATTAAAAGTGTCTCAGTTGCTTTGAAGATTCATAGGCATTTTAATTTTTAATGAATAGAAGGATAATTTATTGACTCCTTAGAAGTCATAACATATTTACATATTTGATTCTTGTTAAGTATTACTGCTATAATTGCTTCTGGACGAAACATCTGATAAGATATGAATGAAATGCAGTCTTATGGAGTGTACTGGTTTTTCTGTATTTGCTTCTGTCCCCAGTCCACTTTCTATTCTTCTCTGTGCCTGAGAATATTGATAATAGCGTAAATTACCAGGGTTCCTTGCCTTCTGGTTCCAGGAGAATTGGACCAATGTGAGGCACTGACAAAAGACAAGAGGGTGGGGAGAGAGAAAATCTTGGCATTACTTACACTGCTCCCTCATTGGCTTTCCTATCTGGCAGAGGCTGCCTAATCCATGATTATAGTCCATAGTGAGCAATCCCTCTTGAGCAGCTGTAGCTCCTACTAGACTCCTGTAACATCACTTTCTCCCTTTGCTGTTCAGGTGGCAATTTCCTGCTATTGGTAGCTGCTGCATGGCCACTCCTCCATAAATACTCCCTTACTTATATCCTCTTAGCAATCCTACTCGAGTATACCTTGTTTCTTGCAGGACCCTTACTAATGCATGAATTCTCCTTCTATTCAGACCCTGTTCAAATTAGGAGCTCTAAGTCTTCTCAAATGCCCAATTATAGGGGCAGGGGTCAAAGTGCAGAGCATAGAAGAGAGATAGCTGATTTTATTGTAAGTATGTTTGAGAAGAGAATCCTTCTACCTCATCCTCCATACACACCTTCTTGCTTACATTTCTCCAGCCTTCTTACTTCCTCACTCTCTCTCCAATACGTGGAGCATGTCCCTCACTTATCTCCATTTATCATTCAACCAAAATAAGACCTGCTGCACTTGGTAGATTCCCAAATAATCATTTGTTGAATCGAGTTTAATTTCCTACCTTCATAGTTGCTTCTTCCACCATCCCTTTACTTTTGCTTTTGCTTTTAATGTCTCATTTTTAAAAAAATATTTATTTATTCATAAGAGACAGAAAGAGAGAGAAAGAGAGAGAGAGAGAGACATAGGGAGAGAGAGAGAGAGAGAGAAATCGGGAGAGGGAGAAGCAGGCTCCATGCAGGGAGCCCAATGTGGGACTTGATCCTGGAACTCCAGGATCTTGCTCTGGGCCAAAGGCAGGCGCCCAACCGCTGAGCCACCCAGGCATCCCTAATGTCTCATTTTTAAAATACATATCTTTTTGTTTCAATCTGAGCCAATCGAAATGCCCTGTCTTCTTTTCAAATTTAGGAAGCCTGAAATTTGTTGAAATATGACAAGACTGAGTATACTTACTGTTCTCAAAAGGGTTAAAACAGTGGTTCTCAAATCTGATTGTACTTTTAGAATCATTTGGGAAGCTTTTACTGCTTCCCAGATTCCAAACTCAAAGAAACCTGTTTAACTTGTCTTTAATAGTGCCTGGACATTATTTTAAAAAACTCCCCCCCCTCAAAAAAAATAAAAAAAATAAAAAAACTTTCCCTATGATGATTTTGTGCAACAAAGGACTGACACCACTGCCTTAGAGAATCCAGGTTTGTAGATTTATTTTTGCATTAACTTGCAGCAAACTTGTTTAATCTGAAAGGAACCCTGATAATAAGATGACCCAGTGGGCAGACAGTATTACAGATAGCCGGATGCTTGTCCAGATATCTTGAATCTCTCTGTATGTCATGTGGATGCAGCCTTATGTTATCATCACACAAGGAGGATTAGCTGGGAAAAATATGAACATATTTATCTCTATCAGAGTGGGAGGAATTACACAATTGCTGGAGTTTATCTTTGACTCTGAAGAATAGGTCACACATTTTTAAGCCAGCCTTCCAGCAGAGATGGAAACATCAGACAAACTGCTTATCTGACATACCCATAATAATTTAACATAGCATGCCTTTCCCTACTCTGTTGTTCATTTGTACTGCCAAACATGATAAGCGAACAAAGATAGACACACTGTTAACATATAAATATTACAATGCTTCTCTGGCTTTATTATCTATTTTCTTTCCATCCATCTCTCTTCCTTTCTTTTCTCTATCTTCTCTCTTTTAATCTTTTCCTCCTCCATCTTAAGGAGCTTTTATGATAATAAGGGTTATTTTTTATTATGAGCAAGTGACACTGTGATAAATTCCTCCATATGATGTATGTAATGGCACATTGTCTTACTCAAATGATTAATTAAAATTGATGATAAAAGAATGCTAATTTACTAAGGCCCCTTCAATACATATGAATCCTCTGTTATGAGGGAAAATCACAGTGATGGATGGCAGCAGTGCCATTAGTCTTTCAACAAGGAATCCTTTGAGTATGGACAGCTACATGCTTCTGTTACATTCAGTCCTTTTAAAGGAAACAGCAGAATATCCTTTGGCAACTCCCTGACAGATTTCATAGGATGTGTTTCTTTTTTATTGGGAAGTAGAGCAAATGTATCCAAGGGAATTGGATAGACATAAAAATGTATCATTCTAATTATGTCTATATGGATTGAAGATTTATTCTAGTTCTTTGAAAATTTAAATGTGTATTTCTAGTGTTAACAATGACCTGACACTTTATGAAATGTGCTGTCTTGCAATGGGTCCCCAGAGACAAGGAAAAAACTGCTGAGAACAGGATTTCAGGACCTGCAGATCTCATCTTTACCTGTCATCCACTCCCTGTTCTAACCAATCAGCTGCATCCTAGCCATTAACATCATAAGGTCCAGCCACAACATAATAAGAAACATAAAGTTATTGCTGTAAAAAGAAAGAAAGGAAGAAAGAAAGAGTAAAAGTAAAGAAATATAAACCATTGAAAGGAAAGATTACATCTCACTGACTTCTCTGAATTCTCATGTGAGGTATTTTAAATATAAATAAATTGAGAGAAGTGTTGATCCTGGTATTATTAATTTCTACTAGTAGAGAAGGCTGTGACTCCTGAAACAAAATGTTTCTGTAAATTCAGGGGGGAAGTCAGTTTTACTGATTATGAGGCAGTTCAGTTCAAATGGATGATCTCATGTTATATTTAGATATACCCTGAAGATCTGACACAGAGACAGAGAATAATCAAGGGCTCCTCTGTTTTGACTACATCAACATCATAATCATCATCAGGCATTAATTGATGTTTGGGCGCTGTGGTAATCACTGGTGCTGTGAACAGTAATGAAGACACATTAGACATATTGGAGTAACAATGTGAATAGGAGGTTGAAATTTTATTTTACAACAGGGAAAAAGCAAATATCAAGAAAAGTATAATGAACAATGCTGTATGGTTGCAAGAATTCTATATAGTGTCACTGATTTATAGCACATTTGGATCAGAATTAAACCAACTGGCTAAGTCAATTTTGGAACCACCTTTGCCCTAAATGGAACCACCTTTGCCCGAAGTACCTCTTGGTTCACATTTTGCAAGACATAATGCACATTTTTAAGTAATGAGGTCTTGGGAAACTATTTTAATTTTCACATACTTGTGATTTGGAAAAATAAAGGATTCATGCTTTTTCTGAAGCACAAGAGAAACTTGAGGATGAGCATATGAGCATTTGGCTTGCTTTTTTACTTGAGCACCTGGGAAAGTAGGTATCTAGGGTACAAGTGAATATCTTAGAAACACAATCCTAGGGATCATAAGTAGTATTTGCTGAATGCTTACTATGTGCAAGGTGCTGTTCTAAGCACTTTGTATAAATTAACTCATTTAATCCTCATTAAAATTCTGTGTGGTAAGTATGTATTATTTTATTATTATTATTATTATTATTATTATTATTATTATTATTCAGAAGAACTAAACCAGAGAAGTTAAATAATGAGATTAAGGTCACAGAGCTGGTTAATAGCAGAGCTGGCATTTGAACCTGGGAAAGCTGGGTCTCAGAATCTGTGCACAAAACTATCACACTTGAGTACCTAGATATATTTGGGTAATTAAAACAATTTTTTTTCTTGCCTCTACTTAGGATTCTATCACAATCTTCTGGAGTTAGTTACTTTTTATTATGTGCATTTCAGATTATTAAAAGTTCAAATTTTTTTTTTTTTTAATTTATGATAGGCACACAGTGAGAGAGAGAGAGAGAGGCAGAGACACAGGCAGAGGGAGAAGCAGGCTCCATGCACCGGGAGCCTGATGTGGGATTCGATCCCGGGTCTCCAGGATCGCGCCCTGGGCCAAAGGCAGGCGCTAAACCGCTGCGCCACCCAGGGATCCCCAGATTATTAAAAGTTCAATGATTAAAGTAAATAGCTGAGCCTATGTCAAAAAATACTGCAAAATGATCATCAACCATCAGAGGGCATATTTGCATATGGTCCCTGAAGCCTCTGGAAGGAGGGGTAGGGCATAAGCAAAGAGGAACTAAGGATACACAGACTACCAGAATTTTTATGGATTCTAATAGCAAGATTGGACCATAGAAGGAGTGTCACCCAGGCTATAAGATTCACAAATCAATGATAAAATTTCCTGGGGAAAAGAGGTTTGATGTATATCTACGGGGAAAGGCTTTATTGTTGACTTGTCTGAGGCACCAGGGCCCTCAGGCTATCTAGGAGATAGGTACACTTCAAGGGGCAACACAGGTCTGAATAAACGGGGCAGTATTTTGCTTCTGATATGTTTACTCATTATATCAGAATGACATTTCCTCCAGGCTATGGTGTGATCCTAGAGATTAAAGTTAGGGCTCTCGTGCTAAGGACCATCATGAAATAGACCATTGTACCATATAAACAGTGATGGATTCCTGGTCTACTTCTATCGATATAACTAATCAGTGCTCTCCAAATGGTTGATGGGAAAGCCTCTGTGATTTTTCCAGATTAACATCACCTAAAACACCCCAGAGGGATGCCCGAGTGGCTCAACGATTGAATGTCTGTCTTCAGCTCAGGGGGTGATCAAGGTCAGGGGATCGAGTCCTGCGTAGGGCTCCTTGCGAGAAGCCTGCTTCTCCCTCTATGTCTCTGCCTCTCTCTCTCATGAATATATAAATAAAATATTTTTTAAAAGTACGCCCCCCCCCCCCGAGAGGAGATGTGATAGTTCGCCTTTTCTCTTAAGTTTCAGAATTGTTCTCTCTAGTGTTCAGCCAATAACCCTTTTAAAATAGATTTATTTATTTATTTGACAGAGAGACTGAGCAGGAGGAGGGATTGGGGGTGAGGAGAGAGGCAGAGGGAGAGGGAGAAGCAGGCTCCCCACTGAGCAGGGTGATCCATGCATGACTCCATCCCAGGACCCTGGGATCGTGACCTGAGCTGAAGGCAGATGCTTAACTGACTGAGCCACCTGGGCGCCCCTGCCAATAACCCAATAAAATGTTATAAAAATAACATTTTATAACAGATGTTTCTTTTTTATCCTAAAATAAAATTTTAGATACTATATCTTAAGTATATTTTTTTAGAGATTTTATTTATTTACTCATGAGAGACAGTGAGAGAGGCAGAGACACAGACAGAGGGAGAAGCAGACTCTCTGCGGGGAGCCTGATGCAGGACCTGATCCCAGGACCCCAAGATCACGACATGAGCCAAAGTCAGATGCTCAACCACTGAGCCACCCAGGTACCCCTACGTATGATACTTTTAAAAATCAGTACAATGATCTAGTTTCATTATAGAAGAAAAATAAATACACTTAAATGAAATAATATACATTTTAATATGAAAAAACCCAATCATGAATATACAAGAAGATAAAATGAAGTAGTGAGATGCTTTCATCTACATACATAGGATTCCAGGAATGTGACTGTGCAGACTGATACAAGTATGCAGACTGTGCAAATGCAGACTGATACAGGTATGTTTAATTGGTTGTACTGGTGACTCGAACTTTGCAAGTGACATTACTGTCTGGACATGTTTTTATAAGACTGTAGACAACTTTTGGTTAAAATGCAGATAAAACAAAATAAAATCTTCCCACAATTTGCTTAGTACTGGCATTCCTGGAAAAAGTACCTTAGGGAAAACCATGCAAAAACACACTGTGCTTATTATAAAATATAGTTAGCTTCTAGGCTCAGATTATAAACAGATTTTTCATGCTGTGTAAGTGACCAGTGGGACATTTGAAAGTCATGTGGGCTGTGGGACGGTTCTTTGTCAGTGGACTGCTTTGCATACTGTAGAACATGCAGCATCGTTGGCTATCTCTCTTGAAAAACTAGTGTCCATCCTCATTATGACAACCCAGAATAACCCATGCTTTTCCAAAAAGCCCCCTAAAGATGGTACCACCACATGGAGTACCATTGGCCACTTGCTTCAATAGAATTTAAGTCTTTTTTTCTCCTTTCTTTAGTGGGAATAACATAGCTATTCATCTGTACTCATGTCTCAATGACTAGACTATATGTACTGCACACAAAGGTTATTGTTAAGCACCTCTTTAACCTTATAAAATGCTAAGGAAGACATTAAACAAAAATCTCTCTGTAAAACTGAAGTTGCTTTAAGAATGATTCAGCCATGGCAACAGTGAAAGTTGGTTTTTAAAAAGAAAGTGTTCTTTGGCCAGTGTAAATTCCAGAAGGGAAAAAGAAAAAAAGAAAAAGCCACAGAGACCATCGTGGTCGTTTTGAAGGGCAAAGATATCTAAACTGGGTTTTATCCAAAACACAAGTACAAATGCAAAGCAGTTTTTCAGAGGGTCAATGGCTCTAACACAAAATTATACAGTCAAGTCCAGTTAGCATGAATCCAGCCACGGAAATCAATGTTACATATGTCCTGTCAGAATGACCCACGCATAAATCTCTTAAGTGCCAGACATATTGATAAATCTACCAAGCACTAATGTTATCTGACTCTTTCACAGATAAGATGCCACATTTTTTGTGGCATTCATAGATTATTTTAGACAGGAATAAATTCCTAGAGGAAGAGAGGATAAGAAAAAGAAGATAAAGTATGTGCTATTTAATACATTGAAATTTCTTTTCTCTGTGTTGTTTGAAAAAACCACACACACTTAGTGAGATTCTGTTTTGTCAAAGTCGTTCTAAAACTCACTTTATCCATGAAAACAAAATAGAGAATATTTATAGGATATCAGAAACCCATATGCTCCAATGACTACATTGATAGAATATCAGGACAATGCCCAAATGGATAAAGACTTAGACACAAATAGGACAGATCTTAATGCTTTTTAACTTCTTGGCAAGCAGAACACAGGTAAGACTTTGAAAGTTTTTAAGGAGATGGACCCCTAGATTTGTCAATATAGACATGGAGAAACATGCATATTACCTCAAATTCATAAAAATACTACTTTAGATTCATCACATTGGCAAGAATTTCAAAAAGTGAACCTCTTATCCAACAATGTGAATATGCTTAATACTAATAAACTCTTAAAAAAATGAGTAAGATTTTTAAAAAGTGAGCCTCCGCAGTCAAAATCCTGCACTTTTAAAATTTGAATATAGTTGACACAATGTTACATTAGTTTCGCATGTTCAACTTAGTAATTTGACAAGTTTATACATTATGCTATGTTCACAAGTGTAGCTGCCATCTGTCCTGTTACATCGCTATTACAATATCATTGACTATATTCCTTATGCTGTTCCTTTTATTCCCTAGACCTATTCATTCCATAACTGGAAGCCCATTAACTCCCTCTCCCCTTCACCCATTTTGCCTATCCTCCCTGCCCATCTCCTCTGGCAACCATCAGTTTGTTCTCTGTATTTATAAGTCTGATTCTGCTTTTTAAAATTTGTTTTGCTTTTTGTTATCTGGGTTTTGTTTTTTTTTAATTTGACTTATGAGTGGAATCATATGGCATTTGTCTTTCTCAGTCTGACTTATTTCACTTAGCATAATACCCTCTATATCTATCCATGTTGTCTCAAATGGTGAAATTTCATCTTTTTATGGCTGTATAAAATCTCATGGTGTATATATATATACATATATATATATATTTAACACACCTTCCTTATCCATTTATCTATTGATGGACACTAGGTTGCTTCTGTATCTTAGCTATTGTAAGTAATGCAGCAATAAACTTCGGAAGGCATATAATCTTTTTTTAATTAGTAAAAACTCTATACCTCTTGATAATTTTCTAAGCCCCATGTGCTATATTATGACCAGTTTAGTACAATATCTAGTGGGAAGTAAGCACTGTGAATGCAAGGATGTGATTTATTTTGTTTATAGCTATATCTTCAGAGTCTAAAACTTTTCTCTCAAAGCAGGAGTTCACAATACTTGTTGACTTTATTATTAAATATCAGTTGTTCTCATGAGCTTTAATGTCTCTGAATGCATAATAAAGTCAGTAATAAAATATACTGAATTGTTGGAATCAAGTGAGATAATGTATGCAGAACTACTTTATCAGCTCTTTCTAGTATGAATAATTATTTTTACATGGTGTTATTTTAATAATGTTTATCTTTTAAAATAAAATTAATAACTGAGTAGAAGCCAAAAGAGTACCTGACTTCTCAGTAACGCTACACATTTCCTGAAACATTCTTGTCTTTTAGTTTTCATGATGTCTCGTGTCTGAGATTTCACTGATCACTACTTCTCAATCTTTTTTGCTTATTTTCCCTGGAACCTTTTTCCCTTGGAGCTTGGTCTTAAATCCCCTTCCCCTCTCTCTTTACGTTCTCTCTTTTGGTGATACTGTTTGTTACCATCACTTTATGTATCATCTGCAGACTGCAGACCCCTCCATTATGCCCATTTCAAATGTCTCTTCATATATATATTTAACTGCCCTCCTGACCTTGGGTGGATATCTTACAGGCATCTCAAAATCTATGTGGATGAAACTGAATTTCTTTGCACCCCACCACAGCCCACCTGTGTTCACATTTGTTCTTCTTTCAAACTTCTCCAACTCAGTAGATGTCAACACATCTACTGATGTATCCATTCAGTTGCTTAAGTCAGAAACCTTGGAGTCATAATCTGCTGTTCTTAATCCACCAACCCTCCCTCAGCCAATTCATCAACAGATTCCTTGAGTCTTTCTTCAACATAGCTTCACATCTTTATTTTTCTTTTTTTTTTAATTAAATTTTATTGGTGTTCAATTTACCAACATACAGAAAAACACCCAGTGCTCATCCCGTCAAGTGTCCACCTCAGTGCCCGTCACCCATTCCCCTCCAACACCCGCCCTCCTCCCCCCTTCCACCACCCCTAGTTCGTTTCCCCGAGTTAGGAGTCTTTATGTTCTGTCTCCCTTCCTGATATTTCCCAACATTTCTTCTCCCTTCCTTTATATTCCCTTTCACTATTATTTATATTCCCCAAATGAATGAGAACATACACTGCTTGTCCTTATCTTCTCTGCCAAGACTCTGGTACAACATAACCCTCTGTTCTTCCTTGGAGGACAGCAGTAGTGTGTAGCAGCACTTCCTTCTTTCATTGTCTGTTTAATTGTCCCCTACAACTTGAACTTTAAATCATTTCAGTCCTCTTTTATGCTCTCCCATTGCACTAAGAGTCTAATCCAAACCCCTTGATATTTCTTATATAGTTCTGATGATATGACTGCTATCTATTTTTTATAATCTCATTTTATGTTTTTCTTCTCTTCCCTCCTCTGTTCCAGCTACTGTGACATACTCCATGATCTTTGAACAAACAGATCTCTTTTTATGTTTCAGGACTTTTATACATGCTCTTAAAATGGCAAGATCTTTCTGATTCCTTAGTCTTCAGCATACATGTCTCTCCTAAGAAAAGTAACTCTTATTTATTTATTTAAATCAGCCCCATTCTTTGTTGTTCTTCATCACTGTACACTGTTTTCTCCATAAGACCAACTATGATTTGAAATGATGTATTTACTTATATAATGCCTGTCCCCCTAACTGTAGTCTAGTTCTTTTAGGACATAAACATGTCTATTTTGGCTATTACATTTTGGAGGAAAGCCTGGAATCTCAGAACCAAGTTTCCTAGGGTACTTACTTTTTTTTTTTTTCCAGAAAACTTACCTCTGTTTGTAATTATACAATCCTTACAGTATTCATTTCAATCATATCTGTCTGTCCCACAAACCAGAAAGCTCCATGAAGATAGGAACCATGTCTGATTTTGGCCACTTGGTACAAAGCACAGGGCCCACATACAATAATACTTAATGCTTACTTGTTGGATTTTATTGACTGAATAGTAACTTTGGAATTCATGGAAGGAAATTCTTATCAGATCAACAACCTTAGATCAAAAGCATCAGATTCTAACCTATCTTACATTTTTAATTGCACTGTACTTTTCTAATTACCCTAGGAATGGACATTTAGTTTGGTTTCCATTATCTTAAATCTTTATAAAGTGATACTTTTGAAAATTGTGTTTAAGGGGAGCGTGGATGACTCAGTCTGTTAAGCATCTGCCTTTGGCTCAGGTCATTATCTCAGGGTACTGGAATTGAACCTTTTGTAGGTCTCCTGCTCAGGGGGAGTCTGCTTCTCCTTCTTCCTCTTCCTCTCCCTCTGCTCATGCTCTCTCTCTTTCAAATAAATCTTTTAAAAAATTTCGTTTAAAAAATCCTTAAATACAAACTTTCCATGAAGAATTCTGACAACTGTCTGTGTTCATGAAAATAGTGTGAAAACCTCTGCTGAACAATGTCATTGAAAACTAGAAAGTTGGGATGCCTGGGGGGCTCAACAGTTGAGCATCTACCTTCGGCTCAGGGCATGATCCCATGGTCCTGGGATGGAGTCCCGCATCGGGCTCCCTGCATGGAGCCTGCTTCTCCCTCTGCCTATGTCTCTGCCTGCCTCTCTCTCTCTGTATCTCTCATGAATAAATAAAATCTTAAAAAAAAGAAAACTAGAAAGTTGTATGACTTTGATAGTAATGCTTCTTGTACTGCCCATAATGAAAATATGAGCTATTAGATTAGTCTCCCTGAGTTTCATTTTGAATTACAGATCAGTCTCCCTTCATGAAAAGAAAAGGAATGTGGGCATTTTATTTTATTTTATTTTTTTAAATTTTTTTTTAGGTGGGCATTTTATTTGTCCCTCAAGTCTAGTACTTTATTATGGAATGGTAGCACTACAGATTCAAATACTATGGAATGTATTTTAGAACCTGATAACTTCAAAAATGAAAATTGTGAAGCTTATGTTCTAGTAGTTAAGTGGAGGATTAAAAACTGCATTACTGAACTAAGGTCCCATGAAAAAAATGCCACCTCTTGTATTTCAAGGGATTTAAGAGTTTGAAGTTGCAGTCCAGAATTAGCTTTGCACTTTGCATTATTCTAAAGAGATAAAACCTCAGAGCTTCCTTTGCCATAAAGAAATATCCACTAACTTCATTATAACATCATTGTTTTTAAATTCATGCTTTGTGGCTTGCCATGTTATAGCTAAGATCATGTTTAACAAAGTCTCTGTAGCAATTCTGGTCACTGAACTCTATAAATAATGAACTGTGAAGGAATCCTTGAAGAATTGGTGACATTTGCATAGGTGACAGAAGAGGAAAGAAAGATGCTTGGAGGTAGCAATGAACATAATATGTTTGCAGGTCAGTAAAAATACTGACCTATGTTGCTCAGAGGGAATATATGGGAAGAAAGAGGAAATATGGCAGGATAGGTGGGGAGGCCAATGAATACCTTGAAAAGTAAACAAGATTGTAAACTTGACCCAGTGGGAGATAGGGAGTCACGAAAGGTTATTGAGTAAGTAAATGCTCCAAAGTCAGCTAGAGCCCTTTTTGTGTTTTTCACAAAAGATTTTGCTTTGAAAGTGGTCAGAGTTATGGATCTGATAAACACAATTGTGAAGCAGTGCTTACTAAAAGAGATGTATGTGTAGAAACTTGTTAGCAGATAATAGATCCTCATTATGTGTTAGCTTCCAACCTTCCTTTCTAAGGCTTTGGCACCTTTGGGCTAGTTAGTTTTGCCCCAGCACATGGTCATTTTCTCTAAAGTAAAGCAGCTATAACATGATACTTGCCATTTGTCTATCTTACAAAAATCTTTTGTAAGAGAGAGCATTCAAACATGAATGTGATCATCAAATTCCTGGAGGCAATATGGCTAAAAGAGATGCATTTTGTACAGCTGTTAATTGTTATACCAACACATGACTGGTAATTCTAAACCCAACACATTTTCAGGAAAAACTTGAATAATTGATGAAAATACAAAGTTAGATATCCAGTTATGGTTCAAGTATGCTTGGGGATCATTAAGGCAAATGTACATTTTAGTTGTAAATAACTGTCTATCATAGTCTAGTATTTAGGATTCTCACCCTGGAGCAGCCTTGAAAGAAAAACCTGATGTGGAAATCTCAGAGGTTTTTAGGAATAGTATACATCCATACAAAGATTTTAAAACTCTCAACTCTTGGGCGGCCTGGGTGGCTCAGAGGTTTAGCTTTGCCTTCCAGCCCAGGGCATGATCCTGGAGACCTGGGATCGAGTCCCATGTCAGGCTCCCTGCATGGAGCCGGCTTCTCCTTCTGCCTATGTCTCTGCCTCTCTCTCTCCCCTCTCTGTGTATTCTCATGAATAAATAAATAAAAATCTTAAAAAAAAAAAAAAAACAAAAACAAACTCTCAACTCTCTTCCCAGCCCCCATCTATTATTACAGTGCAGCCATGAAGTCATGGGTGTTTTCTTGGCAGACAGTGACTCGACTGAGATTTAGAGGTCCAGGTGTGGGCAGGTAACATGATTGCCACTGGGGTGGGGATGGAGTGATGACTAAGCAAACATGAGCCATCTCAACTTAGAGTCCCATCCCACCGCTCTGCTCTCTTGAATGTCTTTCTTGACTACTATAATTAAAGTTGTTTTCTTTTTTACACAATATATCCAAGGAATGAAACGCCCCCTGAGCTCATGAGTATCCGTTCATTGCAGTCATCACACATAATCTGGGGAAGAAGGTTTGTCAAGGCAGGCTTCCCTAGAGAAGATGAATCTATTTTTGTGAACTCACCTGCCAGTCTCCCTCCCTTAATGAATATCAACAGTAAGTCCTGACCAGAGTATTCCCAATGTCTGTGAGGCCCAACTTCTCTCCAAAGTCTTAAGGTTGACTTTAACTTGTCTGCTTTGAGATTGCCTGCTGAGGAATATGGCATGACATTAGCTGCCGGCCTATTCTGACAGCCAACTTAATCATCCAGTTGTGGGAATGCCTCTTTCTCAACTTTCCAACATTTTGACTGATGTAGCCAGCCACTGCAATGTGTAAAATGGCTTAGTGGTGCCACTAGTAAAATAAAGCTGCATCTTAAACGGTGCTACTGCTTTGACTCATACCCCATGGCATACCCATATTCTCAAATTACCCATTGAATCCACAAACACTAATTGACCATCTACTCTGTGCCATTGGGGCTGGTTAATCCATATGCTTAGTACTTAGGCCTTCTTGCTCTTCAAAGGCCATTGACAACATTTAAGAACTTAAAGCATTGATTCTAAAATATAAAAAGACAATAATCCCGAGAAATTTAAAATAATAAATGTTTAAATGTCTACAAAAATTAACGTTGCTTCAATTTCATTAATTGTTAAGGTTCATGTCCATTAAAATTTCATAACTATTGAAAACAATTCATGATTTAGAATTTTTTTATTTTGTAAGAATTCCTAAAATGCATTATGAGACTGAGACTGTGGAGAAATTAGAGCCAATCACAAAGTGTTTGGCTTATCACCAAATTTCAAAAGAAATAACAAATAGCTTTAAAATTTTATGGTAAAAATATAGTAGCTGAGCCATAACTTGACTACTAAAATTTAACATGTTTCTGATGGTGTGGAGTAGGGCCTCTTAAGAAGTTTCTCAGTCCTATGGTTACCTTGAGACAACTCTATATGCTAAACATGGTACTAAGAAACACAAAGATAAATAAAACTGTCCCTCCTTTCAGGAAACTCAAAGTCAAATGAGAGTCATAAGCACTGAAACAAACATGTGAAATACAATGTGATAAGTGATACGATGAATAATCTGGCCAGGCAAAAATAAGTGTTGTTAAAACATGATTTTTTTTTAAAGTTAAATTTAACTTAGTTAACATACAGTTCAGGACTGGTTTCAGGAGCAGAATTCAGTAATTCATCACCCACAGACAACATCCAGTACTCATCCCAACGAGTGTTGTCCTTAATGCCCATCGCCCATTTAGTTCATCCTCCCACTCACCTCATTTCCAGCAACTCTCAGTTTGTCCTCTATCTTTAAGAGTCTCTTATGATTTACCTCCCTCTATGTTTTTACCTTATTTTCCTTTTCCTTCCCTTCCCCTATGTTCATGTTTTGTTTCTTAAATTCCACATGAGTGAAATTATACATTTGTCTTTCTCTGACTGACATATTTTGCTTAGCATGATGCATTCTAGTTCTATCCACATTGTTGCAAATGGCAAGATTTCATTCTTCTTGATTACAAGTATATATATATATGCCACATCTCTTTGTCTACTCATCAGTCAATGGACATTTTGGTTCTTTCCATAATTTGGCTATTGTTGATAGTGCTGCTATAAACATTGGGATGCATGTGCCCCTTTGCATCCGCATTTTTTTTTTAATTCTTTGGATAAATACCTAGTAGTACAATTGCTGGGTCATAGGGTAGTTCTATTTTTAGCTTTTTGAGGAACATCCATACTGTTTTCCAGAGTAGCTGTACCAGTTTGCATTCCTACCAGCAGTATTGAATTTGATGTGTTCTTTATAGACTGTGGATACTACCCTTTAACCTAATATTAAAACATGATTCTGTAAGAGGTACTGCTTACTTGATTTGCTCAAGTTGAACTCCAGAATTTCTGGAGTCTCTTGTGGAGTTATCTCTGTATGTGGCTACTTAATATGGAATCTTAAGAAGACCAAAAGAGGATTCATTGAGAATGGTCAATCCATACTTCAAAATTAAACAGTGTCTGTATTACTGTGCCTTAACTTGAACATAAATCCAAATACCTATACAATATATGTATTGTATATTTTGATAAAAATTTCCCTTTCTCCCCCCTGAGGAGCTAATTTTGACTAAGTGCTAATAGAGCTTAGATAGAGCTCATCCCCATGCACATGGAGATTTTTTTTCACAAGTTTTATAAATATTTTGTTTGTGTTCCACATCATTCTTCCCCAACAGTGTTCTGTCATAAATATGTTATTTCTTTATGTTAGGGTCTTCATTTCTATCTCAGATATATATTTCTAAATCTCTGTTATATATTTTCTCAAGTTTTCTTCAATAATAATAAAGTAACAAGCCATCTCTGATTGAATACTTACTGTGTGTGGCTCTGTGCCATACATACACATTTCATGTTGTTCTGATATCTTTTCAGGATGTGTATTATTATCTTCATTTTACAGTTGAAGAAAAATAGTCTTAGAATTTGTGTTACTGTTCCTGGCCACATGGTGAATATCTTGAGCAAGATTTAGCTCCTTGGTGGTAACTCCCACCATCTTTTCACTATAGGATATTTCCTCCCAAATCTTTATCACATTTCTTATTGGATTGACATTTTAATACAGTCTGTAGGGTACCAGCCCCATGTAGGAACCACCAGTAACTACAAGATAGATCACCTTCCATTCAGTGTCTCTGCCTTCTGCATTTTGACCATGATGACAGTTCTTTCTGCCTAGAATTTCTCTGTTATGCTTTTAATACAGGAAAAGTTAAATAGATCTCCTCTGGGCAAGAATAGTCATTTATTTGCTGGAGTCTCAGCTGGAGACAAATTCCGCCCCCCCCCCCCCCCCATAGCCCTGCAGTGTCAAGGCACTTCCTGTTTAATGCCATTGAGTTACTTCCCATAACAGCAGCTCATAAGTCCTATTGTTCTGTTATTTCCTTTCCAATACTAGATATACTGCTGAATTAGAAAGACAAGCTCAGAAGGCTGTGGATACAAAAGGAAAGGGTACCAACTCATGTGGTTTCTTTGTCTCGGTCCTTACTGCTATTTACAGACTATTCTATTTGCTTGGTAATATAATTGCTCAGAGTTTGCTTTCAGTTAACAAGTCTTTATTAATTGATTTCTATCCCAGTCTGCTCCCTTTAATGCACTTTGCAAAATGCTTGCTATTTACTTACTGTTAAGGAGGGAATGGCTTCTTTCTAATCTGCAGGCTCTGTCCTATGTGTTTTTTTCTCTTTCTGTATAATCAGCAATCTGTTTGCTGTTTACTGCAGCAGTGGAAAGGGTTATAATTTGTTCCCTTTAGTGGGAAGAGAAAGTTGCTGATTGGGATCACAGTTGAATATGAATCTTTTATAGGACAGAAATGTGTACAACATGTTTAGTGATTAAACATTCCTCAGAGGGTGGTCTGGTTTACTCATTTTGACTCAAAATCATGTGCATTATACAAAGTTAGTTCGATATTAGGAAAACAATTAGTATACTACTTCCTACCAATAGGCCAGAAAAGAAAAAATAATTTGGCAACCTCAATAAAATTTGAAAAATTCTGGAAAAAAATTATACTCACTTTATTTTAAAATCTTTCCAAACTCACATATGAAATTTCATTAACATATGTTGTTTCTATAACATCTCAAATCAATGGCTGACTTCATTCTTAATAGTCTCCAATTAAAATCAGGTGGAAAATAAAAATGCCTGTTATTATCATTGTTATCTAATTGTTCTGGAAGCACTAATCAAAGCCATAAGATATAGGACCAAAATAAGAGGTATAATTATTAGAGAGAAAATGCAAAATTATCTTTATTTGCAGATGGTGTAATTATATACTGAGAAACACAGAAAAGGATGAACTTAAAAACCATAAGGATTTATAAGAACCTTGAATAAAATGTACTGTGATGCAAGAGGAAAACACAGATCTCTCTCCTTACCCCATAAATGGCCCACCAAGACAGGCAGAAGCATTATTATTATTAATTATTATTATTATTATTATTATTATTATTATTATTATTATTATAAGGTGGTCTCTTAGGGGTCTCTCAGCCAGTGATGCTCTTGCTACGGATGAATGTGGTGAAGATGGAGTATGTCCTGAGCATTCAGCCACAGCACAAGCTCAGATTACAAGGGCCCTTCATCAGAGTTGTCACCATCACCTTAAAACTCAGCAGTCTTACAGACCGAATGTGTGTTTTTAAGTGAAGAACCTGGCACCATATTGATACAGAAGGGGAGTTTGGTAAATCTGTGATATTAAAGCCTTCCAATTACAATCCGAATGAGATAAGTAAACACACCTTTACAGTCCAACTTGCATCTGCTCCTCCTGACACTTCTGGTAACAATGGAAGCAGCAGGACCAGAGGCAAAACCAGAAGACATGGATCCAAAACTAGGTGTGTTTGAATGTGTAGCAGAAAATAATAAGCTACATGTTGTAGAAATCAATAAAACACATTTACAAGTGCATCACAGACAAAAACACCAACAGTATCTAAATCTCTCAGTTCTTTTGGTAGGACGCTGCAGGTAAAGTTCAGAAGCTGCAAGAGAACAGTTAAAAGATGATGAGCTTCTGTATTAGTTAGCTCAAGCTGCCATAAAAACATCACAAACTGGGCAGCTTAAACAGCAGATATTTACTTTGTAGCAGCTGGGAGGCTAGAAATCCATGATCAAGGTGCCAGTAAGTTTGGTTTCTGGTGAGAGCCCTCTTCCTGGCTTGTAGACAGCTGCTTTCTTGCTGTGTGCTTCCATGGCCTTCCCTGTACTCATATGGAGAAAGAGAAAGACAGAAAGAGAGACCACAAGAGCGAGAGCGGAAGAGAGGGAGAACCATCTCTGGTGTCTCTTCCTCTTCTCATAAAGACAGTTATTCATTTGGACTAGAGTCCTGCCTTCATAACTTCATTTAGCCTTAATTACCACTCTAAAGACCCTATCTCCAAATACAGTCATATGGGGAAAGGGGTTAGGGTTTCAATATATGAATGGGGGGCACAATTCAGTCTATAATTCCTTCTTTATGTGGGGAAGACAGTGCAGAGCATAATTTGACTTCTATAATTTCTACCCTTCCTCTGGGGGTTTTCTTTCTTTACATTTGAGGTAATTATAAGGAAAATCTCCCTGTAGAGGCAGCATGCATAGGATGGAATATCGGATTGATGAATCTACTGTATCTTGAGGTTTAAATATATCTTAATAATGTTTAAAAATAAATTAACGATTGATGACATCTCACAGGACTTGCCTTCAAATTACCCCTCCCTATACACATATAGACACACACACACATGCACAACATACTCTTTTAAATAATTTAAAATGTATAGTAAATTTTTTGGGGGGGGTGATGAATGATTTTTATTAACTGACAAAGGGAATTATAAATAATACCACAACGGAGTACTATAAAGGTAATTTTCACCATTTGTAGGCCTTGGTACATATTGCTAGATTCCTAAGGCATTCTTCTTTTCATTGTTGATACTGGCCTTTGGGAAGCTGGAATCCAGTATGGTGAGGAGTGTGATCACTTCCACAGAGGGATACACCAATGGTTCTTTAACTTCAGAGGTTTCTTTCCCATGTCTTCAATTCTGTTTAAGCCATCAGTTTAATGGTACTTAAACACAGACTCAGAAGCCAAAAAGAATTTCATTGTGGTGATGTGAGATGTGCCAGTCATGAATGAAAGGCATATAGTAACTGATTTACCTAGCACATTGAATTTTTGCTACTTTGTTTTCTTAAAGGGGACTAAACTGGTTCATTCAGTAAAGTTGAACTGAAATTAAGAGATATTTAATGCATGGTTATTTAATGTATTTCATTTGGTAGTTTTTATTAAATTGTCACAAGATTTTAACTAATACTGTGGCTTAAACTCCTGTGTCTTAATGAATACCATTGGGTTAAGTTGGCATTGTTGCTGAGAGCTATGCTGGCCCCTTATTTCTACATTATTGTGGAAGTTATCATTTATTTACTTGTTGGAAAACAGGTGTAAAGATATGTTTTTTCATGTAAATAGCATTTATCATAGGAAAGGACATACTTAGTAACAACAATCAAATCTAGATTATCCTTTCACTGAAAAAGAGCAGAGAGAAGCTGAACCTAACCAAAAAGCATATACTGTTTTTCCACAATTCCTAATCACCAGTTAATACTTCTAGCACACTTATCCCCATGTCCAGTGGCTTTAGTTTGGAATCATGAAGAGTGATTCAGGCTGCAGAATGGTTAGGAGAGAGGGTAACCAGTTTTGGGTATAGAAAGAGAGGAGGGGAAAATGGAGAAAGACTCCTCAGGTAATCCAGAAAATAGTCATTGAGACTATGAATATGAACTTTATAATGTCCAATCTTGTTTAATTATATAGCATCTTAAAATTAAAAAAATATAAAGCTCCAAAATGGAATTCTTATGCTTTGTAACATTTGCTAAATTGGAGTGGTTACTGTTGTTATTATTTTGTTATCAGAAAGTTGATTTTTAAATAGGCTTAGTCTGTGAAAGATATGTTTCACGACTGAGTTGTATTTTCTTTGGTTAACTTTAGCTGAGGGTATGAAAATAACAAAACAAAATCTTTCTAAAAGTGCAGGATCGTTAGTCTTTCTACATTTTACTACTGTAAATAAATACATACATACAACAATAAGCAAGAAATATATAATGTGGAAATATCATTTTCAATCCGAATGGAAAACTGTATAAGAATAACCTTAACATTAGAAAAATACGTGAAGATCACATGAAGAAAACTATAACACTCTACCGAAATGTTTTGTGGGTTTTTTTTGACAATTTTATTTATTTATTTGAATGAGAGAGAGAGAGAAAGAGTGGTGGAGGCAGAGTGAGAAGAAAACTTCCTGCTGAGCAAGGAGCCCAATATGGGGCTCAGTTCCAGAACCCCAAGATCATGACCTGAGCCAAAGGCAGATGCTCAACTGACTGAGCCGTCCAGATGCCCCTTTACCTAAATGTTTTTTAATTAAAAAAATGCTTATACTAGGAAGAATAAATAGCTATAAGACATCAGTCATTCCCAAATCGATGAGAATTCCAATGGATAGTTTCCATGTTGACAAAATGTTTCTAAAGGTACTCTGAAAGAATAAAAAGTTAGTATAATAGAATATAAAATCTAAAAATAAACCCACAATTAGTGGTCAATTAATCTTCGACAAAACAGGAAAGAATATCCAATGGAAAAAAGTCTTTTCAAATGATATTGGGAAAACTGGACAGCAACATGCAAAAGAATGAAACTGGACCGCGTTCTTACACCACATAACAAAAGTAAATTCAAAATGGATGAAAGACCTAAATGTGAGACAGGAAATCATCAGAATCCTGGGGGAGAACACAGACAGCAACCTCTTTGACATCAGCCTTAGCAACTTCTTACTAGACATATCTTCAAAGGCAAGGAAACAAAAGCAAATGAACTATTGGGATTTCAAGATAAAAAAAACTTCTGCACAGAAAAGGAAACAATCAATAACTAAAAAGCAACCTTTGGAATGAGAGAAGATATTTGCAAGTGACATATCTGATAAACAGTATCCAAAATCTATAAAGAACTTATCAAACTCAACACCCCCAAAGCAAATAATCCAGTTAAGAAATGGGCAGAAGACATAAATAGACATTTTTCTGAAGAGGATACACAGATGGCTAACAGACACCTAACAGACACATAAAGAGATACTCAATATCACTCATCAGGGAAACACAAAAGTACAATGAGATATCACCTTATACCTATCAGAATGGCTAAAATTAACAATACAGAAAACAACGGGTATTGGCGGATACAGAGAATGGAGAACCCTTTTGCACTGTTGGTGGGTGTGCAAACTGGTGCAGCAACTTTGGAAAACAGTATGGAAGTTCTTCAAAAAAGTTAAAAATAGAATTATCCTATGACCCGGCAGTTGCACCTAGGTATTCGCCCAAAGGATACAAAAATACTGATTCAGAGGGACACATGCACCTCAATGTTTATAGCAAAAAAATAATATTTTAAAATTTATTCAGTAAATGCTTACAGCAAATTAGATTTGATAATATAGAGGTGATGGTGGCTTTGACCAATGTAGGGTTAGTGCAGTGGTATGAAAGAGCATCTTATCACAGTAGGTTAAGAGAGAATGAGAATTAGAAAATCACCATAAACAACCGTAGTTGAGTATATTCGCAATAAAAAGGAGCAACCAGGGGTGGTGGAGATGTTATATCTTTCTTTTTTTTTTTCTCAAGAAAGGAATTATTGTAGCATGTTTTTTGTGTTCATGGGAATGATCCAATAGAGAGGGAAAAATTAAAGATGCAGAGGAGAGAAGACATAATAGTCTTTGAAGATGCTGACAGTCGCTAGGATATTAGGCAAAAACAGGACTATCTTAAATCCATAACAGAGTTATGGTTTTTTGATAAGATAAAAATAGAATAATAAATTAATATAGGTAAGGAAAAGGTAATTCTTTTTTTAGTAACATATGCGTTAATGAGAAAAAATGTATACCTGGTAAATGTCTGATGGATAACCAGACAAATAAATTATGGTAGGTTTATTACAATAGTATTCAATTATTTTAAATAATGGGTACAAATGTGTTACCATGACCAAAACATAGAATTCCTAAATATACAAGAGTAAGATTAAGGAACAAAAAGCAAGTTTCAGAACACTATATTCATTGTACAATCTTATTTTTAAAAATTATTTCTTTATTTATTCATGAGAGACACACAGAGAGACAGAGGCAGAGACACAGGCAAAGCGAGAAGCCGGCCCCATACAGGGAGCCTGACATGGGACTCAGTCCTGGGTCTCCAAGATCACGCCCTGGGCTAAAGGCGGCACTAAACCGCTGAGCCCCCTGGGCTGCCCTATCTCATTTATTTAAAGGAACAAGGAACACATATAACATTTTTGTATGTTATACAAAATGTATGTTTTGTATGTTATACATATGTTATATGCAGAAAATATTTGGAAAAATTCACAATGAGCTTCATAATGATCATATGGAGGGAGGGTGAGAGAATGTCCGCATTGTACTTTGGGTTTTTCTGTGCCATTTGAATTTTTTAACAGAAACATATGTTGAATTTATAATTAAAATTTGTTAAGCAAATCAAAAAGATATACTGATAGATTCCACCCATATATATAAAATTACTATTTCCCCAAAAATTAAGTAGAAGGGAAAATGAACTAGAAACACACACACATACAGGCAAAGACATTAGTAGTTTAAATGAACAAATTGCATGAGTAGTAATTCATTCAACATTAAAATATATCTGTTCATTAGTTTGTTACTATGTATCCAACATTTTTAGATAGTGTAAATGCAAATGTAAGCATAAAATATTGTTCTCAAGGAGCTTCCAATCTAGTGGAAGAGACAAGTGTAAATATGAAATTCTAACTCAGAGTGGTAATATGTATGACATGAAAAGGATGGGCAGTCATAGAGAACAAACGTACACTGAATTTCTAACTACATACATTTAAGTTGAGACCCAACAGCAAGTAGGAGTTATCCAGAGAAGAAAGAACATTCCAGGTAGCAACAATAGCAAGTGCAAAGGCCTAGAACAAGCAAAAGTGTCACATGCTAAGAGAACTACAAGTCAGTTTCATTAATGTGTTCCCAATGTATATCATAATGCCTGACACATAATACAATTATTCAATATTTAGTTGATTAAGTTTGAGCATAGGGTCACATTTGGGGGAAAAGGTGAGGTTGCAAATATTTCATACAAATGACAAGCAAATTCAAGAAAACTATATCAATTAAAATTAAATAAAAACAAGATACCATTTAATTTACCAAAACATTAAGACAAAAGGAAATACCCGGTGTGATTGAGAGTGACACGAAATTGCCAACACTCCTGTGCATTTTCATTGACAGGTAAGTTGAACGCTTGAAGAAAGAAAGTTCTGCAAAATAAATCAAGAGCTTTAAGAATGTACATGCTTCTGAGGCGGCTGGGTGGCTCAATTGGTTAAGCATCCGACTCTTGAGCTCAGCTCTGATCTTGATTTCAGGGTTCTGAGTTCAAGCCCTGTGTTGGGCTCCATGCTGGGTGTGGAGCCTACTTAAAAAAAAAGAGGTATATGCTTCTCATCTAATAGTTCTTCTGTTGGGTAACTCTCCCAAAAAACATTTAGTTCCACAAAAAACATAGCCAAATCTGTGTACAAAAGTACCAACTTCCACAGTACTTCTACTAAGTCAGAAGTAGAAATAACCTGTCATAACAGTGAAGAATATTCAAGTAAATTATCCATTCTGCATCACTAAAAAAAGATGCATAAGAAAAGTTTAAAGTTCTCAGGAAAGACCTTTGTTGTGATATAAAAATGTAAATTATAAAAATGAGGAGCAGACTTTTTTTTTTTCAAAAAAATGAGGTTCTGTAGAGAAAATGCAGCAAAATGTTATACTTTTTGTATCTACAAGTGATACTTTTTCTTTCTTTTACCTTTCTATAATTTCTAAGTTTCCTGTACATAAGAAAGCCATCACATGTACTAAAATTTTTTTAAAATACCTACTAGTTATCATAAATTGAAAATATCTAGGCTTCTGTGAAGCCATTTAGAAATAATGTCTTAAAGCCTGGAATATGGAGTAGTAGCTTTGATAGCTCTCTTTTCATGTTAGCTTTGTCTGCTTCCCAAAATTTAAAGGTGACTGTTTAAAATAGGATTAGCCAAAACTGTTTATTCATGGGGCAATAGGTGAAGGAGAGCTAGTTAGAATGGGTCTGGCTTTGTAGTCAGCCTTACTAGAGAGGATACTCCTAAAACCATGAGATGCAGAGTTTCTGGGGGCCTGTATAAAGAAAGGACAGTCGATATGTAGATTCCATGACATTGGAATAATGTAAAAGCCAGAACACTTTATTATCTAGGTTTTAGCTAATATACTATAGATTCAAATTTTCCAGTAAACCCATTTTCAAAAATGAATATGTCAATTAGTTATGAGTTTTTCTTTGTACAAGGCTGAATTTTTGACCACTTTATTTTCTCTTTATCCCATCGTAAAATTCCAGTGATGGGGGCACATTTCAGGTGAATGAATTGCACATTTATTATTGTATAGTTCTCCTTGTTTAATAAAAAATAAACTTTTTCTTGGTACTAAGAGATCTTTATATATCAAGGAAATTAGCTCCTTGTCTGGCAAATATGTTGCTTATTTGCTCTCACTTGATCATTTCTCTTTTGACTTTGTTTACAAATTTTCTTTTGCTATGCAAAAATGTATATGTTATCATTTTCTTAAGCTATACTCATGTGTGCAAAAAAAATAATTATATTTTCCTTTGTTTCTGAATCTATTTCTCTTCACTTATATATCCAGCAACCCTGTCTTCCCTTCTCCACGTGATAACAGATGAATTTTATAAATCTAGTCATTTCACGTTTAAACTAGGACTTCCAAAAAAAAAAAAAAAAAAAAACTAGGACTTCCTTCACTCCCCTACCTGTTTGTACCTGAAGAGGCATATAAGTTCTGGGGTCTTGTAGAGTATCATGGTGTTGGAGGAATGTGATTAGTTCCTCAGCTGGGTTCTGTTCATGTTTTCATTTGTTGGGATGGCTATTAACACCCACTGATGGTTGGCCTCACTAAAATGGCTCTGGTCCCCAGTTGTACAGTATAGTCCATGCTGCCATCTGCTGGTGTTTCCTCTTGTTTACAGCTGTGATACCTCTTCGGGTCCCCTAGATCACTCTAGAAACTTACAACTGTGTATTTATTTTCAGGGTACTTTCATCTCTTCTTTTGCTCTCTGGGGCTACAGAAAGTTGGTGGTATTGCCTCAACTTCTTAATACAGCAATCCCAGTTGCTCCCATTCTACTGTGATAATGCCAACAAGGACTCCTGTGAAGAACTCTACCACTCGGAGTTCCAGATAGGAAGTAAGATATAGGTCTTTTCTACTCTAGGTGTTAGCCTTCCTTCTCCTACCCTTGAGAGAATTTTTATGTCATTTTGGGAAAACGAAAATTGATTTTTTTGTTCTCCATATTTTTTTTTTTTGGTTTTAAAACTGGGCCATTGAAAGGCCGAGAAATTGACAATTCTCTTTGACTACCCTAAGATTGTCCTCCCTCTTTGTGTCAATGAAAACCTTGTGTTTAGTTCTGATGCTTAGAATAACACTGTAGTGTAAAGGAAGTATAGGAAATAATATATATACCTGAATTTAATAATGTCATCTTGCACCAATTTTTGTGTAGAGAAATTTGTTTATTCTGTTGCTCTTGCTTCTGGTCATGGTTATTCTAAGGTCTTTTTCACCTTAAGATTTTGCAGAATTTTATCTATATTTTCTTCTAGTATTTTTATAGACTCGATATTTTAAACACTTAAATCCCAGACTTATCTGATATTTATTTTGGTGTACACAGTTAAGACAGGAACCCAGTTTACTAATTTCTCATAAAAATATTTATTTGAGAGAGAGAGAGAGAGCACTCACACATGAGCAGAGAGAGGGAGAAGGATGGGAAAGAATCTTAAGTAAACTCCAAGCGGAGCTTGATACAGGGCTCCTTTTCAGGACCCTGAGATCATGATCTGAACCGAAACCAAGAGTCTGACCCTTAACTGACTGAGCCACCCAAGCACCCTAGTTTACCAATTTCTCAAAATGACACTGTGGCAACATACTGGTTTGGATTTCTTGGAGGAAGATTTAGCCTGAAGCACTCCAAGATACCAGAAATAATCAACTAATTTCATGACTGAACCTGTCTTTTTTTTTGTTTTGTTTTGTTTTTTGTTTTTTTTTTGAACCTGTCTTTAGAGTAGTGGTTGTCAGCTTTGACTGCCTGCCAGAATATGTAGGGAGATATAAACAATACAAATAAGTTGGTCTTAACCCCTCATGAGGATTCTGATACATTTGTATTTGAGAACAGTTAGGTTATGAGCCTATCTTTATGGCAAAAAGAGAACATAAGTGAAACCCATGTGACACTTATTTTCCTATAAAGCAGTTGTAGAACGTGCATCCCAATCACCTGGAGCACTTGTTGTATTCCAGGTTGCTGGGCCCTACTCTCAGAGTTTCTAATATAGAAGGTCTGGAGTGATGCCTAAAATTAGCATTTCTAACCAGTTCTTGGTTTATACTGGTGTTGCTGGCTGAGAGACTGCAATTTGAGAGGAGCTGTGATGGGGTATAGAAAGGACTTTTGGGAGAAAATAGCTCTTGTCTTTTTATTTGGGCAGAAGTTACCTGCATTTACATTTATACTAGTGCTTCTCGTATCTGAATTTTTTAAAAGATTGTAAATAAAATTATATATGCAGAATTTATTATTTATGTATACTTATTTAAGAAATGATTTAAGATGCAGTGGAATAAAGTTTAAAAATGGAAAGAAGAGAAAATTGGAACATGAGTTAAATACTGTTTGGAAAGATAAAATTAAAAGGGTAATATACATATGTACATACGCTGATATTGGGCTATAAATTTGGCTACGGTTTCTAGCAGTGAACATTAAACAGGGAAACAAAATCATGACAGGATTTACAGCTCCTGAAATGAAAACAAGCCAGGTGCTTCAGATAAAAATACTTGTCTCTGTCCTGACATCACAGGAAAATTTCCTACATGTTTACTTTCAAAGATTTGATGTACAACATTGCGAATAGCATCTTCTCTTATCATTATCATTGCAGTGAAAGCATATGTTCTGTTGATCAAAGTTTAGGCCCAATTAGTAACAATATACTGGGTCATTTGGTCACTAGGTAATTTGGAGTTTCTTTCTTTTTTTATTTTTAATGAGTTTCAGAGCGTATATACTAAGATGGTACCTCAGGCCTCAGTGTGAAGCCATGATGTCCACCAGAATGCAGTAGAAGCAGTGATACAATGGGCAAATAGATATTTGTTCATTGTTGATAGTCTCAATTTGTTGGTGTTTGAGTCAGAGATAAACTTTGAATTATTCTGGGTCTTGGTTCTTACTTTGGTTATTCTAAGCGGTCATATACTTTTTTTTGAGGATATGGTAATAACTAAGCATCTTCTTCCTAGAAAATAACATATATTAATTAACATTATTATTCACAAATTACAAATTTATGAATTTGCTTACTCAGTGAAAGAATTTGTGACCTCAGAGTCAATACTTGAAGTCCTTTCCTGGTCATTTTCAGGCATGAGCCTGTGCAAGTAATGAAAAACTCGAGTTGCCGGATGTGCACATTCTCAGCTGAGGTTAATCAGACAGCTTTTCTTGTTTCAGGTTTCATAAGATAAAATATTATCAGTTTCACATGCCACGTTTTTAACTTTTTTTTTTGTTGTTGATTTTTGTTTTTTGTTTTTTTTTTTTTTGTTGTTGTTGTTGTGATTCCACTGTTTAAAATGGCCCCAAGCATAGTGGTGAAGCGCTTTTCTGAGCATGAGAAGGCTGTAATATGCCTTATGGAGGAAATGTGTGTTAGATATACTTAAGACAGGCATGAGTTATAGTGATGTTGGCCGTTAGTTCAATGTTAATGAATTAACAATAGATATTAAATAAAGTGACTTTAAACAGAAACACATAAAGCAAGGTTATGTATTAACCAGTTGACAAAATATTGGGACCACAGGCTTGCAGAAATATATCTGTTTCCCCAAGGAAAGAAATTCTTCATTTTCCATAGGAGCAATGAATTAGTGTTCACTAATTCCACATTCTCAATGACATTATGAAATATGACCATTGCAGGTATCAAAACTTGACTGTGTATACCCCAAATTTGCCTTCAGATTTTTTAAAGAATTTATTAGGTCTCTCCATGTATGTTGGGTAAGAGTCCCTGATGAAGAATGGATGTACTGAGTAGATTCAGAGCTATCTTGCATAAGTAATTTTTTCCACTCAATAGGCTTTTTATAAGAGTTATTGGTTCTAAAGCCAGATTGCTAAGGTTCAAACCATGTCATTTACTAGCTGTGTGGTCTTGGGCAAATTTCTTAGCCCAAGCTTCTTTATCTGTGAACTAAAGGAATTAAGAAAAGGAATTGGAACATCTATGATATTGCTAATACTTTAAATTGACTGATTGAATATTGACCAGAGAAATACAGAAATGATTAGAATTCTCATTACTTAGCAGGGAGGAGGTTAAATAGAGAATAGTAGGCTGCAGATATTAAAAAATAAACCACTCCGTTTTTACACCTTAATGAACATAAGACCTCTCAATTAAACTGTTTACCATTCAGCTCCACATGGTTCTGTTCACAAATGAGTTTGGTGGGAATACCTGAAAGAATAGCCCACAGGGAAGCAAACTTCTCATTCCCCAACTTTAGGCTGAAAATAATCACGCTACAAAATAGCTGGGTTTTAAAGAGAAGAAAAAAGGGTTAGCAGCCAATGGAATTAAAAATATTAAAGGGTGAGTTAAAAGATTAAGATAAAAGGCTAAAGGAAAGGCAAGAAGCTTCTAGATTATAAGAGCAAAAAAGCAAAAGGAAAACTCACTAAAGACAAAGCTCAAGATATGTCTAGTTTCCTGAGGGCTTGGTCCCCCACCATAATCATGATGTGCACTACTCTCTGATAAGTAGTTCTACAGAGATCTGTGGTAACAAAGTGCAGGACCACTCAGTTCAAGCAACCAGAGGACATTAGACAATGCAGCAATTTATCTCACCTAAATGGGACACACTGATAAAATAAATACAACAGTGAAATAAGTCTGCTATACTAGAGAAGTTCAAGTTTAGCAACCTTCACGTTTGTTCTTCTTTAACATTACCTTGATTATTTTTGGTCCTTTTCATTTTAATAAAAATTTAAAATTACATTTCCAGTTGGAGTGTTTGTAGTGCAATCTGTAGATTACATTTAATTGATGGTAATTGACCTCTCTATAGTATGTCTTTAAATATATGACCATGTATGTATAGTCCTCCATTTATTTAGTACTTTAAATTCTGCCCATAATATTTTGTAGTTTTCAGTATAGTAGCCTTATACATCTTTTGTTAGATTTATTTCTAGGTATTTGATGTTATTTAGGCTCTTATAAATAGTATTGTTTTAAAATTTCATTTTAAAAGTGCTTATGGCTTGTATACAGAGAACAATTGACTTTTTAAATATTAACCTTACATTGAGTGACCTGGCTAAATTCACCCATTGCCTCAGTTTCCAGATTCTTTTGGGCCTTCTAACACATTATTATTTTTGATATGAATTGTATCAGCTTTCATTTTTTCTAATTCCTACAATTCTTATAACTTTTATTTCCCTTTCCTTCTTTCCATCCTTGCCCTCTCTCCTTTCTCCTATTCTTTTTCCTCTTCTTCCTCTTTCTTACCTTTTTAGACTAGGTACAAACTCCAATTTGTTGAATAGATATGGTGATAGTAAGCATCTTTGTCATGTTTCCAGTTTGAGGGGAAAGCTTTCAGTATTTTGCCATTAAGTGCATTGCATGTTAAGATTATGTATATATGCTCATCAGAAGACATCATTAAGAGAGAGAAAGTGCAGTGACAGAATGGAAGATATTTTTAATACATACCTCTAACAAAGGACTCATATGGAATAAAGGGCTCCTATAAATTCATAAAAGACAGATAACTTAATTGAATAAATGGGCACATTTGAACAAGTACTTCACAAAAGAGGATATCCAAGAAGCCAAAAGACACATGAAAAGATGAGTACCTTTGTGAGTCATCAAGGAAATAGAAAATAAGACCACAATATAATAGTATTACATGGCCACCAGAAGGGCGAAGATGCAAATAACTGACAATAACAGGTGTTGATGAGAATTTAGAGCAGCTTAAATCTCATGCCCAGCTGGTGGAAATGGAAAATGGTAAAACCACTTTAGAAAACTGTTTGACAGCATCTATTAAAGCTCATCGTACATGTATTCTCTGATACAATAATTATATACTCAATAGAAATGCTTATGTACGATTGTTAAAGTACATAAGCAGGAGTGTTCATAGAAGCATTGTTATATCTGAAAACTGAGAAATGGATCAAATGTAGAATGAATAAACAAATATGTATGTATAATATATACTTATATGTAAGTATTGTATATATGTAGTATATTATAAAGTAATGGGAAGAAGAAGCTATTGCTATACTTGATGGAGTATATACTGTAGGCTTCTATTTACATAAAATTCAAAAGCAGACAAAGCTGATCTATAATATTAGATTTCAAGGTGAAGAATAGTACCTAGAAGAAGGCATGAGGGGGTACTAGAGTACTAGTAATAGTAAATATCTTGATCTGGAGGCTGTTGATATATATGTGTATAAAAGTTCATTGAGCTGTATATTTGTGGCTTGTGTACTTTCCTGCATGTATTATACTTAGTAAAAGAATAATGAAAACAAACTCAAAGCCTAAGGGATTGAAAAAGGCTATTTGATTACAAACGACTAAAAGCTGTCATAAATGTCTAATGTACCTTAGAGGAAAAAGTAATGCATATCTAAAGATGGCTAAAGTTTATAGACTGCAAAGCTTAGAGCTCCACCGAAGATCTTGATGGGAAGACTTAGAAAGGTACCCCTTTCTCATTATGCCCCAGAATAGACATGGTTAATAGACATGAATTACAATACACACTTATGGAGAGAAATAATTAGTAGTAGACAGGAGTATCTGCATTCTCACACCATTAACTGTCTCCAGAGTCCATGCTAATCCCCTCACCCAGAACACTTCAAGACAGTTTCCACATTGAATTCCCCAATTCCATTTGTCCCATAGTATTCTTTTCATAATATATGGTCAATTAATGGGTCCTGACTTGAAACTAAATCTACTTTTGTCAGCCACAAACACACGGCCAAATTAACTGTCCACTGGCTGGTGAACCTGATTGCTTTTTTGTTTCTACTTCCTTTTTTATTGTAAGATTTTTTTAATTTATTCATGAGAGACACAGAGAGGCAGAGACATAGGCAGAGGGAGAAGCAGGCTCACCGTGGGGAGCCTGATGCAGGAGTTGATCCCAGGACCCTGGGATCACAACCTCAGCCAAAGGCAGATGCTCAACCACTGAGCCATTCAGGTGCCCCTGTTTCTACTTACTCTTAAATGAGGAAGAAGAACAAGCCTCCTGAAGTAAAAGATACAAAGATTTCTTAGTTTGGTGTCAGTGTGATTACAGGATTTTCACTATCTCTATTTCAGACTGCTAATGCAATGACCAACAAAATATGAAAATAAAGACAAACATGTAGCATCTCTGAAAATGAGGAAAGGTCCATGAAAAGATCAAGACTAGAGACCATGGTTAAAGGTTGACTCACCAATTCACTACAAGAAAATGAATCTGCATTCTCAGGATGAAAATGAGCAGGGACGGTGAAGAATGGAAGAGAAGTTCTGGCTGAATAGAAGAGAACTGATTGCCTTTCAATTCCCAGTGTTAGTGGCCTTGGAGTTTGCTCTTCATCTGCCCGAACACGAAGCCATGCCCCATTACAGACGTCTGATCCAGAGCTTCTAGCACAGGCCCCAAGGAGGAGTTAGGGACCGCTTCCTCTGAGCTTGTGGAATAGCACTTACTACTGGAAATGCAGAAACAGAACTCAGCACACCAACCTGTTTTCCTCTCAACATGTTTTTGTGTAGAAGCAGTACTGGAAACTTTTCAGGGAGTCCCGGTCTGGCTAGCCATTCCCAGCTGTCCCCGCCCTGGTGTTCTTCTGGGCGCACACAGACCTCGCAAGCATGGTCCATGGTCTCCCCTCCAGACTTGGCCCCACGCAAGAGAACAGAGTTCTAAAGCAGAAGGGAAGAGAACTTCAGTGGCTGGGGGAAGCTTTTAAAGGATACCCTTACTGTGTCAAAAAAAAAAAAAAAAAAGAAGAAGAATACTACCAACATTGACTAATAAGAGAAAATGAGATATAGAGACAAAGATAAAACACAGGGGTAGTGAAGAAACACAGTACTGCTTGTACTTCCTTTTTATTGATTTGAATCAACCATTTTTGAAAGTATCAATTCTCACTCCTCTTTATCCGTGACTTGAATCACATTTCTTAGACCGATTGATTTCTTATTGTTCACCTAGGATAGGTTTTTACCCCCTCAATCTTTTTTTGTTTTTTCTCTGTTCTTCAGTTGGGATATTTTTTATTGATTTGTCTTAAATTTCATTAACCCTTTTATTCTTTTATATTCAAACTCTTTGTAAGCTAACCAAATAGATTTTTTTATTTCATACACTGTATTGTTCACCTCTGGAACTTTATATTGCTATTTCTGTATATTTATAGTCCGTCTTCTGAAAGACTTCATCTGTTCATTTATTCTATTAATATATTTCTTTAAATTCTTAATCATATTTATAATAGTGATCTTAAAGTCCTTATGTGATGATTATAATACCTACGTCATCTCAAGATTTCTATTGACTACTTTTTATCTAATTATGTTTTCTATTTTTCTAGGTCTTTGTGGGTACAATAATTTTAGATTATAAGGTGAACATTGTGGATGATCGATTGTAAGGATTCTTGATAATACTAGTTTCTTCTTAAAAACATTGAATTTTGTCCTGGCAGGCAGTCAATTTACTAGATCTTGAATCTGTCACTTTTAGTTTTATGTTTTGTTTAAACTTTATGTTTTGTTTTGTTTCTATTCCATCTTTAATCTCAGGGTGTGGCCTTATTTCTATTACTTGATCTTTACTTCTGTATTTTCCTTTTCTGGGGTCCCAGTTGAATGCCTGAAGGGTTCAATGAGATTTCTTTACTCTGACACAGCTAGTACTCCAATATATCCCAGCACTGCAAAACTTCCAGTGTCTTCTTTTCATCTCTTAACTTTGAAGCAGCTTTTTCTATTAGGCTTTTTGAAATCTTTCTCTGTAGGTGTACAGCTTAGACCTTGGTTAAAGACTCAAGAGTAATCTCCATGACTTCTAGGTCTCACATCTGTGTATCTCCTGGATCTCATTTTTTTTTAAACTCTGTCTTGAAAACTCTACTTCTTTTAAGTGCCCGGAACCCCAACTTCTGCCTCATTAGCTTAGCAAGACTGCTTCTCTGCTTTGGCTCCAGTGTCTCTTAGTTCTGATAGATGTGTGTTTCTAGGCAGAAAGCCTAAGTGATTATAGTGTTTATCTCACTTTGTTTCCCTTCTTTCAAGATCGATCTTGCCTATTATGCAATGACTAGAAACTATTGTCTTGTATGTCTTGTTAAGCTCATAGTCACATAGAATGTGTGTATGTACGAGGTAAATTAAATATCGGTTTTCCTATCATTTAAAAGAAAAGTTGATGAGATTTTAAAAGGAAAACAAGAAGATGTAGAGTGTTACAATTCATGATATTAAAACACATTATAATATTACAATATTTTTTAAAAGGCTGTAATGACTCCAGGATAGACATATTATGTTGAGCAGTGATGTGTACTATACTCCTATAAACTTTCAATACTGTATTCAACAATGTTGTATTATCACACATCTAGTATATACCCTATTTCCTGGTACACTCATTATGTTGATTTGTATCATTTTTTTAATTGCTTCTTCCGAGAGTGTTCTCATTGTGGCTTTATATGTGGCAAAATATCTGAGACTTTATATGCCTAAGGACATAAAGTTCTTCTTTTTCAGTATTTTAAATATACTACTCCTCTGTCCTTTTGCCTTCAGTGGTGCTGTTGAGAGATTTGACATTAATCTTTTGTTTGTGGGTGATCTACTCTTTTCCTTTACATAGTTTTATTATTTTAATATTGTATTTGTTATTCTTAAATTCCATGATCACTGAGATGTAATTCCCCTAATGTTTGTGGATTTTATTTTCCCCCACTGGCCTGCTAGTGTCTTTTTGTTTGTTTGTTTGTTTTTTAGTGTCTTGCTAAAGTACATAGAGTAGTGGCTTCTTCTTGCTCACCAGGTCCAATTATCATCAATGTTTTGGACCAGTATGATGGAAGAAGTGAGGGAAGAAAAAGGTAATCAAGTTCTTTCCCTGTGATCTATGTTATGATGTAAGTCTGATGAGTTTATACACACCTTTGGTAAGACTATGAAGACTTTTCAATTCAGATGGTCTTTATAAACCATTAGAGCAAGAACAAAAAAGCCTTGACCTGATCAATAGTTGCATACGAGGTGTCAGGGGATGTACTGACTTGTTTAAGCAATGAAACCACATCTAGAACTGCAGCTATAATTTGAGTCACCAACACCTGATTGCACTTAGGGTAATTCACTTTTATTCTCAGAGTAATGTAATCTCTGCACAGGCCAAATAGGCTGAATTGGAATTGGGTAGGAAGGAATTTAATACTAAAAGTTGGCAAAAATGGAAGATGGGGTGCTTTATGAATATTTGGGCATATACACTTGCACAGAAATTTGGGAAACCAATCTAGTAGTATGTAGGAAAACTGCCCTCTGATCCAACAGCATACATCTATCTATCTATCTATCTATCTATCTATCTATCTATCTATATTGATATATATGTATGTATTGATATGTATATAAGACGGAAGAAGAAAGTCCTTGAATACAGTATGCTAGCATTTTCATTTTTATTGTTAAATCTGTGCAAATTGAATGAAAATGTATACCAGTATTAAAAATGTATGAGAATGTATACCACAGTATTAAAAATGGTTACCTCAAGTTAAAGGAATTAGTAATTGTAAGTTCTAGATTTTTTTCTTATTTTTGCTTTGACAACATATTTTTAGGCAATAGATAACTAGGAAAACTGTCCTAATATGATGTAAAACAAGAAAGCAGTATGCAAACCATATGTATAAAATATGCATGTAATAAAGGAAAATGGAAATATGCCAAATGTTAACAGCTTTTATCTTTCACTATTATTATCATTTCATTTTCCCCTTGGTATTTTCTTTTATATAAATATATAATAAATATAATTTCTTTGTAACATAAAATTATCATCTTTTTAAAATGTTTGTACCATTTGATCAAGTTTAGAATAATTTATGGAGATATTAAATGAACTAATAAATATTTATAAAGATTTATTAGAGATAAAATTGGAATTATCCTATTAAAAAGAAATAATTATAAATACCTATTAAGCAGAAATGCTTAACTATTGAACTCATGTTGCAAATATTTAGTATTAAATATTGATAAAGCATTTGATACATTTTCAGGTTTAAAAAGCAGATTAAAGTGTGGTACTGGCACAAAAACAGACACATAGATCAGTGGAACAGAATAGAGAATCCAGAAATGGACCCTCAACTTTATGGTCAACTAATATTCGACAAAGCAGGAAGGACTATCCACTGGAAAAAAAAGACAGTCTCTTCAATAAATGGTGCTGGGAAAATTGGACATCCACATGCAGAATAATGAAACTAGACCATTCTCTTACACCATTCACAAAGATAAACTCAAAATGGATGAAACATCTAAATGTGAGACAAGAATCCATCAAAATCCTAGCAGAGAACACAGGCAACACCCTTTTTGAACTCGGCCACAGCAACTTCTTGCAAGATACATCCATGAAGGCAAGGGAAACAGAAGCAAAAATGAACTATTGGGACTTCATCAAGATAAAAAGCTTCTACACAGCAAAAGAAAGAGTCAACAAAACTAAAAGACAACCTGCAGAATGGGAGAAGATATTTGCAAATGATATATCCGATAAAGGACTAGTATCCAAGATCTACAAGGAACTTATTAAACTCAACAGCAAAGAAACAAACAATCCAATCACGAAATGGGCAGAAGACATGAACAGACATTTCACCAAAGAAGACACAGACATGGCCAACAAGCACATGAGAAAATGCTCCGCATCCTTTGCCATTAGGGAAATACAAATCAAAAGCACAATGACATAGTACCTCACACCAGTGAGAATGGGGAAAATTAACAAGACAGGAAATAACAAATGTTGGAGAGGATGTGGAGAAAGGGAACCCTCTTGCACTGTTGGTGGGAATGTGAACTGGTGCAGCCACTCTGGAAAACTGTTTGGAGGTTCCTCAAAGAGTTAAAAATAGACCTGCCCTACGACCCAGCCACTGCACTGCTGGGGATTTACCCCAAAGATACAGATGCTGAAACGGCAGGACACCTGCACCCCAATGTTTCTAGCAGCAATGTCCACAATAGCCAAATTGTGGAAGGAGCCTCAGTGTCCATCACCAGATGAATGGATAAAGAAGATGTGGTCTATGTATAGAATGGAATATTCCTCAGCCATTAGAAACGACAAATACCCACCATTTGCTTCGATGTGGATGGAACTGGAGGGTATTATGCTGAGTGAAGTAAGTCAATCAGAGACGGACAAACATTATATGCTCATATTCTTTTGAGGAATATAAAATATAGTGAAAGAGAACAATGGGGAAAGGAGAGAAAATGGGTGAAAATATCAGAGAGGGAGGCAGAACATGAGAGACTCCTAACTCTGGGAAACGAACAAGGGGTAGTGGAAAGGGACGTGGGTGGGGGGGGTGACTGGGTGACGGGCACTGAGGGAGGCACTTGACGGGATGAGCACTGGGTGTTATGATATGTGTTGGCAAATTGAACTCCAATAAAAAAATTTTTTTAAAAAGCAGATTAAAATACGATGCTAGTATGATTTTGTGGACCCAAGATATGTGTTCATACACTAAGAAAAATATGCTAGGAGGATACATCAGATGTTCTCAGTGGTTGTCTCTATATGGCTTTGTGGTGGGAGAAATATTGGATTTTATTTGTCTTTATTTTTCTGAATTTTCCTATGTAGTTTTCAAAATACACATCACATTTTAAAATTACATATTATAAAAGTGATTTTTCTCCTTCTATACATTATTTTTTTAATTTAGCATAAAAAAGAACCAAAAAAATGCAAAGAAATGTGAAAATAATTAGAAAATGATAGGAAATACGAATATAGGCAATATAGAAACAAATGGGATGTAATAGAGTCTGAGTAAATATAAAGACAATGTTCAGCCACTTATTTTAATGACAAGAATCTATTATATTCAAATTAAGTCTTCCAGAATATTTTACTTATATCTAATATTTTTAAAAATAATTTATTTATTCATGAGAGACAGAGAGAGAGAGAGAGAGAGGCAGAGACACAGGCAGACAGAGAAGCAGGCTCCCTATAGGGAGCCTGACGTGGAACTCAATCCCAGGTCTCCAAGATCACACCCTGGACTGAAGGCGATGGGATGAGCCTTCAGTCTGCTAAACCGCAGAGCCACCCAGGCTGTCCTTATAGCTAATATTTGTATAGAAAGTTGAGGCTTTCAATAGTTATTTTCTAAAAGCTGTTTAAAAAATGTTTTCTTTTTTTCAAGAAAAGCAATCAGCTATTGAGATTTAAATCTGTAACAACTATAGGTAATTAAAAAATACACCATTTTGCTATATTGGTGTTTACTTAGTGTAGGAAAAGATGATGATGCTTACCTGGTTATTTCAGTGCAGACTGACACTAGGTATTGCATAGTAATTATATGTTTCATCTTCAAATATCTGAGCAAATACTATCTATAACAAGTGCAGGTTTCATTTTGTTACCGATACTTCTGTATCAAAAATGTTTATGTGAAAGAATGTGTAGAATGTCTGAGAAAAAAGTTAGGTATTTGTGTTTTTTTCTTAAGAATTAATTTATTTATTTATGAGACACACACACAGACAGAGAGAGAGGCAGAGACATACACAGGGAGAGAAGCAGGCTTCTTATAGGGAGCCTGATGCGGGATTAGATCCCCAGACCTGGGATCATGCCCTGAGCTGAAGGCAGATGCTCAACTACTGAGCCACCCAGGTGTCCCTTTTGTGCTTCTTTTAAGAGATTTACCCCAAAGATACAGATGCAATGAAACGCCTGCACCCCGATGTTTCTAGCAGCAATGTCCACAATAGCCAAACTGTGGAAGGAGCCTCAGTGTCCATTGAAAGATGATGGATAAAGAAGATGTGGTCTATGTGTACAATGGAATATTCCTCAGCCATTAGAAATGACAAATACCCACCATTTTCTTCAACGTGGATGGAACTGGAGGGTATTATGCTGAGTGAAGTAAGTCAATCAGAGAAGGACAAACATTATATGTTCTCATTCATTTGGGAGAATATAAATAATAGTGAAAGGGAATATAAGGGAAGGGAGAAGAAATGGGTAGGAAATAACCGAAAGGGGAGACAGAACATAAAGACTCCTAACTCTGGGAAACGAACTAGGGGTGGTGGAAGGGGAGGAGGGCGGGGGTGAGGGTGAATGGGTGACGGGCGCTGAGGGGGGCATTTGACGAGATGAGCACTGGGTGTTACTCTGTATGTTGGCAAATTGAACACCAATAAAAAATAAATTTATTATTAAAAAAAAGAAAAGTCATTTAATCTGCTGTATGTTCATTCTTCAGGTTATAAACCTTTCCTTGGACCTTTAAGGGAATTTATTTAAAATACGTGTAAGTATTATTTTATTTTATTTTTATTTATTTATTTTTTAGTAATAAATTTATTTTTTTATTGGTGTTCAATTTGCCAACATACAGAATAACACCCAGTGCTCATCATCCCATCAAGTGCCCCCCTCAGTGCCCGCCACCCAGTTATTTTATTATTTTAAATCTGTTTCATACAGAAACCTTGGCTCCTTACTTTCTCCCGAGCAAAATCTAAACACTTTATCCTTAGACTCAAAACTCTCTAGAGTAAGGTCCCTATACACTTTTAAAATCTTAAAATATATATGTACACACACATACATATACACATATACACACATATATATTTATATACATAAATATAAAGTCTTAGATATATTTTGAAAATCTTTTATACTTTATACTTCCAAAATCTTATATATATATACACACACATTTATATATGTATATATGTGAATATATATGTATATTTTTTTCCTTCCTCCACCCCAAATGCCCTGCATTCTTTCCACAGCAGTGTACTCATCATTTTCTGAACATACTGCATTTTCCATGTCAGTTTCTTATCCCAGAATATCCTTACTGTATATCTCCACCTGTCAAATTTCTACCCATCTTCCAAGAACTATCTTATGTCATCTGCTCCACAAAGCTGTCTCTAAATTTAGATTATGCTCATTATTCAGGTATTTTAAGGTATTTAAAAAATATTTTTGCCTGAGGGGGTGGATTATTCTAATAAGTAATGTCAATGTTTGTAGTATCTCCTTCGATAAGTGATTCTCTTCAGAAACAAAAGTAAGAACAGTAACATAACATTAATTTTCTTCCCTTTGGTAAACATTTGCAACTTTGTCACACACATTGGTGATTGTCATGAGCAGGTACGAAACATTTTAATTCACTGGAATGTGTGTCTTGTAATGAGGCAAAGAGGAAGAAATCCAGCTAGATGGCTATCTGGCATGGCATAGTCTTCTTTATAGCTGCAGAACTAGAAACCTATTATCATGCATATGATGTGCCACTCTTCTAGAAGTATCTGTAGGAAAGACTTGGCATGAGATCTAGCTATTAAAATCTTTCATACTGTTCTATGTTAGGGGTATAGCAACAACATAGTTTGTGGGATAAAATAAAGTACATCTTCATTATTCATGTCAAAGATAGGAATATTTTTCTTCATTCTGTCCTGGAAGTGAATAATTTTAGTTGGCAGATCCCACAACTGGAGGCATCCTGAAATGCCTAAGTAGATCCCAGGTATCCTCAGTTTGGAAGCTTAGGTCTATGGCTTTCTAAGATGACTTATAAAAGATTGTGCGATTGTGAGATTTTAAGAACTTTCTGCAGTAATTGGAAGTCAGGGTCTGTGGTTTTCACAGCTTTTCGAGAGTCGATCTAGCTCAGTTCCACCTCCAGCACATTCCAGGCAGTTAGCTCTATAATGAAAGAAGCTCTAAGGATAAAGGAAGGAATGATTCTTTTACTCTGGGTATTTTTATTGTCCAGTCACTTCATAATCAATGGTTCAGGATTAATGAATAATTGCTAAGTATCTTCTCGAAAGAGACATTCTAGATAGCTAATCATTTTGAATTTTGTTTTTATGGAATTACAGGCATTTTACAATGCAAAGCAATAAGCTAACATTTGAGTTTACTAACAACATTGTCTGCTACAGTGTGGATGACTAATTAAACTTACAATATTAAGATATATTACTTGTAAATAACAGTGATTTTTGCCAGCAAACATAAAGGCATTTATCCTATCCAAATTACCGGTTTTTAGCTGTGTGTTTGTAGATTCAAAATTCGAATTTTACAATTATACTAACATTTACAGATTCATCTAAAAATTCTTTTTAAAAAGGATGTATTTATTTTAGAGCGAGAGAAAGAGGGGGCAGGGACAGAAGGAGAAGAAGAGAGAGAATCTCAAGCAGACTCCCCTTGTAGAGTGCAGAGCCCAATGTAGGACTCCATCTCAGGACCCTAACTAAGATCATGATCCTCATGAGCCAAAACTCAGAGTCAGAGCTTAACTGACTAAGTCACCTTGGTACCCCTCATCTAAAAATTCTTAAAGCATGTATTTTAAAACTGGAATCTTTGAAAAACAAAACAAAATGGCAAGCAGAAAAACCTGTTAAAAGGCATTTTTTTAAAAAGGCATTTGACTTAAAAATACCAGATTTTTAAAATGTTTAGTAAATCACTATTTTCATGACAGTATAATATTAAATCAGAATAAATGGACAATACTATTTTCATAGTTATACTTTAAGTCTATATTGGGCATTGTTTTGATTTTATTGTTTTATTCATTTTCCAGGATATATGGACAATGATTAGCAATTTAAAGAGGTAATCACATCAAACTCCTAGTATAAAATTTACAATTTCTGTGTATCCAGAAACGATACATGATGATGTTATTACACTTCTTTGGGCATTGTTACTTGAGAGTTAAAGGAAACTCTAAATCAGCTCATATGCTGTGGTTTGTGATTATCTTTCTCTGTGTGAGAAAGATAATCTTTCTCTGAATTCTATAAATGATGAATCTTATTGTTGTTATTAGGGGCATAAAGCAGAAGATATACCATTAAATTCCAAACTATTATAGACCTTTAGTTCTAATGGGAAGATTTATTTTCCAATTCCAAATATTTTTATTCCTCCATCTTCTTTATAATCTTTTTTCAATATATATTTTTTGAATATATACCATGTGCAAGTGTACAACTAAGAAATAAGGATATGAATTCCCATTTCCATAATAAGCCTTTCATTTGTGTTCTGTCACTGAGTCATTATTTTATTGTAAAGTTAATGATAGTAGGTTTGAGTGAGGGTTCAGTCATTTCACTAGAAATTGAAAATTGATTTTGTTTAATGTTTGTTGTATCATCATTTAGATTCAAAAATAATTTTAAAAATTTCTCAGAAATTTGTGCCAGATTTTTTTTCCAAAAAAGAAAAAAAGACTTTATTTTGATATATTTCACTGACAGATTTCTTTACAACTAAATAAATTGAGCAATATTTAGCTTTATGTTCCTCAACCCCTCAAAAATTTTATTATTAAATAATAAACCAAGAAATATTTGTCCATAATTGACTATGTCAAAGTCAGTTTAGATGAGCATCAGACATTCTACTTAAAAATGCATGAGGAAACCTTAGAAGCATGCCTGGAGTGAAAATCCCCAGTTAAGTTCCTTGACCTGAGTTGAACAGATATTTTCAGGCAGATAGTATAATAAGCATATATTTTACCTCAGAAGTGTATTGAGTCAAGTTATCACATTCTCTGAAGCTCAGTTTATATTTTATGAAATTCTTAATACTCAGATCTGTAAGAATCCTAATGTTTGACATGACCACATAAAGATCACTGTGACAGCCAACCATATTGATTTCTTTAGTGGTCTAGAAAAAAAATCAAATGCCAGAAATCTGGAAGCTTAAATCATTTCTCTGGGTATGATCTTCCTTCAAATGATTATTCTCAGACCTAGTATTCTAAGATCCTTTAAGAAAAGATCCTTTACAACATCAAGTGATTTTTGAGAATTAAATATGTCATGTTCTTTGTGATTAAGTGCTCAGTACTACTAAGGGTTACTATGCATTTAATCATTGATTCATTCAATGCACATTTATTAAACATATTTTTATGCCAAAGTGCAAGGCTTTGTGATGTCAAATGAACAAGAGTGCTCTTTGCCCTCGAGTTATTTGCAAGTAGAGTTAGACATAAAGACATTTCAATTATTTGTAACTTCTACAGTAGATATGTGAACAAAATGTTATGAAATCATTGAGTAAGGAGCAGTGAAGGATGCCTTTCCATAAATGAGATAAAGCAAAAGTTTAGGCACTTTATCACTAAAATATGATTGTTTCCTATAGAGAAAGTCTTACTTAGAAATGCTCATTGTGGGGAGAGTGCTTAGGTGGCTCAGTTGGTTAAACATATGCCTTCAGCACAGGTCATGATCCCTGAGTCCTGGGATGGATTCTCACATCAGCCCCCTTGCTCAGCAGGGAGTCTGCTTCTCCCTCTGCCTCTCTCCCCTGCTTGTGCTCTCTCTCACTCTCTCAAAAATAAATAATTTTTTTAAAGAAATAGTAATTTTACTAAGTAACATTTATTAGGTTTTCACCAAGTGTGAAACATTGTTCTAAAAAATGTTTAAATAATATTAATAATATTAATCCCCCATCCTTATCCAGTTTACATCAGTGGGCTAAACAAACATAGATGCTATACTTGTGGTTCTCACACTGCACCAAGGTGCCCTAATGCACCGCAACAAACTCAGGACAACATGGAATATATTTGCTTTTTAAGGGTAATATAGTGATATCTGATAACTATGAAACTTCACAATTTCACATTAGATTTCACTAACTTATTTTTAATTAAAATCATATTTTTAAGGGATTTTTAGGAATGATTTTTTTCCTAAGTTATCTGATTTGTTAGTATCTAACTATTTACAGTAATCTGTTATCACACTATGTATATCTGTGGTTATCTATTGTATTGTTTTCTCTTCCATTTCTTATTTTGGTTTTTGACTTTTCTCTCTCTCTCTTTTTTTTTTTCTTAGTCTAGTTTAAAGCCTGCCAATTTTGTTTATTTTTTGGGAAAAACTGGTCATTACTTTCAATGTTATGTTAATGTATATTTTGGTCTCTATCCTTTCTTTGTTATATACTAACAAACTATATGAATACTAAGTTTGAATACTAAGTTTCAGCTCTGTTTCTTCTTATTCTCATTCCTTGTAATGTAATGTTAAATTGTTTCTTTTTCTTCCTTTTTTTTTTTTTTTGGACCTCCTTTTCTTAATATAAGCATTTATAGCATGAATTTCATTCTAACAGTTGCCTTTGCTGCATTCCATAGGTTTTGGAATATTGTGTTTTATTTTTCTTTTGTTTTGAGACATATTTTGATTTGCCATTTGATTTGTTTGGCCCATGGCTTGTGCAGTAGTGTGCTAATATTTACATATTAAATATTTAGTATTTACATTGTAGATTTTCCAGCTTTGTTTCATTGTTGATCTTTAGTTTTATACCATGTGGTTGGAAAACATACTTGGGATGATTTCTCTTTCCTTAAATTTATAGTATTTGTTATGTCCCTTTTTATGTGATTTAATCAGGGGATTCTTCTGTGTGTATTTGAAGAAAATGTGTATTCTATTTTTCTTGTTTTATATATCTTTTAGAACCATGTATTCTGAAGTATGCATCAAGTAAAAATTTTCTTGTTGAGAAAAAAAATAGCACATACTATCTATCCAAAAATCAATATGGAAGAGGCAAAATGATATAGTAGATAATTTTATTCAACATCCTCTGATTCTTTTATGCCAACCAATCTTGGGTAGCCTGCTCATTTAACTGAAGTTGACTCTATTTACTAGTTCATTTCTTCATGTTTCAGTTTATGTGAGAATGTGACTTCAAGATAGAGATTAGGGATGTAGGAAAGCAAATACCACATTTTGTTGTCTGCCAACTAACTTATACAGGAGAGACAATGAAGTGTGATAGAACACTAGTTGCAGAATTAGATGACTTTTTATACAACTACTTGCATTCCCTTGGTTAAATCTATTTCTCTTTTGAAGTAATTTTTTCCTTATTTGCATAAGACAAAGTTCAATAGCATGGTATTCTTTAAATAGCTATTCTAATGATGCATATTTTTACCATATTTTAACATTTTTTAAGGATATAATCTATGTGAAATCACTACAAGAAACTCACTATTGTTGAATAGTGTATTTAAATTATGTGTTATATATTGAATACTTCTGTAAATAGACAAAGAGAAGGCATCACCTGAATTCCATCCTTCATGGTCACTAGACATGATAAAAACCATTGAACAAGACAGTCCTTAGCATTTGATCAAACAAATTATACATTTGAAACTGAGAGGCCCTGTTTTTATTGTTTTAAAACCAGACTATAAAATAAATCTATCTTGCTCTGGTTGCATTGTGGTTCTCTACAAATGGGGCATTGGTGCATGTAAACAAAATAGTTCCACTTAGAGCACATAGCTCAGAGCCTTCTGTCCTGTTTTCAGTGACCTGGAAAGTACAAAGAGAGCCATGTCACAAAAATGGCTTTACTAGTATATTTGTAGACAGATAGAACCCTCACTATCACCATAAATTTAAGATCTATCCACTTCCTCCAAGAAAAGTATAATAGGAGAAACAGAAATATTGAGTTCTGTTTCATAACATTTTCATTTGGAAGATTGTGAAAAAGGAGAGGGAAATAGATTGGGAAAATCTTTACCCCTGACATGAAGTAATAATAAATTAAGAACTTAAAAGAGGAAGAAATTTCTACCAGTAGCTTATAGAATTTTATTCACAATTGTACTCCTTTCTAAATAATATTTTACCTATTTGATGTACCTAAAATTACTCTTCTGCACCAAGCTCATTTAATCACTGGCATTGGTGTCTTTAGTCTTCATAAGTAGAAAAAAAAAATACAAACTCAAATGCATTAGACAGTTTTATTGCTTACTAAAAAGATAATAGAGAAATAGCTTATTGAAATATATTTGTATGTTATAAATTGATTTATGGTCATCATCACTTTCAGTGAAGAAACTTCTTTTATGTAAGATTATAGATATAATCTATCTTTATAACTACTTTTTGAGGAATTCACGAAGGTGATTTAATATTTCTTAAGAAAGTTAAACTGATTTGGAAATGTGTTTGTATAGAATCACACTGCAGTTTTGTTTTGTTTTTGCTTTGTTTAAAGTTCTATTATATTTTCCTCTGCAACTCAGACATGTTGGAATATACTTATATTAAAAAATATCTCTGTTCTAGATTCAGATAATTAATAAGTGAGATTCAATTGTAAATGATTGTTTTTTAAAAATCTAGTGTTGATGAGACTAAGGCCCCAGCTGCATTTATTTGGCTTAGCAAAGTAAAAGTAGAACTCTCAAAGCTCTAAAGCCAATCAGTTCTTCTAACTTTGATGCTTTAATGCTTCATAATTTACAACCAATACTGTAGTTTGTACATTTGAAGAGATTATGTAAACACTCGAGACATTCATCTTTAACATTCCCATTTATGCAAAAGAAGGCGGCTTTGTGTATTTCATTTATATACACGAATTTCTGATATTTGATATGGAGTTTAATTTTTATACTCTTCCCTTCAAGGTGTCACTTTAAGATGCTAGAATTCATCTCTTCCTAATAACTGTTCATTTATTAAAATTTTGTTTTACCTTTTTAGCGATATGTAGGACTTTATTATTACCTTCATCAGTAAACCTTACTTTCTGTGTTAAAGCTAGACATTTTTAAAAAATAGAATGCTTTATTTCATTTACTACTGAGTGATTTAATTCTTTCATGTTGTTAGGACTCTGTTCTGTATTTCTGTTTTAGTAGATGTGTTTGTCTTTTATTAAATTAAGCTGTAGCTGTGTTTTTTAATGAATATCTCACTAGTATTTAGAAACCTAGTGAGGATCTTTTCCCTTCTCAGTTTCATCAACCAGCTGTTTTTCCCCTTTAATATTGAACATACATAAATATTTATCTGTATTTTAAATATACTTGTAGTTATCATCAAGGCTAGTCTATTTAGCAAGTCAGTCAATGTAAGTAAGCAGATCGCTCATTTTAATTGTATTAATTCGCCTTCTCAGAGAAAGAAGGCGAAGCTTCCATCTGTCTCTGTCACTTTTGTTTCTTTCCAAGGAGATGACAAAGACATTTTTACCATATAGGTGTGAAATGCACAAGTGTGGTAACCCAAGTTCACTCCCACGCCTACTCATTCCCCCATAAATCATCCTACCAGCAAGTGGAAAGCTTAAGGATGAGTGACACTAGTGGGTTCAGAATCCTTACTCTCAGTCTCTATTTAAAAAGCAAAAATCCCAAGCCAGAAAGCTTCAGTGAGTTCCTAATGCTTTTCTACTGCTATAGGACTTGTAGCTGAACTATTAGTGATGACCTACCCTGCTGGGATATTGCACAGTCCCTTCATGCATGAAATTAATTCCTTAGTAAAGGCAAAATAAAGTCTCATGAAGCCCCCTCACTGTAATTTTGAAAGAATCAAGACAGGAAATGTTTGAGAAAGAAAATGTCTTATGTAAGATATAAAATATAGGTTTATAGATTTGACTAGTCATAAAAAATAAAGATTTAAGTAACACTTTATGTGGGGATTGCTAGAACATGTTAAATTAGTAAAATCATCCAAGGGTAACATACTTTTCTACTTAAAAGGTAATAGGATCTTTTGGCTACATAGACTCTCTGCCTGGGGCAGCAGGACACAATGACATTGCCTTGCTTTGTGGCAAGGAAAAATACTCCCCTCCTTCTGACTGTTTTCCCACAGAGTTCATACTTATTTCTAACTTTTTTTCATACCTGACCTTCAGCTCTCCATTTCAAGTGATTCCCTTGATTACCACAGCTATGCTTTTAGCAGCTTGACAAGTCAAATTATGCTTTCTCTTACCACTTATGTCTGTATAGAGTCTTGTAGTCAGAGAAGTCAGAGTAGGGATGCATGAAGAAAATTCACTCCACCTAAACTTGCCCTAACCACATCTTTTATTAGCTTTAAAGTATTTGGAAAAAGGGAACAGGACTATCCTCATTCAAGTAAATAGACTGTCACTTAGTTTCTAAAATGTTGGCTGTTGGGCTCCCAAATGCTTTTTTTTTTTCATTCAATGAAGTAATTTTATACAGAGGAAATGTAAAAATTGTAGAAGGCTTAAATTTTAGATTAGAAATAACCTTAGAAGTAAAATATTTGTGTTCATCCCTATGAGATGGAAAGAAAGAAATTGCGACCCAATATATTTATGTAACTGAGTTCTCACTTGTAATGGTTAAAGCAGAATCTGATTTCCTTCTATTCTAATTGCTGAGAAACACTCCATTTGCACATGTAATTACCAACTTGTACTTTTATCATAATACTTGCAATGCTAAGAAGTAGAATGATAAATATTAAATTTTCAATAAGGAGAATGAGTATTAAGAAGGTTTCCTATAGGCCAGCTGGTTACGTTGGTCAAATATTTAGGGAAAGGGTGGTTGGAAATTTAAGTAAGGAGAAACAATATTTCTGTGGTGTTTTACATGCAAATTTTCCCTTAAATTAATCCTAAAATGTTAACAGTAACTTTTATCACAACTTACCTTCTTTTTTTTGGATTAATAAACTTTATTCTGCAGTTTCAGGTGCATACCAAAACCAAGCAAAAGTATGGAGAGTTTCCATATAGTTCCTGTTTCCACCCATGCACAACTTCCTCCACTTGTTGACATCCTGTACCACAGTGGAAGAATGCACATTGACACATCATTATCACCTAACATCCATGGTTTACATTAGGATTCACTCCTGGCATTGTACATTCTATGGATTCTAAGGACATGCATTTGTTATTGTAATATCATATATACATATATAGTATCATTGTCCTAAAAATCTTTTGTGCTCTTCTTATTTACTTTTTCACTCAACCCCTGGCAACCACTGATCATTTTATATTTCCGTAGTTTTGCCTCTTCTACAATGTGTCATATAGTTGGAGTCATACAGTATGTACCCTTTTCAGATTGGCCTTTTTACACTTAGTAATGTGAATAAAAATTCTTCCAGGTTTTGTTTTTTTTACCCCGATTTTTGGTAATATGATTTTCCCATACTTTTTTTTCTTTTCCTACTGCACTGAAGTATAAAATCATTCAGAGATCGGAGAGTGAGGTTAGTGGGGTACAGTTAAGGATATGGCTGATTCATCTTTTTCTGAGGTTCTAAGTTACCTTCAAGTATTAAGAGAATTTATAGGAATAATCTAGTCAGACAGAAACTGCATATATGGGGAAATGTAATTAAATAGCTTGGATTTTACAAAATCCATTATTTATAGCTTTATAACATCTCTTCATAAAACCTCATTGAAAGGAATTCCAACAGGTTCTAAGGCATCATCCAGAATAATGTGCTACAGAATCACAGGTGGCATGCATGGGAGTATAAACCATAGGAACTTCAGCAAAGAGCATTCATTCAACAACTTAAAGATACCAGAAGTTAATATTTAGGAAACTCAGAAATCAAATTAAGGAATTTCCTTCTTAATAGGGGTATCTCTTTCCATTATGCCATCCATTTTTGCTCTTGTCTAGATGATTATACTGATTTGAGAGGATCATCACAAAATCACAGGTTTGTCTTTCTGTTATTCTGAGAAGGAATTTCAGTTATCAAATGAAAATTCTAGTTCTAGAGAAGTAATGTAGAAGATGAAATTCTAAAGAGATCATATTAGAACTCGTCAACCTATAATGAACATTATATTCTCAAAAACAAGCAACAAACTTAATATTGAACTTAATATTGCAACTTTAGAAGAATTTGGGACGCAGTTTCCTGAATTTTATAAGAAAGGACATTGACACCTGATTTTGAATTGATATTTATTATGCTTAATTTTGCCTACTATATAAACCAGATCAACTATCACATTTATAGAATTCAGGTCTCTTTCTTTTTCCCTTTTTAATTTTTTTGAAAGTAATGTTTGCATATTGTTAAAAAGATAAAATAATGCCGAAGAGATTACAATAAAGAGTAACTCTCTATATTCACCTCAGTCAACCAAGTTATGCTGCTACTTGTCCTGCCTCCCAGGGGAAAAAAAAAAAAAAAACGTTTTTTAACCTTTATGATAATTATTACCAAGCAACTAAATAAGAGACAAAATTTTATTTTTACCAACTTAAGATCTGTTTATCTATTGACTCAGCATTATGAGAGTTGAAGATTTCTGTGAAATCCTCTCTATTTTAATAGGCATTAGTTTTTCATTTGTCTATTGGCTAGTTTTTAATGTTAAAACTCTATCTGCATATGTTCAGTTTCTGGTTCAACATTTGGAAGTCGCCACTCTGTCGTAAAGACAAGTAAAAAAGGTGAATAGTCTGAAAAACCAACTACTCGTCTTGAATCTCTAAGAGTGGGAGGGACACAGGGCAAATCACCACCCCTAAAATTGGAAATACAGGCCAATATAGAGAGTCTTGGCTTCCCAGAGACACAAGTGGAAACTGCCAGAGAAACCAGTGTCAAGGTAGGAAATCTGAACTGTAACTGATACATTGCTGGAGGCTTAGTGTGGACAACTCTGAAAGTTAAAATCTCCAAAGAAACCCAGTGAAATTGGAAGGGGTATCCCCTATACTTTTGTGAGTTTTACTTCCTGGAACTCAACCAGATTCTTAAATGCTGGAGAAAAATCCTCTATGCTTCCAACAAAGAGAGGGGGAAATGAATCATTTTGAAATATTCCAGAGCATTCTGTTCTCAAGTCTTGCCCTCAGGAGAAACTAGTTAACCAGAACCTAACCTGCTGGGATATTATGAAAGCCTAAGTGACCTGGAAGAAAGAAATATCCAATTCCAGCCCACTCTAGCCATCCAAGGAGAGAAAAACAAAACAAAACAAAACAAAAAACAAAAAACCTAACACTTGGGAAGTTGCACTAAAGACTGTGATTTAATCATAAGAACAATAGAATATTTTGTCTCCTCTCACACCTTACCACTACATTACTAAGGCCTACTTAACAATAATTCTTTTTACATGGTGCATCACATCTAGTATCAAGAAAAATTACAATGTATACTAAAAGACAAACAATATTATTTGAAGAGAGAAAGCAAGATAAGAATCAGACATGGCAGAGATGTTGGAATTATCAGACTGGGAATTTAAAACAACTGTGAGTGATACGCTAAGCATGAAAGAACAGATGGACAATGTAAGGAGAAAGATGGAAATCCTAAGAATAAAAAAGAAATGCTAGAGATAAAAAACACTGTAACAGAAATGAATGGTTTTGATGAGCTTGTTAGTAGACTGAGGGAAGAATCTCTAAGCTAAAGGATATATGAATAGAAACTTTCAAAACTAAAAAGCAAAGAGAATAAAATCTGGGGAAAAAATCAGAACAGATTATCCAGGGATTGCGAGGTAACTGTGTAAGTATGATATATACATAATGAGACCTACCAGAAGGGGAAAAAAGAGAGAAAGGAATATGAAACAATAATGACTGAGAATTTTCTCAGATTAATGTCAGATACCGAACCACAGATCCAGGGTACAGTTAGCAAGATAAAATTCCAAATAAACTGCACCTACATTTATCATTTTCAAACAACAGAAAATTGAAGGGAAAATAAAATCCTTAAAGAAGCGAGAGGGGGAAAAGTACCTTACCTATAGAGTATGAAAGATGAGAATGACATCTGTCTTCTCAGAAATGCAAGCAAAAGAGAATGGAGTGAAATATTTAAAGTGTTGAGAGAAAAAATTCCCAGCAACCTAGAATTCTGTACTAAGTCAAATTTTTCTTCAAAAGTTAAGAAATGAAGACTTCCTCAGACAAACAGAAATTAAGAGAATTTGTTGCAAGGAGACCTGTTATGCAAAATATCTTAAAAGAAGTTCATTAGAAGAAAAATAATATAGGTCAGAAATTCAGATCTGCATAAAGTAAGGAAGAGCATCAACGGAGGAATAAGTGAAAATAAAATATAACTCTTTTTTATTCTATCTATTTAAATTGATCTAACAGTTTGTTCAAAATAATGTCAACAATGTATTTAATTATGTGTGTGTATATATATATATATGTGTGTGTGTGTGTGTGTGTGTGTGTGTGTGCTTACGCATGTTTATATATAAACGAGATAAATCACAGCAATGATATAAGGCCAGAAGGGAGGAATTAGGATTATTTTGTTATTATAAGGTACACACTTGTGAAACAATATACTGTTATTTCAAAGTAGCCTTGGATTATTATAAATTGCCAACTCCAGAGCAACCACTAAAAACCTCTTAAAAGTTTTAAAGAAAAGCATAACTGATAAACTAAGACGAAAAAATGGAATTATTTAAAATATTTAATTAAAACCACAGAAGGCAGAAAAATAGTAGAAGACAAAATTAGGAGCAGAATAAGAGCAACAAATAGAAAACAGTAACAGATATGGTAGTTATTAATCCAATTATACCAATAATCACTTTGAACATCAGTGGACTAAATGCAGCAATTAAAAGACAGGAATGGTTCAAGTAGATCCAAAAGCAAGTTCCAGCTATATGTTGATTAAAATCCATTTTAAATATAAAAACATATATAGATTAAAAGTAAATGGATAGAGAAATGTATATTGTGCTAACATTAATCAAAAGAAAGCAGAAGTAGGTATATTAATTTCAGATAGAGCAAATTTCAAAGCAAGGAAAGTTATCAGAGATAAAGGCATTACATCATGATAAAAGTTGGTCATTTCTCCAAGAAAAAAATAGCAATCTCGGACATGTATGCACTTAACAACAGTGTTAAACTATGTGAAGCAAGAAGTCCACTATCATACTTGGAGACTTCAGCATCTCTTGTCAGAAATGGACAGATCCACCAAACGGAGTATTAGGACATAGTCGAACACCGTTGTAATATAGTCAGTCAACTATATTTCAGGGATCTGTTTCTGGGCTCTCTATCCTGTCCTATTGACCCATTTGTTTGCTTGTTTACTTATTTGCCAATACCACATTGTCTTGATTGCTTAGGTTTTTTTTTTTTAAGATTTTATTTATTTTTTCATGAGAGACACACAGAGAGAGAGGCAGAGACACAGGCAGAGGGAGAAGCAGGCTCCATGCAGGGAGCCTGATGCGGGACTTGATGCCAGGACTCTAGAATCACACCCTGGGCTGAAGGCAACACTAAACCGCTGAGACACCCAGGGAACCCCTGATTGCTTAATTTTATAATAACTCTTGAAGTTAGGTAATAAGTCTTGAAGTTGAGGAGTGAGAGTCCTCCATGTTTGTTCTTCTCCTTCAATATTAGGTTGGCTACTCAAGGCCTTTTGCCTCCCTATATAAATCTCAGAATTAACTTGAAAAAGGAGCAAAAACAATACTATGGAGGAAGGATAGTCTTTTCAATAAACGGTGCTGGAACAACTGATATCTATGTGCAAAAATAATGAATCCAAACACAAGCTTTAACTCTCTTCACATCAGTTAACTCAGAATGGATCACAGACCTAAATGTAAAATGCAAAACTAAAAATCTTCTACAAAACTCCTGAAATGCAAATTAAAACAATGAGATACCACTACACATCCAGTAGAATGGCTAAATCTGAAACACTGTCAACAATAAATGCTGATGAGGATATGGAGCAACAGGAATTCTCATTTGTTGGTGGTGAGAATGCAAAATAGTACAGCCCCTTTGGAAGAGTGGCAGTTTCTTACAATACTAGATATACTCTGACCATATTACCAGGTCACATACTGTGGTATTTACCTGCAGGAATTGAAAACTTATGTTCACTAAAAACCTACAAACGAATGATTACAACAACTTTATTCATAATTGCCAACCAAGATGTCCTTCATTAGGTGAATGGATAAATAAACTATAGTACATCCAAACAATGGGATATTATTGAAGTCTAAAAAGAAATAATCTTTCAAGCATTGGGACAACATGGAGGGACTATTTCTTATTCCATCACATTTGAGATAGCATCTGTTGACCAGGGGATACCCTGACTATTTGATGAGATTATTAGTGTCTCTTTGTTCTCTCCCCTTTACCCTTCCATCATGCCTGCTAATTTCCTATCAGCTGTACCTTTACTTTTCTATAGGTTTTTGACCAAAAACATTAATATTATGTTTTATAAGTATATTTAAATCCTATTCAATTTATTAACCACTATGGACTCTGTTATTGTCTTAATTTTAATATAGAGAGTATCATTATAATAAAACAAAAACAATGAGTGACTTTTACTGTCTGCAAACTTCAGATTTTTTTTTAAGTTTATAGTTAAGCTGAAACAATTGAGACCAGTGTTTTATGAGAGGGACAGATGATGATTTAGTCTCTTTTATTATTTTTATCATCTCTGGACAAACTTCTGACGAACAACATAGGATTATATGTAGCATTTATTGATCCCTTCGTGACCTTTGACTCCAAGTCCATTAATCAGTTATAGATCTAATCAAATTAACATAGTATAGGCCAGCAGCTTTCGTATAATCTGCACTTAGAAATAGTCTCCTGATGAGTCAGATAATAATTTCCTGCACAGTAAAGAGAACTGTGTATTGGCATCCCTCCTCTCCAACTAATTATGTAATAACTTGGTACTCTTTGAGTAGTTTGCCATAGATACCTGCTGTTTCTCCAACTGGAAAGAACAGGAAAACAATATCTTGTGTATTTTGGGAGCATTGTTTTACAGTCACAAATTGGGAATGGTGTTAGCAGTATTATCTAACTAATGTCAGATAGAATGGCTAATCATCAACTATTTTGAGTGAATAATCATTTTTGGCAATGAGTATCCACTCTTCATCTAGTTTGTAGTGAACAGGTTTACAGTGTTCCCTAAATTTTGATGCATCAGAATCCCTTAGGAAGCATTTTAGACATACAGTTTCCTTGGGCCCACTCAGAGATTCTGTTAGTGGATGTGTTGGAATGGGACCTGAAGGATTTGTGATTTAGAAAAGCTTCTCAAGTAATACCAAGGCAAGTCAGGTTTTGTAACTACTATATTCAGCAAGCCAGCCTAGTCATTGTTTATAGATACCTTCTATAGAGAGTCATCAGAAAGTCACATGATCTAAATATGAACAATCATTAGAAGTATTTTAGAAATTTTTTTCATATCTATTAGCAGGTGTTTAGTAGCATTTGTTTAAATTATTTTTCCATTTTAGAATTATCATGGCTGTTCTTGATGTATCCTTTGGAAACTTGATTACTCATTTATTTATAAACTGGAATGGTTGCAGACTTGTTTTCCAAGGATAGCTTGTCTCTGTTCATGGCTACCTACAGAACCATTTACACTAAAATGAGCTTTATTCTTCTTGGAGAACTAGTATGTCTTCCTGAAGAACTAATATGTCCTTCTTTTCTGTCACATATTCTTTATGTGTTATATTCTGTTAACCTAAATTTCTACCAAAAACTTTGATCATTAGTGCATATAAATCAAATATTAACTGGCAGTATAAGATAATTACACTCCAGATACTTATCACATAGTAAAGTCTTGACCTTTCTGCCATCTAATACTTATAAAACATCTGTTAAATAATACACTTGAAAGACTATGTAAAATGCATGCATTCCCAACCTTAATAAAATTTACTCTTGGATCAAGTCAGACCAGAAAAGATCTTAGTAGTATTCTGCATTGTTTTTGCTCCTAGTGCATTGCTTTTATTAATGTTAGACAACCAGCCTCCACTGAGAAAACAAAAATCTATATAAAAGTTATTATAGTTATTATTAACATCTTATCTATCCAGTATTTTTTAAAGATTCTATTTATTTATTTGAGACAGAGAGAGAGCATGAGATAGAGATAGAACGAGAGCACAAGTAGGGGGCAAAAGGGGAGGGAGAAGCAGGCTCCCTGCTGAGCAGGGAGCATGACGTGAGGCTCAATCCCAGGACCCTGGAATCATGACCTGAGCTGAAGGCAGACTCTTGGCTGGGCTTCCCAGGCACCCCTTATCTGTCTAGTCTGTAAATTAATAAAAAAATTTTTTGAGAATCATTGAGTATCTATAACCTACAAAAGATAGAAGAGAATATATTAGTGTCTCTCAGTTTATGGAATATAACTGTTAAGTGTAGAAATTAATTGTAGACTTGTGTTTTATCTTAAAAGCTCACTGATTTTTTCTGCTACTATATACATATTAGTGTTGATTTTACAAACAATGATTCTTATTCTTTTTTTTTAAGATTTTATTTATTTATTCATGAGAGACACACAGAGAGAAAGAGAGGCAGAGACACAGGCAGGGGGAGAAGCAGGCTCCATGCAAGGAGCCCAATGTGGGACTCCATCCTGGATCCCGGGATCACGCCCTGAGCCAAAGGCAGACGCCCAACTGCTGAGCCACTCAGGTGTCCCAATGATTGTTATTTTTATTTAAATTTTCAAGTAAAGTTAAAATTCCTCAGAGATGAACTGTGTTTATCCTAGGATTTGAGTAGTACCAGATACTTGGCATGACTCTTAGTGGTAAGCACAATCAGTTTAAAAACCAAAAGCATTGCCCTTTTTTGAGAACTCATGGGATAATTTTTTTTTATGTCCTAGAATGATGAAAAACTGGGTTCCTAATGAACAACTTTTGGTTTGTATGTCGTAGACACTGTGAACATTGTAACTGATTCAGTTTGTACTTTATCCCCTCCCTGGAAGCTTCAAGTCAAATTGTCAACCGTCTTGAACATATTTTCAGAACTATTGGACCTCTAACAATTCTTTTGTTCTAATCATTTATCTGCCTATTTAATTTTTCTGCCTTTTTATTCTTCTGTAAGAATCTTGACCCATTTTATTGCCTAGGGAAGCTTCCACTTTAAAATTCTAAATTCCAGCATCCCACTTTAAGACTACAAGCTTCTGTACTTCCACCACTTACATCACTTAATCTACTATTACATCTACTGTTTGGCCCTATGGAATCCTTTATTTTATTTATTTGCTATTTGCTAGGTTCATTTCCTATTTTGGTAAAATGACATAAAGATCCATCTCATCACCCATGCCTGAAACCTGGGGACGATCTTAAGTGTCTTTTCCCAAAGTCGTTTTCCTCCATTAAATTCTTTCATTTCCACCTCTTTAAAATCTTGAGGATTCATCCCACAGACCGTCATCTTAGTTCAGACCCACAGCATTTCGTGGGGCCCATTATTTCAAGTCTTGTCTTCACCAATTCTTCCCCATACTCTACCAGAGTTACTTTTTCAAAATATGAATCATCACAAATCATATCATTCACCTACTTAGAATTCCTTAGTGTCTTCCCACTGTCTACAGGATAAAGCCTAAACTTCAGCATGCCATACACAGCCCTTCATGGTTGATTCCTAACTATTTCCCCCTACGTCCTAGGACACTCTCTACTCCAGGCTGCCTAAATATTTCAGTGTTCCGGGGGTAGCATACTGATCCTTAGCTTTGGTTGTTTGTACATACATACATTTTCTGTTAAATAGCCTATTCAATTCTTCTACCACTCCAGTTGTGTGGTGATTTTTAATTCTTTGTTATTGCTGTTTATACTAGCAAGGCCTGTACTCTCCTGGAATTTATATCCTCAGTACCTAATATAATTTCTTTCTTTCTCTCTAGCCTCCTGTCCTGTCACTCTGTTTTGTGCCCATGTTTCACCGATACAGGATTTCTTGTGCTTTGGCCTCTTCTTTTCCCATGTAAGACCTTCATAAATGGTATTTCTCTTGTTTGCGATGTTTTCTTGCTTTACTTTTCATGTCAACTATTCAACACTTATTTTTCAGATATGTGTCTATGTCATGATGAGCAAAGATCTCCCTGTGACCAAACCAAATGGAAATTTTTCTTGCCTTCATCATGATCTCTCAGCAATATTTAATAATATATAAAATTTTACTATTTTTTTAAACATTTTTATCTTTCTTTTCCTTCAGATATATACTCTTCTTTTTTCCTACCTCATGGACCATTCCCCCTGACTTTATATTCTGGTTCTTGTTACTATCCAAAATCTACTTGCTGGAATTTCTCATTACTGAGTCCTTGGTCCCATTTTCTTCTCCTATTATGGTCCCTCCCTAGGTGATTTCACCAAGTTTCAAAACTTAAAATACCAGATGAGGATCTTCATCCCTAAATATCTATCCCTCAATATCTGTTCTAAGATCCAAATTATCCCCAACACTTTACACAGTGGCTGCAATATGGCAAATGTTTTATAAATGTTTCATAAGTGTTTGAGTAGTAAACAAATATCTGCTACACTGTAGAGCTTTTAATTTTGTCTATTTAAGCTTATTCATTTTATTTATTACATTTATTAATTTTTATTGACTGAATTACTTGATTGAATCAAAATTGCTAATGGTGGCTTAGAGACTTTTTTTAAATAGTAGAAATGAATTAAGTGTAAACAAGATGACAGGAGCTCTCATATTGAGTTGGAGCTTAGAGAAGATTGTGATTTGATTATTATAATCCAAATAGTATTTTGTCTATCTCTAAAAATAGACACAATCATATAAATCTAAAAACACTATTTGGTAATTTGCACAAGAGAAGAACATTGGCTCATAGTAAGAAGTACTTATTTGCCTGATTAAACAAAGATTCTTTGTTAGTATGGAGTCAAAGAACATAGGTAAAACTCAGCAACATAGCAACAAAGACAATTGATTCAGCAACATAGACCGTTGATTCCCTTTGAAAAGCAGAATAATAGATCTACACCATTCATCAAGAATAGAAAATACAGACTGATAAATAAAAACTATTACAACAAAACACATGTTGCAGAAATTATCAGGAAAAAGATTAAAATCAAGTAAAATGAAACATAACATTATATACATGTGTATATCTTATATATATTATATATTATAACAAAAATAATAACATGGAAAAATAAAGACCTAGATTAAGAAACTCCAAATGTGTTTGCAGCTAAAATGGTGTGGGGAGCGGGAGCAGGGAACTGGTTCCCCAGTGAAACAAGTGTTAGAAACACTGGATCAAACAAAATCATGACCATGTCTTTCCTGAGAATTTCTCAAAGCTTCTAATGTGCTATCGTGCCTTGGGGCTCATTAACGGAAATATATGGAATGATTTTTCTTCCCAGATGTATTTGCCATCAAACTATTTGTGTGCAGAATATTGAATGGAATTGATCTAGGAAGGATTAGTCTTGGTACTGAAAGTATCCTTCCCATTGGCAGAGATTTAGTTCAGTTTTGTTAGATGAGAACTGTTAATAGTCATCCTTAGATTATTAAAAGGGGATTTTCCCAACTAGGCAATTATTTGAATATATTCCCTGTGGTTGTTTAGGGACAGATCCTGATGTTTCCTTCTATATGTGAAGAGAACGCAAATCATTCTATAAGGGAATGTCAAGGAAAAATGGATTGTGGGAAGAAAGGAGGAAATGAGAATGGTGAAAACAAAGTGCAGATATACCTTAAATGCTTCATGAAAGAGTGAGGCAGTCAAAACTGAAATAATCCTCATCCAGTCCTTGACAGAGCCTAATTCATACATTTCGAAGTCATTAAAGGGGTCAATATGAGGTAAGTTAATGGAAACTACATGCTCTGTTGACCTTATTATGTCATGAAAAGATCAGATTTTGGCCTGAAAGTAGGAGATTCCTTCTCAGTGATTCACATTACCCAGAAGTCTGGGGCTTACTGGAATTCTTAATGAAAACTACAAATCTCCTTGCAATAAATTTCAAGTGCTGGTTCTTGATAATTTTAAGTACACTTTGCCATTAAACTTGCCCATTATCAATTATTGCTTACCTTTCATTTTATTTTGATTTTAATCTTTTTCCTGATGATTTCTAAGTAGTATTGAACCTTCCATTTTCAGTTTATCTGTGGTCACTCAGGAAGTTGATTTTAGTTTTTGTCATAAGTTCTGGCATAAAAAGCCCATATGGTGTCCTTAACTGTTGCTTATTTAGCCTGAGAGTGCTTCATCGTGTGGCTTCCACAGAGAGACTCAGCTCTCATCCTTCCTCTGGAATAAACTGACTTTCTAATCTTAAACCAGATTGTAAACTCCCTTTCCCTTTGCTCGTTTCACTGCTTTTTTCCCCTTTCAAGAAGATGGAAAAAAAGTAGAAAAATCATAATTCTCTTTCCTTCTTCCTTGTAACTATATTTTTAAAAGATAACAGCTTTTTTTTCTACATAAAATGATACATGCTCATCTTAAACAGATTCAACAATATAGAGAAGAACAAAGAAGAGGCAATTCATTCAAAATGTCATCACCCTGAAATGACCAGTAGTACATTTGGAAAGCATTTCCTCAGATATATCTCTATGTGTATACACAGAAGAGAAGAGATAGGATGCCAAATATAATTTTATAATAATTGAATGATAGACAACTGCTTTTCTAAAAATAAAAAGTATTAAATTTAATTCCACTTGAAGAACAAGAAACAAGTAGAACTGATGGAATTATTAAACTTGAAATGAGTGTTTCTTTTTACTCAGGGATTATTAATTATTAAAAAAAGAAGAAAATAGTAAGGAAAAATATTATATGTATGAAGCCTTTTTTTAATTTTAATTTTTAAAAATTTTTACTGGTGTTCAGTTTGCCAACATATAGAATAACACCCAGTGCTCATCCCATCAAGTGCCCCCCTCAGTGCCCATCACCTGGTTACCCCCACCCCCGCCCTCCTCCCCTTCCACCACCCCTAGTTCGTTTCCCAGAGTTAGGAGTCTTTCATGTTCTGTCTCCCTTTCTGATATATCCCTCTCATTTTTTCTCCTTTCCCATTTATTCCCTTTCACTATTTTTTATATTCCCCAAATGAATGAGACCATATAATGTTTGTCCTTCTCCGATTGACTTATTTCACTCAGCATAATACCCTCCAGTTCCATCCACGTCAAAGCAAATGGTGGGTATTTGTCGTTTCTAATGGCTGAGGAATATTCCATTGTATACATAAACCACATCTTCTTTATCCATTCAACTTTCGATGGCACCGAGGCTCCTTCCACAGTTTGGCTGTTGTGGCCATTGCTGCTATAAACATCAGGGTGCAGGTGTCCCGGCATTTCATTGCATCTGTATCTTTGGGGTAAATCCCCAACAGTGCAATTGCTGGGTCGTTAGGGCAGGTCTATTTTTAACTTTTTGAGGAACCTCCACACAGTTTTCCAGAGTGGCTGCACCAGTTCACATTCCCACCAACAGTGCAGGAGGGTTCCCCTTGCTCCGCATCCTCTCCAACATCTGTGGATTCTTGCTGTGTTAATTTTCCCCATTCTCACTGGTGTGAGGTGGTATCTCATTGTGGTTTTGATTTGTATTTCCCTGATGGCAAGTGATGCGGAGCATTTTCTCATGTGCTTGTTGGCCATGTCTGTCTTTTCTCTGTGAGATTTCTGTTCATGTCTTTTGCTCATTTCATGATTGGATTGTTTGTTTCTTTGCTGTTGAGTTCAATAAATTTTTTATAGATCTTGGAAACTAGCCCTTTATCTGATACGTCATTTGCAAATATCTTCTCCCATTCTGTAGGTTGTCTTTTAGTTTTGTTGACTGTATCTTTTGCTATGCAAAAGCTTCTTATCTTGATGAAGTCCCAATAGTTCATTTTTGCTTTCGTTTCTCTTGCCTTCCGTATGAAGCCTTTTAAGTTCCCTATCTGTGCTTGGTCTGAATGGACCAATAGCTTTCCATGGAAGAAGGAAGAGTGAATTCTTTTACACTTGCTTCCTCTCCTATTCCTTTCTCCTGAGTTCTGTTTTCCATCTTACAATATCAATGTCCTAAATGACAGCTGAGTTGAATATAATTCTATATAATACTGTTGTGTCTTTCTTTTCAGAACATATAGACTTGGCTCCATTGTGTTCTGGAATTGAATGTTTAGGAAATATTCTTAGGTCAGTCTTCATCTCCCTGTTTTATTCTTTTAGGACACCCTGAGAATTATTTTTTTATCTTTAATTCAGTTATTTAACTAGCATGCTTTGTTATTGGTCGTTCTTTGTCAGCTCTTCCTAAATCTGAAGATTTAGTTCATATAAATATTGTGTATCATATCCTTAAGTACTTTTTTTTAAGTTTGTTGAGTTTTCTACTTTAAATGGCAGTTTTCTTAATGTTGTATTGTTTTTGCCCTTCAAATCTGTCATTGTTTGATTACTTTTTTTCCTCTTCCACATTTATTGTGGTTATCTCAAGTCATTAAACAAATGCTATTTAAGTCTATTTTGCCCCTTATGTGTTCTGATTTATTGGCTCTGTAATGGTATTTTTTTTGATTGTTCATTTGCAGTCGTTCTTAATTTACTTCCTTTGGATTGCAGTTCCTTTGACAGTCCTTTCTATGGCTTTATCTTTTTGCCTTTGAGCTAATAAATCCTATCGAAGATTTTCTATGACATAAGTCATTCATGAGGAATGTGCTTCAGTTCCTAGGGTTTTGGTTTCATCCAGATTGGTCTTGGTTTATCTCATTCATAATTTGTTGTTTTCTTTCTTCTACTCCTTCCTCCTTTCTATATTTCCTTGTGCCTTAATAATTAGTATTATTACAATCTAATTGCTTATACCTGGGTGGACTCTAATCTAGAATGACTGATGTCTTTATTAGAAGAGTTTAGGATACAGACAATACAGATTGAGGGCAGAGTGAGAAATCAGCCCTCTGCAAGCCAAGGGAAAGAGGCCTCAGAAGAAACCAAAAGCTGCTAACACTTTGATTTTATTTTAGACTCTAGCCCCTTGAACTGTGAGAAAATGAATTTCTGTTGTTTAAGCCATCCTGTCTGTGGTATTTTGTTGTAGCACCTGAGCAATACAGACTACCAACCTGACCTAACCACTGATGATGTGAACCATGATCTTCTACCCCAGGTAGTTTTTCCACAGTAAATTACTTTTTTCTTCTCTATTCTTTTGAGGGAAGTTACTAAGTGTAGCTCACACAGGAGGGGGTAGGGAGAGTTTGACTCCACCCTCTGGGTAGGAAGTATTATTTGGAATTCTGTACAAAAGATTTGTCTTTTCTCCTCCATTATTTATTTATTCAGTTGTCTATACCCATATGGACTCATTTATTTTTATTTTATACTTTGGGTTATAATCCAATACTGATGAATTTTGTTGTTCAATTTGTTCTGTCTTTGGCCACAGGGACCTTTCAATTGGCCATACATTCTTTTGAATGCATCCATTGTTGGTTTTAAGTTTTTTAGCACTCTTTGATTTTCTGTCTTGTATTTTTCCTGCCCCAGGTCTAGAATTAGCCAGTTTTCCAGGGAGCGCTTCTTCATTTTATTGGAGAAATCAAGATTGAGTGCTAGATTGAACATTATTTTAAATACAGTCTCATAGAATTCTTCTAAGAGTGTTCTCCATACATTGATTACAATTTCTTTATTGAATTTGTTCTCAATTATTCAGGGAAGTCCTGCTTTTCTCTCCTTGATGTAAAGGACAAACTTCCTTGGTATTTTCTGTTTCTTTCTTACTTTTGGAACACAAGGCCTCTACGAAGCTCTGCAAGAAAGAAGGTTAACTTCATTATCAAGTACTTTTGAAAGAGCATAGTGTATCACACAGCCTCTGGAAATTCATATTTTACATTGACAATAATAAAGAACTTTCTTAAAATGTTTGTGCAGTAAAAAAGAAATTAATTAACCTGCTTTAACCCAATTTTTTTCCAAACTTATTTAACTATAGATACCACCTTTTTGGGAATAGGTATTGACATCTTATAGAATTTGTGTTCCTTGGAATTCACTAGGGACAGGCCAAACATAATACCATGGCTTGGAAGCCCCTTGCAGCTAGCTACACCATACAGTACTTGAGAGAAGTGTTTTCTTTTAAATGCACCAAGGCTGGAATGAAAATAATCCTTCCGAGGTACAGTTTTTTGAATGGTCTTTTCATGAAAGCACTAGATCTCTTCCATTTCCGTGAGCACTAATCCTCCAACTCTGCTGAGCTCAGGCTAAATTTGGGTACTGTATTCAGTATTGTTGCCTAGTGGGGTTGGGAATAATTTTCTCATCTGTCTCACTCAGACCATTTCTCCATAACTCTGACTGTGATTTCCAGGTGCTATTTTCCTTATACATCTCTAAGAGATATGTTTTGAGAGAGGGTGCATCCAAACTATTAAGTAAAAAAAAAAAAAAAAAAAAAAGATGGATCCTTTTTATGAATTAACTGAAATTAGAGATAATAAATTCAATAAAATCTTGATCAATAAAAATGCAACTGATTAGAACAACCAATTACCAAGAATTTTCCCCCTGTAATACTTAGAAGAGTTACAGAGGGAAGGCAACAAAATAAATTGTCATCAGAAAAATAGCTTCAATTTAAGTTTTAGTTCAGACATACTAATTGAACATTTTTTCTTATGGAATAGTGACATAAAATTAGAATAGAATTATTTTTATTAAAGATAATATAATAGACACCATTTCAAATTACTGTTTTTCAGTTTGTAATTAATATCTTTTTGAGATACTTCGAGGCTATGTAAATATTCTGTTCCTCATTAAATTTTCACACTTTTGTTTCAGCATCCATTGATTTTTGCCTGACTCAGTTATGTGTTGATGGTTGCCAATTGATAATTTTTTCTTTTTCTTTTTTTCAAGTTATTTTTCTAATCCTATCATTCTTTTCTAATCCTATCATTCTTCTATAGTAGAATGGCTGGCATTCTACTATAAGAAAGGGCTTTATTTCATATTGTTTAATTGATTGATTAACATCAGCATTTACTAATGAATTTTTTAATGGGTTTTTATTCTTCTTATTATTTTTTAAAAAATTTAAAGATTTTATTTATCCATGCATGAAAGATACAGAGAGAGAGAAGCTGAAACATAAGTAGAGGGATAAGCAGGCTCCATGCAGGGAGCCCAACGTGGGACTTTATCCAGGACTCCAGGACCATGCCCTGAGCCAAAGGCAGATGCTTAACCGCTGAGCCACCCAAGCATCCCAGGGTTTTTATTTGTTAAAGTCAATATTTTGATGCTCAGATTGTTCCAGCTTTAATTAGTGGAAACACTTTCAAGCTAGCTCTTGTGATCTTTTTACACGTTTCCATTCTTATTTAGGTACTTTCTTCCTACCTTGCACTACAAGATATTTCACTCACTGGCTTCATAGTTTATAGCATGGAATTCCTTGGCCTTTGGTGTCCATTTATGATGCCCTTTGTCTCTTCATGGATATCAGAATGCTTATTTAACTCTGTCTTCACCAGATTCATGAGGCTTCTCAAGATCCTTTCAGTATCCCTGCTTGGCTGTGTCCTGTCTCTTCTATTTTGACACCTATCAGATATTTCCTTTGCTTTCTTGAATCTACCACAGCATGAGATTCTGTATGATGCTGCACCCTGTGGACATTTAATAAGTATTGATTGATTTATAGACATATACAGAACACCTTTCTGCATTGTAAACCTCAGGAAGAAGAGAAAGCTAAAAAATTACTCAACCTTTCCAATTATTAGCACCATAAGGACCTGCAGGGCACAAGATTTTGGATGAGGATCCTAGGATCATTAATTGTCAGAGTAGTCTGATTGTTAGCAGGATACCTATAGTGAGGAAAATGTGTTTGTACTTGCTGAGCAGAAGACTAATGTAGCAAAAAGATATTTAACATTGAAATATACCTTAATCAGGTATTTTATACTTTCTCGTGTATTACATTTATATTAAATATCACTGCTATTTCTCTCACCTGCCACTTCCACCTGGATAGCTTCCCTCCTTATTATCCCTATCTTGCTCAGTCATCTTTGTCTGTGTGGGTTTCTGTCTTCAGACAAGAGAATGAAAAAGAGATGGGGAAGAAAAGACAAAAGTAATAGAGAAAATGTTTAAATGATGTAAAGCTAATACGCATCTGAGCACCTATGGTTGCTCAGCAAGCAATGTTGATACAAAGAAGGAAAAGCTATGTTTGGGAATTGTGACACTAAAGAATGTCATGGTGTTAGACACATAAAAATAATTTTGTGGGCACTTTCTTCATTTTCTCTATAATAGGTTATTTGCTAAAAGAAAATACTTTTCATGGAAGGCTGGGCATTCTTCAAAACAAAGCAGTACAAGATATATTTTAATGTAAAGAATGCAGACACTAGAATTAGTAGGAGTTGCTGTTTCTGCTCATTGGCTTTGAGACCTTGAGCAAGACCATGAATATCAGTTCCCTCATGTGAAAATGGGAGATAGTAATATCTATTCTATTATGGTATTGTCAGGCATGGAGACAATAGTAGAGTGCTAACACATAGTAGATACTTAACAAATGTTGCTATTGGTCTACCAGATCCTAGAATTCCATGCTGGTAAGAACCCTCTGAGGGTATTATTATAAAAACAAAATGAGACAAACAGGTCTCCAAGCTTTTCTTTAGAGATTCTTATTCACTCAGTCTGGGAAGAAATCTGGGAATATCTTCTTTTCTTTGTAAAATTTCTTTTAGTGAACACTTGAGGCTATTTTTATCATCAGCAAAGGTAGGCAAACATGTAACAGAATATCCAGTGCAGCATGGGCCTATCAAAGGGGAGGTTGCCAGTACTGATGAAACCTATACCCATATGATCATGATGCCCGCGGTCTATTTCTAACTCATAATTTTTCTAAGCTCCTGTCCTCTTTCTATTTTACTGCCTACTTTATATGTTGTACATGCCTTTGAAGCTGGAATATCCAAAATCCAGCTTAGCTGTTCCTTTATCACTTACCTTTCAAAGAAGGGAGCTCTTCTTTGTTTCCATTTTCAGGAGAGGCACAATCATCCTTCTAGTTTTCTAACTGAGATGAGAAGGGCATCTTCCATCTCTGCACCATCTCTTCCAAATGATCTCCTGCCCCAAAGGTCATTTTCAAAGAGTGATAAAAAAATACAAAACTAACCATGTTTGGAAATTTTTAATGTCCCCTACAAATATTCAGAATGAAATACAAATTTCTTATGGAAACATTTGAGATCTTTTATCATCTAACCTTAGCCTTTCTCTTTTAGGCTCGCCTTCTACACAGTATTCCTTCCTTACTCTTCTCTCTAGATAAATCACAATACTTGCTTCTTCCCACAGGTTTTAAGGCCTCGTACTGACTTGACTATGCTGTTGGCAATCTTTTTCTGGAATTATCTATCAGCTGCCACATTTCACCTAACTCCAATAAACTCCTCTATTCTTAGTTTTTTAGATATCTGCCAAGTATCCTAAAAGACTCAGATCAAGCATTACATGTTCCTGAAGCTTTTCTGAGGCCATTTCCCCACATCTGCTAATCTTTCTTCTAGGACCTTCTTCTATAGCTCTGATAATGCTTTATTTTAAGCATCAAGTTTCTAATTTATTTTCTTTTAGACTGGATTTACTTTGAGAAGAATATATCTTAGTCATCCTTATTTTCTCAGTTATTTGAGAAACTTGTGATATATGGAAAGCTCCCACTAAATATTTGTTGAATGAATGAATTGGGAACCAAATAACAATTTCTTTTTTATTCACTAACAATTCACATTTATGCACTAACAATTCACACTCAACAATCAAAGTAACACTAGTTATTAAGATCTCATCCTAATTAAAATTACATAGATTTATCTTTATCTCAGACACATTCTGAGAGTAGAGTAGGATGTTTCCCCTTAAAGATTCTATAAAATATAGGTTATTATCATTTTTATCCTCATAAAATTTGGAAATGAGAAGTGGGAATGTTTCTGAGATTATTTCTTAATTCTATTTCAGCAGATATGGGGAAGGATAGCCTGGATTTTATCTGTCCCACTTAGTGTGCCTTACTTCATGGATCATCCGATCACTAGTGACAACTTACAGTTAATTATTTCTTCCTGTCACTAATGTGAGTAGACATACTCTGTCAGTAGAAACAGCTCAGGGGAAATGATTCAGAAAGAAAAAAAAATCACAACTTTTTACTTAAATATCCAGTCAGTGAGTGTGCGTTTATTGATTTTTTTTTTTTTTACTGATGATCAAAATGGCTAATTTATATTGTCACTATCCTTTGCGTGATTGGGAATATGTAGACCTTAATGATTTGCATGGCAACTCCTGAGGAAAATACCTCAGAATGCAAAAATGGTGGTGAATTTACAGTGTTTTGCTTGGTCGTTTTCGGGAAAGCCTTTTTCTCCAATTTGAATGTAATTTGTCTTCTGGAAGCAAATGAGTTTCATTATAACAGTTCATTATAGCATGGACTTCAGCATAGCAGTCATATTTTTTGATCCATTCGAGATGGCTTAGACTACAGAGTATATAATAATATACACTGTACTACTTATTGCATGAATCCATACTATTGAAAAGTATTTTACAAGAAGGCTTTCCTTAAAGGCTTTCTTATGTGGGGTAGGGGATAGTGACAGTATCTGTCTTGTTTACTAATGTACTCATATACTAGTAGTATTAAAGTATTAATATAATATAATACAATACACACACATGTGTGTACACATACATTAATTGGAGAATAAATGAATGCAAGTTATGATGGCTAATGTCAAGGATAAAGAATTGGGAAATTTATTAATCATCCTCTGTAAATTTCCAACTAAAAGTAATAATCATGAAACATGTTGTATATTAATAATAGACTAGCATTGAACATCAATAACTAATCTGTATTGCATAAAAATGTGTACATTTTAGTTTTACCCAGATAGCTAAGATCAGACAACATTTCTTCTAGAAACCTCTTATTAAGACAAAAAACTTGATTTAGACATACTCAGTTTTACTTTCGATGAAAAGAAGGATTAATTTATTTGTTCTTCCCTGCTGCAATTAGTCAACACAATTTGCAGCTTAAAAAAAATGAAAGATACACTTACATAATAGAACTTTAAATGATAACATTTGTTTACTAATTCAAAAAGACATTGTTAATGAATAGAATGAATGTCTTAAGATTTTTTCTCCCCTCACACTAGTAGATGGGCTTTAATATTCTACAGGAGACTCAGATTTCCAATTTTTCCAAGCTCATTAGACTTTAATGGTCCCTTATCACTGTCGGCATTGTCAGGGATTGGACAAAAGTCCAACAAAGCTGCACATTAATTAGGCAAAGACATGAATGTCCTCCTCATAGCTTCTGCATGTACAGCTGTGTGCCAGCTCCCACCAGAAAGCAAAATAGCAGGAGTTAGACATTTTATAAGGTTTTACATTTTAAATAAGGACATGGAAATGTTAACACTTTACTTTCTTTAAGATTGTGGAAGGAAGGTTCATTTCCCCTCCCAGTTTTATTTCCTCCACAATTATTCTCAAAGCAGTAGGCAGAGAAATGGCTGACATATTTTGAATTCATAAAACCAAAGGCATTTTTCATTCATTTCTGAATTAATACTTTTGCATCCATATATTCTGAGAGAAATCAAAATTTTAAATTTTATTATCATGATCAAAGACTGATTAGTATTGTTAGTACTCTCTCAACTTTCTTAAGCAAGGAATAGAAAATGAATCTCAAGGTAGATTCGGTAAATGGGGAAGTATTCATTCACATGATAAAATTATAAAGAGAGCTAGGGTGAAGGAGCCATAGGGAATTATGGGAACCAGGAATTTGTATATTTGAGGATTTGTACTCTATTCTCTTTCTCCCTTCCTCTCCCCTCCTCCTAGTACTTTCCTTCTTTTTTTTGTTTTTGTTTTTGTTTTTTTTTTAGATAGATTTATTTATTTATTTATTTATTTATTTATTTATTTATTTATGATAGAGGGAGAGAGAGACAGCAAGTAAGCAGCAGAGAGGGACAAGCCGACTCCGCACTGAGTGCAAAGCCTCATGCGGGTCTTTATCCCATGACTTTGAGATCATAACCTGAGCAAAAATCAGGAGTCAATAGCTGAACAGACCAAGCCACCCAGGCACCCCTTGTTTTCAGTTTTATATCGGTGTTTGCCATAAAGTAAAGGTTTTACCCTCCAGGAGCTTCAGGCTTACCTTATATAGCTTTGTATCTAAGGAAGCGAGATGCTTCCTCTCAACTTCAGTTGGGAAATATTCAAAGGAAAAAGCAAACAAAAGAAAAAGAGAATAAGAATAGTCTCTGGCTAGTCACTGAGCCAGAGCAAATACTGACAAACACAAAAATAAATGTTCAGATCATGCTTCTTTTCTGAGGGATAATCTTTTGTTAGTTCATAATCCTATATGATGCTTATGTCACCACAAAGGAAACCATAATTCTGAAATATACAGAATGATACACTTTTTTTAACCTAAAGAAAGCTAATGGCTTCATGAAGGCACAATTTATTACTTTTTAAAAAAGTGAACAGATGAATAACGAGATAATAAAGTATGATAGAATTCCTCTAATTGAATTTGCTTGGAGTTGGAAAAACTGCAAGAGATCTAAGTCATTTGTTCTTGACATGCCCTCCTTCTTACCCTCTGCCCTGCCATACAAATTCATTAATCATTCCTTAGTCTGTTGAGAAGCCTTAACAAGTTATGGTGTTCCAGAGGCCTAATTGTATAGAGGCCTATATTAACCATGTGGAAGCTGAATATACAAATAAAATCAGAGAGAACTCAAGAATGGCAGAAAAATTCTGAAGGATTCTGAATCGTCCTTATCCCAGATTCAGTACTAAACATCTGACATTATATCCCTCGGGAAAGAAGTATGACTGGGTCAGTTAATTGCCTGATGGCTGTCTTAGTTTTAATTTGATTGCCATTAAAAAAATATCTCCTTATATTTGGGAATATTCTTATTTAGTCACTTTTAACTTTCCCATGTTCCCTCCCCCAAAGAGACTACAGATTGGGAAAGGCAACAGATGGAGAATGAATGTAGGTTCTTCCTATAATTGATATGTAGCCTAGATCATGGAGGAGTCTACCCATAGTCTATTTTGAATATCAAAGGAGGAGACCGGATCTTGGAAACATAAACACCTGGAACCTATCTTAATTCTTTACAGTGTGCTTGTATGGAATAAGGAAGGGTGAACTTTGAGAAGAGATGGAAAGATACTGTAATAGAGGTAAAGAAGGAAAGCTGTGTTTTTTGTTTTGCTTTTTTTTCTATGTAAGGTTGGGCCAGAACAGTGTTCAAATGTCAAGGTATGGGGACATCTATGTCTAATTAAATTTCCTGTGAGCCTTCAGGTAAGATTAATCCTTTCTACTTAAATTCAGGATTTTAGAAGACATGTTATTAGAGGCATAAGTGCTGGTACCTTCGCCAATAATATTTAATGAAAGTTTATTAAATGGCAGGCACTAACATATTTAAAAGATAAAAGAAAGCGGTGATGCAATCCTGTGATTTAAAAAGTTTAATTTCTTAGTGAGTCAAGTAGACAAAAAGGCATGATAAAGTAATACAAATATGTAAGGATGCAGTAGGGGCATGGCTGATGAAATCAATTCTATATGTGGTAAAAAGAGATCAGAATTTACAGAAGTTACATTTGAGCTGAGTCCAAAGATGAGTAGGCATTTGCCAGGGAGACCAGAGGAAAGCATTCCAAGTTGAGCAAGCAGAATCAGCAAAAGTGTGAACTATTAAGGTCCATTAGGGGAACTGTCAGCATTTCCTAACGACTGGCATATAAGCTAAAGGTGAAGATCTGTAAGGTCTTATACCATGTCAGAATCCTGGATTTTTTTTTTCCTATGGTAAAACTAAGCTGATCAAGATTTGCATTTTCTTAAGATCACTTAGTTTGGACGATTGATTATGACAAGACATGAAGCAAGGAGACAGGTTAGGAGGCAATTGTACTAGTCTAGATGTGACAGTGAAGTGGCCTGAACTGGGTTGAGGATAGGGATGGATGGTTAGGCCTGTTTACCTGCAAATATTATATTAGCATTTTTGTAATTGTTAATGTCATGGAATTGCCTGGTGTCTTGTTAAAATTTTAATTTCTTTGATTATCATTAATGGCCATTTATATTCTTTGTGATTTTTCTCATATTCTGTTTGACAGAAACTGCCAGCTATTACTATTATGTTCTCTCTCGTTCTCTCTCTCTCTCTCTCTCTCTTTAGTTGGGAATAAGCTCACAAATTTTATCTGGACACATAGTTATTGAGATAAAAACAAGTTCCAGGCTTCTTGGCAGCTGGAGTGGTCCTGTGACTGCTTTCTGGCTAGTGTGTTCTGAGCAGTATTGATAGTGTGACCTCTGGGTCCATAAAAAGAAAGAGAGAGGGATGCTGTCTACACTCCTTTCCCTCCTCCTTTTCAGCTGGAATAAGGACATGATGGCAGAAACTGGAGCAGCCATTGTAGCTCACAAAATGGAAGATGCATGTTAAGAGTAAAGAACCACAGGTAGAAGGAGCCTGGTGCTTACCACCATCCCGTTGAGTTGCCATGTCAGCCCCAATATGTTCATGCTTCATGCTCAGTTCTTGCAGCATGAAGGAGAAATTAATTTCTATATTTTTTAAATCCCTGCCATTTGATCAACTGGTATAGCAGTTATACCTTTATCCTTACAAATATATAGTGTTTGGATTGTGTTTGTTAATTTATAAGAATTCTATATGTGTATATGTATATAATTTTATTTATGCATGTATATGAAGTATTTGAATCATTCTGTGTTATAAATATGCAATACTTTTTTTTCCCATTTTGTCCTTTTCCTTTTACATTTTTAACTTTTTTCAGCAGTTAAGATTCAAAAACTATTTCTTCTGGAAACTATTGTAATTTTCCTTCTTAGATGAATTATTTTTTTCTCTTTTGTTTCTTCTCTCACCCTTAAATCTATGCATTACTTAAAGTCCTGTCCTTCAGTACTTTCTTGCTTGAAAAAGATTCTCTCCCTGAATCTTTATCTAGGTGCAGAATTTCAAATATTTTATTGCTCAGGTATATAGGAGTCTGAAATACAGTTCTCTCATCTAAGTCACTCTTCTGAGCTTTAGACCACTAACTTGCTAACTATCTGCCTTACAAGGTGCTGTGGGCACTGTGTGTTTAACATGTCCAATATTATGTTTATTGTCCTCACTCCAGATCACATCCTTCTCCTTGATCTCAGTTTACATCAGTGGTACAAACATTCTCTAAGGTACTCAGACTTAAAACCCTGGAATCATGTCATTCTTTTCCTTCATTCCTCACAGCCAGGCAGGTGTCAAATTCTATATATACCTTCTCTGATGATTTCTTTACTTCTTTCATAGTCTACTGCAAATACCCTAATTCAGGCTCCAAAATTTGTTATATCCTTGACTAGAAAACTGATAAGTTTTTGTTTTTGTTTTTGTAATGGATCCAACCACCTTGGCTTTCCATAATTCTAGTACAGGGGTTGGCAAACATTTTCTGTAAATGGCTACATAGTAAATATTTTTTATTGAGGGTCATATAGTCTCTGTTGCAGTTACTGGATTGTGTACTTATAGTATGAAAGCATCCATAGACAATTCTTTTTTTTTTTTGTAAAGATGTTATTTATTTATTTATTTATTTATTTATTTATTTATTTGAGAGAGAAAGAGCAAGTGAGAGAGAGAGAGAGCATGAACAGGGTGAGGGAGAGAGGGAGAAGCTCCCTACTGATCAGGGAGCCTGATGCAGGTCTCGATCCTGGGACTCAGAGATTATGACCTGAGCCAGTGGCAGACACTTAACCAATTGAGCCACCCAGGTGTCCCAGCCATAGACAGTTCTTAAATGAATGGATAAGGCTGTGTTCCAATAATACTTTGTTTACAAAAATGGCAGTGGGCTGGGTTGGCTTAGAAACAATAGTTTGCCAACCTGTATTCTAGACCAATGAACAAGAAGATAGTTCCTGTCCCCCAGGTAACTTCTAATTTAGACAATTTATGCAAAACAGGAAGAAGCAGATAAGTAAATGACCAAGATTATGACCCATTTCATTACTGTAGTAAATATGAATAAGCCAATGGAATGGATGATATAACAACAAAGGAGTAAGAATTCTCTTTAATATTGGATGGCCAGGGAGAGATTCTCTGAGGAGGCAGAAGCAAGTCAAAGGCCCCATATTGTGAAGATTTGTTTGTTTAAGGAACTTGTTAGTAGGAGGAGAAGTCAGAGAGGTTTCTCATGTTGGCAGGACCTCTTGGAGGCCTTCTACAAAGACCATGGTAAGGATTTGGGGTACTATTCTATATCCAGTAGAAAATGTCTAGAAGATTTTAGGGAGGGAAGTGAGAAGTTTTGATTACTTTGAGAATGGATGTGAGAGGGTTGAAACATGGAGGCAGGAGACAAATGAGAAGGATATTGTCGTAGTGATTCAGTCACTAATGAGTATGCTTTAAGTGCATCTGTCATTGATATGGTTGCAGTGGAGAGGAGGCGAAATAGAATATATTTTGTAGGGAGACTAATACAACCTATTTCTATTAGCTTGAATGCAGCAAGTGAAGGAAGGGAAAAATGAGGATGATTTCTAATATTTTGGCTTGAATAATAGGATGGTGATATGTATTGTGGCATAGAAAAATTAGGAACATGTTAAAAGAAAGGTGTATGATGAACACAGGGAAAATCAAAAGACTCTTGACTATGTTTAGAAATGCTGCTGAGATAAGAGGGATATGAGTGTTAGATATTGTGAAAGAGAAGTGACTGATTTTGACAAGAATGATTTTAGCAGAGTGCTAGGGAAGAAGACCCATTTATAGTGAGTGAAGAAGAGAATGATCAAAGTGAAGTGTAGGCAGCAAGTACAGATACATTTCATGAGAATTATTGTTTTAACTATTTGCTATGGTACCTAACACGATGCTCTATGCATATGAGATACTAAATAATATTTGTTAGTTGCTACTTAAACTACTAATGCTTGAGCAACAGAAAGGAAATGGTTGCTCTCGGTATTTTAAAGAAAAAAAGAGAATGATTATAGACATTCCAATCCTGGTGAGAAGCTATAGCAAATCTGAAAAATCAATGTGTAATCATATGAAAAATCACAGTGTATTAGCTGAAAAACATTTTGGTCTTAGAACAATATTTATATTGACTGTATTATTTCTTTGCAATAGTAGCATACTATAGTGAGAAAAAATAGCTCATATCCTTCACTTTGTTGAGGCCTTCAAGTCATTTCTTTATTCAAAAAAATGACATCTAAAAATAATTTTAAAAGAGGGGCACCTGGGTGGCTCAGTTGGTTAAGTATCTGCCTTTGGCTCAGGTCATGATCCCAGGGTCCTGGGATGCAACCCACATTGCATCAGGCTCCCCGCTCAGCAGGGCGTCTGCTTCTTCCCTCCCTCGGCCCCTACTCCCACTCATGCTCTTTCTCTCTTACTCTGATAAATGAATGAAATCTTTTAAAAAATAATAATTTTAAGAAAGAAAAAATAATATTTGAATGTCTAGTCTCTGTCATACTGAACCAAGCAAAAGATTTTAGTGTCTTTGATAGTCATGTCTTCAGGTGGAGAAGGCATGAGTTAAGTCTATATTAGGTAGATCCCAAATGAAGAAGGCATCAACATTATATGGGAAGAGATATCATAATGTTTCCCCTGGGATCACTTTAGTTTCATAATTAACCATTTGATGATGCAGTTGAAATGTTGCGTACTAGAGTTGTTTGGGAATCACTACCATTTCAGAAGACCAAATGGTATTCAAAATGATGACAAATTACAGTGTAAGTTTTGGAAGAGGTGAGAATAAATTAAACAAACCTAGAAACTGTCATATTGGTATTGTCTGGGAAGGACATGTACACATTGCAGTGTAGTTGATGTTACATAGGGTTGCAAAGACAATAAATGAAGATCTCTGACTTTGAGGAATTTATAATCTAGTTCAGTTTGGCTGAAGCGTAAGATTTACAAAGGAAAAGAGTGAAGGATAATGTCTGAAGGATAGATTAGCATCACATTTGTGGAGGGTATTAAAAAGCACGATAAAAAGTTTGGACTTTATTCAGTAGTCCATAGGGAATCTGTGAAGGTTTTTGAACCAGGGAGTAACAAGATGGTTATTCTTTAGAAAGATTAATCCCGCAGAACTGCCAGTCAGAGAGGGAGAGAAAACACTGAAATTAGGAAATAAATTAAGATGTTAATTCTATTTAATATCCCTATATGTCCAAATAAATACCTGGTTACATTATTACTATCTCCTTTTATAAAAATGAAATATTCTTTCAAGTATCTTGCAGCCAGCTATAAAATATGTGATAAATGAAAATAAAAATATTCTTGTACTGTCCCATTCTTATTTTGAGTTTATTTACTGATTGACTAGCCCAGCACTTCATCTAAGGGATCACTGCTATTTTTCAGCTGTTGCTATATGCCAGGCACTGTCCTATGTGCCTGACAACTGTGTCACTGATACGTACCATGCCCCTATGGGGAAGGGATTTTCACCCCTTTTCTACTTAGCTGGAAACTTAAACCTATAAAAATCTAGTTCACCCAGATAAGGACTCAGACCCAGTTGTTTCTCTACAGAGCCTATGCCTTCTCTTAAACACTTTATCATTGGATTTCACTAAAATGGCAATTTGTTCTCCAACAATTTATATGAAAAATAAGCTTTTGGGGGCACCTGGGTGGCTCAGGTCTGCCTTTGGCTCAGGTCATAATCTCAGGTCCTAGGATTGGCCTCCTTGCTCTGTAGGGAGTCTACTTCTCCCTCTTCTTGTGCCTCCTGTACCTACTCATGTTCTCTCCCTCTCTTTCTAAAAAAAACAAAATAAATAAATAAATAAAATCTTTAAGAAAAGATAAGCTTTTATAGTAGTGTGCTACTAACAGCTCTTGGAACACCCACTCAAACAGTTTTCTTAGTGTTACTTAGTTTGTTGTTTTCTCCCAAGTTTAATTTTGAAATTAAAATCTATTTTCTTTTTCCTCAGGAGATTGTGAAGTTATAGCACACAAGTGCAGTATGGTGTAGAGTTTTAGAAATATATATGAAACAATTTCAGTGTCTGCCTATTTATATAAATAGAGCTTGTAAGTCTCTGTGACATTAAATAGTGGTCAGGTTACATGGCTGGGTCCCTGAGATTATGGCTGCCTTTTTCTGCAGAGCATAAAAGTTATATTTAGAACTAGTGTTTATTTCACTGTTAGAAGTCTTTTTTTAACCAAATTTTGCACTCTGAAAGCCTTTTCTAGGTGGAATTGAAGGAGAATAATGAATAGTGAAAAACCAAAATATTTAGTGAAAATCTATGCATACAAATGGACTGTCCTCTTTTTATAACTCTTTATGTTGCATATGAAACCATTCCTGGAATTGTTCTAAGAGAAGGAGCATAACACTAGGGATTGCAGATGATTTAAAGCTTTTGTTCACTTTTTTCTCTCTTTGTGAGTATCCTTTGAAGCTATGCCACACACAAGAAACAATAGCCAAGTACATTTCTTAATTCCGAGGCAAGCTAGAACTTTCTGAATGCAGGGCTTCTCTGATAAGCTAGACCAAAATGCTTCCAAATCACTAGTCTCTGGGTTTAGAACACCTCAGTCTTCCAGACAGACTCTTAATCTCCTTGCCCAGTCAGTCCCATTAGTTGGAAGTACCTACCCATCCACAGGGAGAGACACCAGAACAGAGAGGGCCTGTATGGGCATCTTTGCCTTAGTGAGAGACACTTTCATGTCTACTTTCCACAAGGGGGATAAAAACGCAAGATAAATGGTGTAACAAAAGAAGGTGTAAATCCTCTTGGCAGACAATGAAATGAAGGGGAAGAGAGGCTCCCATGTGGTTGGCTTTCAAGGCACAGTAACCTATCATTTGGAAAGCACAATGACTATCTCAGGCTCTAACCAATCATGTCACCAGCCTTCATTTGGTGAGGAGTTAATAAAGGATTGCATATAGGGTTGAAAGAAATCTCTGTAATACTTCTGTAAATGGGAAAGAGGTGTAAAAAGTCCATTCTCATTATAGTCTCATTCTCATTCAGTCCTATATTTGATAGGGCTGAAACATGAACAAAAAGGAAAAACGGTCCCTGTTACACAACTGTACCCAATGAAACAGTACTGAAAGTTATCTTAAAAATTTGGCCCTGCATAATAAAGAAATACAAAATAATTATATTTGACCTGTTTCAGAGGTAAATTGTGAAATAATTAAGAAGCATAGAAAAAAGTAAAATGGATAGTTATAGCACTTAAGCAACAAAACAGATGAACAAAGAAAGGGAAGAAAAATAAGATAAAAATGGAGGCAAATCATATGAGACTCAATATAGGAAGCAAACTGAAGGTTGCTGGAGGGGAGGGGAGTTGGGGAAAGGGGCAATTGGGTGCTGGGCATTAAGAAGGGCACTCGATGTAATGAGCACTGGGTATTATATGCAAATGATGAATCACTAAATTCTACCACCGAAATTTAAATACAATTTTTTAAAAAAGAAAACCACAAACTTTCTATAGAAGTATATAATTAATTTATAGCCAAACAAATGTGTTAGACACAAACAATTAACTAGATAGAAGAAGTAGTTATCAATCTAGCTAGTGATAGTAATTACCATCTGTTGGACAAGAGTGCCAAAGCCCTGGTTAAGGACATTACTGCTTTATCTCATTTAATCCTGGAGAATCATATTACATAGAAATTGTTAGTATTCTTATTTTACACTGTGGAAAAGTAGAGCCTTACCAAGGTTTAAATAACTTTGTCAAAAACATGCAGCACATAGCAAATGTAGGAACTAGGGCTGGTGGATATCAGTTTTCATACTAGTATCAGCTAGTATGAGCTGATATTTATCAGGCTTGAACAAAGTTCCAGCAAAAGGTGTAAAAGTGAAAAAATATCTGTGACAATTCTGAAGACTTTGGATAAGAGAAAGAACAAGTATTCCATCAGTTAACATGATTTTCTAAGAAACTCCTTGGGAGAAAGACTCTTGAATTTTCTTTCTGTGCATAATTTTGAGAAAAGTTCACATGTTTGAAAAGTCCAATGTAAAATCTCAACCACCATGAATACAGTTTTGAGTAATTTCTACAGATATTCACAACATTCACAATGATACAAAACAGGAGGAAAAAGTTAATGTCAAAGCAGCTATTTCTAGGTTTTTAGAGATACACTTCCAGATGAATGCCATATGCTTAAGCCAATAATGCTCCTAGCCCCCCCCCCCCAAATTAAATTCCATTACGTCTTTCCAGGCCTCAGGACAAGTGATAATTCTGGGTGATATTGGTCTCATGCAATATCATGCTTCATGGCTCAGCACCATAGGAATTCAAAGGATATCTGGATTATCTGTTTTATCAGAGCCTTGGGCATAAAATTTAGATCCACATGGTTAAAAGTGTGCACTCCAGAGAAGTTACCAATTTATGTATAGGAGCTATGCATTCCTTCTAAGTGAATGTAGGTTATCTCAAATTTATGAATGACTAAATCTTCAAGGCAATCATCATCGCTAGCTTCTAAAATGCTCCTGGCAAACGTCCTAAAGTGATAGTAGCAGATATGGCCAACACTCCAGTAATTCTTACCAGATCTTCCCAGTTGAAGCATTAGGTTCTTTTATCTAATTGTGTTCGGAAAAATCAGTTATTTTATTATGAAATGTTTAAAAGGCAGCAGAAGCAGTAGTAGTAGTGATAACAATAGTAGGAGAGTATTAGTAGTAGCAAGTGTAGTTTAAGATGACTGAAGCCATATTATGCCAACTGTGAAAGACATTGTATAATTTGATAAATAATTTTTAAGCATAACTAAATATATATCATAATACTATATCTAGTGATTCATTCATCCATTTTGCTTAGTAAATTAAGTGACTGAGATACAATAGCAGTGCAGAGAAGGTCCTAGCCTTATGGAGTGTACTACAAAAGAGAAGAGAGTCAATAAACGAGTAAAATAAACACAATTAATTAATGACATAATTATAAGTTGTGAAAAATAGTGCAATACAAAGAAGGTGATGTGATACGAAGCAGAGAACTGAGTTCTTGCCACTCTTGACAATGTGATCAGAAGAGCCTCTGGTGAAGTGAAGTGACATTTTTGCTTGCTAAGAGTGTAGGCACACACAGAGCAGTGAATTACAAAGGCTCTAGGGCACGTAAGAGCTTGTCTTGCTCAAGGAACAGAAAGGAGACCATTGTGGTTGTGAGTGAGAGTGATGACATTGGAGAAGTAGCAGGAGCTGCATCATGCATGGCCTATAGGACAAGGTAGCCTCATTTTTATGTTATTCGACAAGATTTCATTCTACATGTAATGGGAACAATCGAGAGTTTTGAAGGAGATTGAGGGTCTGAGTGGCATTTTCAAGATCAGTCTGGCTGCCAAGAGAAGAACAAAGTTGAAATGATACAAAAAGTTACTTCAGAAATCTCATCAAGAGATAAGGCTTGGACCAGAATAATGGTGGAGATAAAAGGACCAAGGATGATGGAGAAAAAAGGATAAACCCCTGTACATTTTTAGTTGAGCTGATAGGCTCTTCTATTGATAAGATATAAGAGGGAAAGGGAATGATTCCTGGGATTTTGACTTGAGAAACTGAGTGATGATGAGACCATCTATATGAATAAGGAGGGTTCAGAGAGAAATAAAGCTTGTTTTCTGTTTTGGACATTTTAGTTTGTGATACCTATTAGTCATATAAAATGTCAAGTAAGCACCTAGGTATACAAATCTTTAGCTCAGAGGTCATATATGAGCATCACACAAAATGCCAGAGATTACCATGAAAAAAGAATCCAAATAATTCACTTTTTAGTAAACTCATGAATCATGCATGCCTCTGTTCATGCTCTGAGATACTATCTTAAGAGAGGCAAGGAGAAAAGCCCACCTGAGGAACTGACCTAATCCTAGGAAGTCTAACATTACTTTAGCTTAATTACTACTATTTAAATTATTATAAATATTAATTATATTGGGCATGTAGTTATTTTTTTCCCTGCTAAAGGATGGGTGGACTTGTATGGAAGTACAGATAATCTATAATAAAAGATAAAGGAATTTGCTTTTTCTTCAAATATACAGATGTAGTGTGAGTTAAATTTGTTTACCCTACATTATAGAACAATTTCTGTGGTTGAAAAAACTTCTTTCACAGATAACTTATTTTGATGATGTATGGAGAGCAGATAGACACTCATGCCACAGGAGAAGGCATTGGTCAGGGTGGATGGATGAACCCAGATATGGGTACATTTGATTATGACATCATCTTGATTTTGGCACTATTCCATGCAGCTTAGAAACACATGATAAATTAATGTTTATTTGTTTTGACCAGTGATCTGAGTGGCTGTCTCAACTGTTTTATGTTTAGCCTAACTTATTCACTGGCTTATTTGTAAGCAATATAGAAAAACTGGTATAAGGTCAGTCAAATTTCATTTTAAAGAGAGAGAAAGTGCTCATTCAGTTCATGGCTTTGCATGTTCTGTATCGCCAACACTCCTTCCTTGTCTCATTAATTCTAATATGACTTCTTGTAAAAACTGCTGAGTTCACCCCAGTCCATACATATGTGTGCTTGTCTGTGTTTATCCAATACTATGTGCAGGAATTCCATCAAAGTGCTTATCATATAATATTTTCTTTTTAGTTTTTAACTTCACAGTAGATAGAAGATTTCTTTGCCACAGGACCTTTTTGGGTCTTACTTGTCTTCAGATCCTCACTGTCTATTCCACAGTTTGTTATATATTGAATATTCAACAGTGTTATAGGAATATGTGAGTGAATGAATGAATCAACCAAATCAATGAGCTTCAGTGTAATTATCTCAGATGTTATCTTTAAAAAGTCAGGCAACTTAATTACTCAGTGGGTCAGTGATCAATTTGCAAGTAATATAGATCTAGCTTACAAATTTTAAGTTCTTTGAATGCTTCTGATTAATTGATAAACCGAGAAAAAGAAAATTTCCACATCAAGAAATATACATCATCATGAAAGGCACCAAATCTACAAAGATACTTTATTTGAAGAATGAGAAGAAATATTGACGGAGGCTTATATTGGAGAAATACACATTACAGTTACTTTATCAGTGAAAAATAACCTATTTTAAAAATGTGCAGTACTCAGAGTGCTTACATATAAGTCTTTGTTGAAATTTTTTTCTAGGTATATATCTGCATTTTAAGATGCTCTGCTTGCTTCTGTGATTTCCAAATTGTCTGCCATCTGTTGCTATTGCATTTTACCTACAGGGAATTTTGGAAGCTTGCAGACTAATTAAAACTCCATAATTGTCATCTGAAATGTTGCCTGTGATATTATCTTTAAATACATTTTTCTTAGGTAACTTCGTGAACCACATTTCTATTTTTCTCTTGCATAACTTTTTGAAGACTGTTTAAAGAATGGATATTTTCCTGCAACTCTGGAACTTTTCAGGTTATCAATGCTACAGCCAACATGAGAGCTCTCACTCCAAAAGTCATAGACTTTTATCTCATTAGAATTACAGCATTTTTTTATTTTTTTAAGATTATTTATTTATTTATTCATAGAGACACAGAGAGAGAGAGAGAGAGAGAGAGAGAGAGAGGCAGAGACACAGGCAGAGAGAGAAGCAGGCTCCACGCAACAGGCCTGATGTGGGACTCGATCCCGGGTCTCCAGGATCACACCCCAGGCTGCAGGCGGCGCTAAACCGCTGCGTCACCGGGGCTGCCCAGAATTACAGCATTTTTAAAGTATTGTCTTGCTTTGCAGAGGAGACAGGGAATTTATGCCAAATGTTTCACAAGCAAAGCCTCTGCGATAGAAGATACAAATGTATTGATTTTAACAGTTTTATTGAGGTATAGTTACAAACAATAAATTGACTAAATTTAAAGTGTACAATCTGGTAAAATCTAAGATTATATCTGTAATCAAAATATTAAACATTTCCATCCTTGCAGCTTTCCGCATGTCTTTCCTTTTCGCTCTTTGCTTTAGTAGTAAAACACTACTAATTTTACTAATTTTATTTGAATTCTATTTTTCTCCTTTCTGCTCCTTCCTTGAGCCATTTTCAGGGAATTTGTTCACAATATTTTTCATTCTCTGTATGTGAACTTTGACAACATTTACCTGAGTTCCCTCCTCAGAAGTTTTAGATTGTCCCAGCACACCATTAAGCTAAGGATGCTGGCTCATTATTGTTGTATTCTTATTGGGTTATGTTTGTTTTCTGAGTTTTGGACTTTCTATTTTATTTCTACTCTTTTGTTCTTTTAAATCATGTCTGTAGGAATCCAGAAATATCCTGCCATTTTGGTCAGAAATTTAGTAAAATTAATAAAACACTTTAGTCAGACCTCTATGAGTTATAAATACAGAGCTAATTTGTCTAACTCAAGTGACAGAGTAAACCAGATGGTTTGGCCTCTGAGGCCTTGACCCATCTATGGTAATCTTTTCTTCTCAAGGCATCTTCTATTTTTCTTGCTGTTTATAGTATATATTAAATTTGATTTTCTCTCTTAACTACTCTTTTTTTTGGCTTACTGTCTGTGTCGTATATATGTACTTCCTGCTGCCATCTGGCCCCCCTTCCCTAAATATTATTATTTGAGAATTACCAATGGCTACCTATAATCTCAAATATATGACATGTTGTTCTCTATTGTAGCACCCAGGTCTGGAGGTATTATTCTAAAGGGATAGCATATAGGTCACCATTATGAATTTGGGTTGCAAATGTAAAAGAAAGTTTGACAAATCATCAGGCTATGAATTAAAATGAGACATATTTATGAGGAGAATTGACATAGACTAAGGAGAGTTGATTAACAGGTAGGTCTGAAGCCTGTAGGAGGCAACAAGCCTGGAAAACTTCCCCAAATCCAAAGCCAAGAACTGTGGCACCTGTTAACCCAGTTCTTGGGGTCATTATTTTAAACATTTTATCCAAGAAGACTAGTCATTCAGGTTCAGCTTCTTACTTAACTGCATTATGCCTAATAGTTTGTCTTGCATTTTCTTTATATTGAGAGACCAGCCACTTGGGAAACAACTCCGTGTACAAGCCTTAGATTTTTTTCAATAATTATTATCGGTAACCATATATTTCCTTCTTCTTAAATATGAATCATTCATTCAATAAGCAGTTACTGAATGTTTATTATATGTTGGGCATTCTACCAAGAATCATTCCCGAGTAAAATAAACAGACTCTTTTCTGGTGAAGGTTAGTCTTCTATGCAAATAAATATTGTCATCAACAAATATGACAAAACTAGTTGTGGTAAGTCCAGATACATAAAAATCTGGATGTGAATATATAATGCTATAATTCTGCTCTCAATTACAATATATGTGGTTTTCCAAACCACCAAGTAATTCTCTGACAGTTCAGCTCAGTTCTGATAGTGTCTACCTGGAGACACTGTCACATCCCACATATGAAAAGCACAGTCCTATAAGACTTATAAGACTGCCTCCTCTACCCACCAAACTTCAGATGGCAACTGCAAGCCTAGGTTATGACCCAGGCTTCTATTGGATAGCTATAGAGGTTCCAATGACCCCCTCCTGGCTTCAGTTAATTTGCTAGAGTGGCTCACAGAAACACTTTACTTACTATGTTGCCAGTTTATCATAAAATATATAACTCAGGGACAACCTGATGGAAGAGATGCCTAGGGCAAAGTGTGAGAGAAGGGTGTAGAGCTTTCATGCTCTCTCCAGGTATGCTACTTTCCAAGCACCTCCATATGTTTACCAACTTGTAAGCTCTGTGAATCCAGCCCTTTTGAGTTTTTATGGAAGCCTCATTACGTAGGCATGATTGATTAAATCATTGGTCATGTTGATGGATGCAATTTCCTGCCTACCCCTCCCTGGAGGTCAGCTGAGTGGAACTCAAAGTTCCAACTCTCCAATCATGTGGTTGATTTCCCTGGCAACCAGCCCCCATCCTTCAGTGCTTTTCTAACTTTAAAGGTTACCTCATTAGCATAAACTCAAGTTGAAAAGGGCTTATTGTGAATATCAAGACACCTTTTTGACTGTAATCATTTAGGAAATTCCAAGGGTTTTAGGAGACCTGTGCAGAAAGGGGCCAAAATGAAATATGTATTATTATATATTACAATATCATAAATGACAGACAAATGTTTGAAGTCAATATTAAAACTAGCATTTGACAACTTTTAAAAAATTACTTAACTGTTCAAATAAATCTGCAGCCAAAACTGGTCAATGATTGCATGAAAATAAATCCATCTCTGCTCATTAGAGCCTCAATTTAATCTCAAACATAGTGTAGTATGGTTGTGCCCATAACATGTTAGTTGATTTGTGTACCCCTTATGTGATTAGTAGAATCTTTAGTATTCAGTTAAGCTCTCTAGTAAGGATGAGGAGAAAAGAGTTAAGAGGACTTTTCTCTAAAAAAATTATCTAGGAATGAAAATCAATCACTGAACCAGGCTATACATTAGAATATTTTTGTTTTATGACAGAAAGTTAACCTTTAAAATAGAAAATTCACAGAGATGCTGCATTTTAATGTTCATGAAAAATATATTTACAGTCTAATTCATTAAATTGGTTGCTCATATGCCCTGACCATCAATCCATTAACAATAAAGGACCATAAATCACAGGACATGTTAGCTATGTATTATAGATGGAGTGTTTTTTTTAATTAGCTTAATATATAGGAGTCTTATAGCCAGATTTTTTGAGTTGTACACAAAGTCCTAGATTGTGAAAATTGAGAACTATACTTATTACCACTATTTTATAGACTTGATGTACTTTGCAGGGTAAGACTGAGAAAACTGATTTTACATTCTAACTTATACATTGGCCATTTATTATGTAGACTTAGCTAAGCAGTTTACTACCTGATGAGAAAAATGACTCATAAAAGACTAGGTTAGATGGACTTCCTACATGCTCACATAATACCCATGATTTAGTCCTACTATAGGCTTTACCAGTCAGTGTATATATTGCCTTTTTTGTTTGCACCACAAGCTGCTTATTAGCCATAAATTGTAACATCAACTCAGTCTTTGTAAGTTACCTTACTATATCCCTAAACAAGTATTCTTTTATTCAAACCGTCTTTTATTCCCCCATTAAAGATCTTCTCCTTACCTGCACTAAAATTTCTGATCAGTTAATCCTTTCATTTTACGCAGGCCTATTTTTTATTTTTCTTCTTCCCCTGCATGGATATTCTGTGTACCTACCACTTTCAGCACCGAATGGCCATCTATTTCAATATTTCTCTGCCCAGGACCCTAAACCTCCATATTTTGTGTCAAAGCTAGTGCTAGTTGCAATCATGGGTTACATTATTTACCTTCTCCTTTTGTTAAAGATTAGCATAGGAAAAATTATGCAAATGATCTATAGCTGTACTCTGCTTTATATACAAAAAGAGGCTATTTTAATCACTCATTGAATAACTCTATTAGAACTCCTTACAGGCCCTTTGAAATTATCACATCTCATACTGAACTAGTTTCCATCCCTGAAAATCGACCTCTTTTTCTACGTAGGTACATCTGGTTAACGGCAGGAGCTGGTTGGTCAAGCCATGCTCATTGAAGTTGTTTGACTCATCTCTTTACCCTCAAGACATTAATAGTTGAATATCAGAAATATCTCTGATATGTGCCTCTCCTTTTTTTTTTTAACAATCATTGATACCATCCAGATTATTATTAACCCTTGCTGAATTATTATGCTCATCTCCTAATTGGTCTCATTGCTTCTCCTCTACATACAGTAACCCAGGTATACTGGATACTGACAGGCTTACCTTTCTAAAATACAAATTAATTTTCGTCAATATTTTGCTTTACTTTAAAGCCATTCCTAATAATTTATTCACAGTAGAATAAAATTAAAATTTATTAGCATAATAGAAACTTCCCTTTATAACTTGCTTCTACCTAACTTTCTAGGTTTACTTCCTCCAGGCTGGCCCCTCCTCTGTCGTACAGTTTAACTATATTGAACTCTATATGGAGCTCCCACTCTCCATGTACTTGCACACCATTCAGCCTTTCCTCATGCTGATTCCCCTCATTTCCTTCTCAACTTTGTTTGCCAGGGCATTGCCTGTTTATTCTTAAAGAGGGAGCACAAATGCCCCTCCTCCTATTAGTTTTTCCCTAATCTCCTCAGAATTAATATCTTCTTTGATCATATTTTCTTAGCATTTTATATACCTATATTATAAAATGTACAATATTCTTCACTTTCATGAATACATTTTTACTGAAGTATAATATACACTCAGTAAATGAACTGATCAATATATAGTCAGTGAGTTTTGACAAATGTATTCCTGGGAACTGACACCCAATGAAGATATAAAACATTTCCTTAACCCAGAAAGTTCCTTTGTGCTCACCTCTAGTCCCCCCTGGGGATGGAGATATTTTGATTTCTGTTGAGATAAGTTAGTTTTTGCCTGTATTTGGATTTTATATAAATGGAATCAGAGTATGTGGTCTCTTTTCTGGCTTTTTTCACTCAAAATAATGTTTTTGAGATCCACCTATGTTGTTGTGTATATAAGTACTTTATTCACTTATTTTAATGTTTATGAATATTTAGTTTGTTTACAGTTTTTGGTTCTTATGTGTAAAGATGTCGGAACATTTTGTACAAGGCTATTTGGGAGCATATGTTTTTATTTCTCTTGAGCAAATATCTGGGAGTGGAGTTGTTGGGTCATAGGGGAGGAGAATGTATTGGTCAAGATTCAATCAGAGAAGCAAAACCACAGGGATCATATATAATAAGTGTTCTCCTATGGGAATTTGACCCTGGAGAACTTTTGAAGCTGACTAGTTTCTATGATGCTATTGTGGGTATTTCTAGTTCTGTGGCCTAAAATAGGGGAGGAAGTTGAGAAGGAAAGATGAATGAGAAATGAGTGTGGGGAAATGATCAGGAATAAATAGGAATCTGCAAGTATAAGCAGAAACCCATGAGGTTGTACTGAAATCCAAGGTTTTAACTACAGTGCAGGGTGTGACCTATCAGAGAACCTGGTGCCTTTCATCAAAAAGCTAACTACACACCTGGCTCAAGAGTCAGATTAGAATAAGATTTGACAAGATCAGCTGGAGGAGTTGCTGACTTGGTTGCTGTATTGAACCACCAGGTTGAGCCAGTGGATAAAGGGCACCATGGGTGAGTTGCCATAACTCTTAATATTTAGCATCTACCCCTTTATTTTTGTGTAAAAATAATATGGCTACTGCTTCATTTTTGCTTTTAAAATCTTCCATAAAATGTTTTTGTTTGTTTGTTTGTTTGTTTGTTTTCTATAATAACCTGTGCAGAAGTCACTCTGTAGAAAGTGATCAATATTTTGGGGGGAATCAAACCTAAAGGATTCCACCTGTGTATGTTTTGTACATACCTCATTTTATATAAGAGCTAGACTTTTAAAGAATAAAACAGACATAAATATTTAAAGTTAACTCACTGTTTAAAATAATTCTATAGCCAATATTTATTATTCTTCATATTATTGCTCCAGATCCTTGCCAACCTTTATTGTTATCAGTTTTTATTATTTTAGCCTTCTAATTTTGGGATTGCATTTCCTTGATGACTAATGATATTGAATACCTTTTCATAAGCTTATTGGCCATTCAAATACCATTTATGGGGTTGTGCATGTCAGTTTGTCCAATTTATAAATTTGGTTATTTATCTTTTTATTATTGCTTATTATTTATGTATCATGTATTGGTTAGATGTATTCTCTTAGACCACAATTTACTTTTTGAATCCTGTTAATGAAGTCTTTTAATAAGCAGAAACATACACAGTTAGACAAAATGACATGTCACCACATTGATAGCCAGAGTTGATTTGGCTGATCTGGCTGGCGAGGGGGCAGTCCCCTTCCTCCCTCATCACTCCATGTGTGTCCCTCCCAAAGGTGCACACTTGGTGGAGGAGGACAACCTTCCCTGAAAGAGGAGGATTGTTCTTCACTTGAGGGTAGTTGAGTAGCTGCATTACACTGCTAGAACCTCCAGACAAGCTTTCAAGGTCCATTTGTAGGAAAATGTAGGATAGTCAAGCTTCTAAGCCTCCAGACACATCCAAATGAGGTGCTACATGTGGCAGTCTGCCTTTCTTTTAAAAAGAAACAAGAAATGAAAGAGGAGGAATAGTAACCAGCCTCATAGAAATACGAGCATTTATAAGAGAATATTATGAAAAATTATATTCCAACAAAGTGAGCAACCTAGAGGAAATAGATAAATTCCTAGAAACATATAACATCTCAAAACTAAATTGGGAAGAAATAGAAATTTTCCCCAGACTGATTACCAGCAATTGAAACAGTATTCAAAGAACTCCCAACAAACAAAAGTGCAAGACCCAGACAGCTTCACAGGCAAATTCTACCAAACATTTAAAGAAGACTGGATATGTATTCTTCTCAAATTATTCAAAAAAAAAGAAGAGGAAGGAAAATTTTCCAAATTCATTTTATGAGGCAAGTATTACCCTGATACCAAAGCCAGATAAGACACTACACAAAAACAGAACTACAGGCTAATATCTCTGATGAACAAAGGTGCAGAAATTCTTAATAAAATTCTAGTAAACTGAATCCAACAATATATTTAAAAAATTGTTTACCACAACCAAGGGGGATTTATTCCTGGGTTGCAAAGGTGGTTCAATATTTGCAAATCAATCAAGGCGATACATCAATTATTAAAATAAGGGATAAGAACCATATCATTAGATGCAGAAAGAGAATTTGACAAAATACAGCATCATTCATGATGAAAATCCTCAACAAAGTAGTCTTGGAGGGAACATACCTCCACAAAATAAAGGCCTTATAGGAAAAACCCACAGTGAAACATCATCTTCAATAGGGAAAACTAAGAGCTTTTTCTCTATGATCAGGAACAGGACAAGGATATCTACTTCCACCACTGTAATTCAACATAGTACGGGAAGTCCTAGCCACAGCAGTCAGACAACAAAAAGAAATAAAAGGCATCCAAATATGTATAGAAGTAAAACTTTTACTCTTTGGAGATGACATGATGGTATATATAGAAAACCCCAAAGACTCAACTAAAAAATCTGCTAGAACTGATAAGTGAATTCAGTAAATTTGCACTATATCCAATCATAGTACAGAAATCTGTTGTATTTCTATACACTAGTAATAAGCAGCAGAAAGAGAAAATAAGGAACCAATCCCTTTTACAATTGCACCAAAAGTAATAAGATACCTTGGAATAAACTTACCCAAAGAGGTGAAAGACACCTCTTACCAAAGAGGTGTCCCCTGAAACCAATAAGACATTGATGAAAGAGATTGAAGATGACACAAAGAAATGGAAAGACATTCCATGCTCATGGGTTGGGAGAAAAACATTGTTAAAATGTCCATTACTACCCAAAGCAATCTACACATTTAATGCAATCTCTATCAAAATACCAATAGCATTTTTTACAGAGCTACAATAAAACAATTCTAAAATTTGTATGGAACCAGAAGACCCGGGATAGCCAAAGCAATCTTGAAAAAGAAGAGCAGAACTGGCAGTATCACAATTCCACACTTCACGTTATATTATTTTTTTAAATTTTTATTTATTTATGATAGTCACAGAGAAAGAGAGAGAGAGAGAGAGAGAGGCAGAGACACAGGCAGAGGGAGAAGCAGGCCCTATGCTGGGAGCCCGACGTGGGATTAGATCCCAGGTCTCCAGGATCATGCCCTGGGCCAAAGGCAGGCACCAAACCGCTGCGCCACCCAGGGATCCCCTATAAAGCTATACTAATCAAGACAGTGTGGTACTGGCACAAAAATAGGCACATAGATCATAGAACAGAGTAGAGAGTCCAGAAATAAACCCACAATTATGTGGTCAGTTAATCTTCAACAAAGCAGGAAAGAAAATACATTGGGAACCACTTCAACAAGTGGTACCAGGAAAACTGGACAGATACATACAGGAGAATGAAACTGGACCACTTTCTTACATCATACATGAAATTGTACTCAAAATGGACTAAAAAACTAAAGGTGAGGTCTGAAATCATAAAAGTCCTAGAAGAAAGCACAGGCAGTAATTTCTCTGATATTGGCTGTAGCAACATTTCTCTCCATATGTCTCCTGAGGCAAGGGAAATAAAAGCAAAAATAAACTATTGAAACTACATCAACATAAAAAGTTTATGCACAGCAGAGGAAACAATCAACAAAACCAAAAGGCAACCTACTGAATGGGACAAGTCATTTGCACATGACATGTCTGATAAAGGTTTAGTACCCAAAATATATAAAGAACTGATACAACTCAATGTTAGAAAAACAAACGATCCAATTGAAAATGGGCAGAAGTCATGAACAGACGTTTTTACAAAGATATAGATATCCAACAGACACATGAAAAGATGCTCAACATCACTCATTGTCTGGGAATCATAAATCAAAACTACAGTGAGATGTCACTTCATGTAGTCAGAATGGCTAAAATCAAAAACACAAGAAACTAGTGTTGGTGAGGATGTGAAGAGAAAGGAACCCTCATGCTCTGGGCTGGGAATGCAAACTGGAACAGCCGCTGTAGAAAACAGTATGAAGGTTCTTCAAAAAGTTAAAAATAGAACTACCCTACTATCCAGTAGTTGTATGAGTAGGTATTTTCAAAAAAAAATACAAATAATTCAGAGAGGTACATATATCTCTATGTTTATTGCAGCATTATTTACAATAGCAAAATATGGAAGCAGCTTAAATGTCCACCAATACATGAGTGGATAAAGAAGAGGTGGTACGTATACACAAGGGAATATTAATCAACCATAAAAAGGAATGAAATCTTGCCATTTGCAAGAACATGGATGGAGCTAGAATAAATGCTAAGTGAAATATATCAGTCAAAGAAAGACAAATACCATGTGATTTCACTCACATGTAGAATTTAATAAAACAAATAATAAAAGAAAATAAGAGAAACAAGCCAAGAAACAGTCTTAACAACAACAACAACAACAAAAAAAAAAACCAAACTGATGGTTACTAGAGGGAAGATGGGTGAAATAGGTGAAGGAAATTAAGAGTACATTTATTATGATGAGCCCTGAGTAATGTGTAAAATTATTAAATCACTCTATTGTATACTTGAAACTATATAACACTGTATGTTAACTATACTAGGATTAAAATTTAAAAAACTTAATAAAGGTAAAAAAAAGAAATTTTTTCCTGTCTTAAGATCATGAAGATGCTCTCTTATGCTTTCTTCTAGAGACTTTGTACATTTGGCTTTATAATTAGGACTATCATCCATCTTGAATTAACTTTTGTGTGTGGTGTGAAATAAGGTTTGAGGCTGTTTTTTTTCTATTTGTTTATTCAAATTTTTTAAGTATTATCTCCTGAAAATTTTGGTTTTCCCCCTATCACATTGCCTAAGTGACTGTCAAGAATTAGTTGACTATTTTTGTGATTATTTCTAGATTCCCAATTTTTGTTTCATTGATCAGTTTGTCTATATTTGCACCAAAATCACACTATCTTGATTAATGAATCTTTATAGTAAGTCTTGAAATCAGGTCCTCCAACTTTTCTTTTCCAAGGTTGTGCTAAGTCATTTGCATAGCATATAGTTGACTGGGTTTGGGGGAGCCCATCCCCACCCAACTGAAAATAGAAGTGTAACTCTTGACTTAACTACTAATAGCCTACTGTTGACTGAAAGTCTTACCAAAAACATAAAGTCAATTAATACATGTTTTATATGTATCCAATATATGTTTTATATGTATCCAATATATGTTTTATCTTACATTTGCAGTATTGTACTGTATTTATTGAAAAATATCTGTGTATAAGTGGATCCATGCAGTTCAAACTTGTGTTAAGGTTCAACTGTATTAGTTTCTATTGCTGTGTGACAAATTACCATACACTTAGAACTTAAGATAATGCCATATATTATCGCGAGTGGGGGTTCAGGTACCGTTTATCACAGTGCACCCCTCAGGCTCTCAAAAGTCTGCAATCAAGGTGTTAGCTTGGGCTCAGTTTAATCCTAGGCTCAGGATCCTCTTCAAGTCTCACATGCTTATATTCGAATGCATTTCTTTGTAGCTATAGACTTATGATGGATGGCTTGCTTCTTCAGTAGAGTAGAGGATCTCTGAACTCAGGGGAGACCCAAACCCTCTGTAGGCCAGCTGAATCGCATGGCATTTTCTTCTCTTTTCCTGCCTCAGAACCTTGTCACAACCTTTTCTCTTTGCTTAAAATAATTTCCATGTTGGTAAAATCCATTTTTCGATCTATCAAGTGTTAAGTTCAAACAGCTTTTAATTTAATTTTTTAATTTTTATTTTTTATTAAAATATTTTATTTATTTATTCATGAGAGACAGAGAGAGAGAGAGAGAGAGAGAGAGAGAGACAGGCAGGGGGAGAAGCAGGCTCCATGCAGGGAGCCCAATGTGGGACTTGATCCCGGGACTCCAAGATCATGCCCTGGGCCGAAGGCAGGGGCTAAACCGCTGAGCCACCCAGGGATCCCAGCTTTTAATTTTATTTAGAAAAAAATTAAAACAAAAAAAATCTGTAAGAATAGTATAATGAACATATATTCAACTTCCACCTACATTCACCATTTATAAATATCTTCATCATTTGTGTGTATTTTATCATTCTCTGTCTCTATTTGTCTCTTTGTGTCTCTGTATGTATCTCTTTCTTTCTCTCTCCGTCTCTCTTTCTATGTTACATCATCTCAGGGTAAGCTAAAAATACCATGATCCTTCACCACTAAATAATTTAGTATCTGTCTCTTAAGAATAAGGTCATTCTTTTTATATAACAATAGTACTCTATCAAATTAAGGAGAATTAATATCAATAAAATACTTTCATTTAATATGTACTCCATGGTCAAAATTTGCCAGTTGGCTCCATGTTCTTTCTAGCAACTTTACCTTTCCCTCTAGGATCCTTTCCAAAGTCTTACATCACATTTAGTTTCTCTAGTCTCCTTTCATCTGAAATAGTCTCTCAACTTTTCATTATCATTAAAGAGTTGGGGCATCATTGATAAATCCAAGCCAATCTTTGTTTTTTTTTTTTTTCAATAATTGCCCGATGGTTAGATTTAGGTTATTTTTTTTTAAGATTTTATTTATTTATTCATGAGAGACACAGAGAGAGGCAGAGACACAGGCAGAGGGAGAAGCAGGCTGCATGCAGGGAGCCCGACGTGGGACTCGATCCTGGGTCTCCAGGATCACACCCCAGGCTGCAGCAGGCGCTAAACCACTGAGCCACCCGGGCTGCCCTAGGTTTTTCTTTTTCTTTTTTTTTTAATTAGGAATACTACAGAAATAATTGTATATTCTCAGTTTGACCACATCTATTGTTCCATATTTGGTGGTGATAACTTTGTTCATTTTTAGAGTCTACCAGAATTCTCCACTGGAAAGGCACCTTTTCTCTCATTTGTAATTAACAAGTAAATTGTGGGAATATAAGCTTAAATTTCACTTTCTTGACTTTACAATCTAAGTTATATTCCTGTAATATTGTAGCCTCTGTAAGGACATGGTATTTAACTATATATTAATTATAGTTTCCAATTATTTATTCATTATGTCTACTTGTAGCTATCTCCCTGAATGAATTGTATCTGTTTTATTCATGGTTATATTTGCAGTGCCTGCACAGTGTGTGGTACAGAGTGGACACTACTAAAATAATTATAAATGATTAAATGCATGAATACATAATTACATTTAGGAAAATTATTGAGTAAAGAAATTTTAGGATTTCTTCATATCAGTGATAGAAATAAAGCATGGAAGATTTCATTTTAAACTCTATGTTTTGCTGATAACTTTGTCATCCTATCCCTAGAGAGTTAGAAGACGATGCTATTTCTCTAAATTGGGCATTTCTCTGTAATGCACATCTTGTATTCTGAACAACACAGACCTGTAGTCAGAAAGACAGTAATGGAAATAGAAATCCCAGCTCTTGAATAATAGGCTCAGATGTTTTTTAGGGAGAACAAATTCAATTGACTTATAGTTTTACCACGTCTGTAATGATCTATCCAATATTAGACAGTCTTTCTGCAGATTGGTACAGAGTATTGGACATGTTTTTAGACTTGTAGTTTGTCATTCAGCTCAACATGAGGTAGACTGTGTAGATTGCTGTCAGAGATTGTTCTTGGTCACATTTTCTTTTCTTTTTTTTTAAGATTTTATTTATTTATTCATGAGAGATACGGAGAGAAGGCAGAGACATAGGCAGAGGGAGAAGCAGGCTCCATGCAGAGAGCCAGATGTGGGACTCGATCCCAGAACTCTGGGATCACGCCCTGACCAGAAGGCAGACGCTCAACTACTGAGCCACCCAGGTGTCCCTCTTGGTCACATTTTCTTAAGTCAAATAGTATTATGTTTTTAAATAATGAAATTACTTCTTTTAGTCTTGTATTTATTTTTTGCAGAAACTGATTTCTATACATAAAATTATTTTTTTTTCCTTTTGCTAGAATAGTGAGTTTCTTCATTGCCTTTCCACTCCCCTCTAGGGTTATCTATTTCCTTCTTACCAATCCATTAAATATTTGGTTATACCTCAGAGTCAGTAATTAAAAAGTATGAATTTTACTAATAGGAGATTTTTTAAACTTGCCTTTCTGCAGAAGTCTGATGTTTTCCATAAAAGAGCAACCTTTGATTTAACAATGCAGAATCCTCTTGGAAAATTCATTAACAGATCTTCACTATATTCTGCTATTGCATTTCAGTGTCATTGCAAAGCCCTATGGGACCTGATGAGTTGTGAGTCATAAATGCTATATTTTATAACCTTTGAAATTTTATGCTTCTAGCAAGGCTGTCCCCCTATTCTTTTTTTTTTTAAATTAATTTATTTATTTATTATAGTCACACACAGAGAGAGAGAGAGAGGCAGAGACATAGGCAGAGGGAGAGGGAGAAGCAGGCTCCATGCACCGGGAGCCCGACGTGGGATTCGATCCTGGGTCTCCAGGATCGCGCCCTGGGCCAAAGGCAGGCGCCAAACCGCTGCGCCACCCAGGGATCCCCCCCTATTCTTTTTTTTAAAAAAAATATTATTTATTTATTTGACAGAGAGAGAGAGAGAGAGAGAGAAAGAGAGAGAGAGAGAGAGCAAGCTGGGGGAGCAGCAGAGGCAGAGGGAGAAGCAGGTTCCCCACTGAGCAGGGAGCCTGATGTGGAGCTCGATCCCAGGACCCTGGGATCATGACCCGAGCTGAAGGCAGACACCAACCAACTGAGCTACCCAGGCATCCCTATCCACCTATTCTTAACAGTTACTTAACAGAGCTCAAGAGGGGTATAGACCATTCCATGTTCCTGGTTAGGTCAATATTCATCAAAACCATCTACCCTCTGACTTACCACTATAAATTACCTGATAACTGTCCCAAGGTGAAAAGTAACATAGAGCTTCTACTGAAGAGAGTAATTTCATCATGTCTCCCATTTCTGTGTACTTCAGTCAATGGACTTAAAAAGTCCAAGTTTCATAGGCATCTCTTATTACCCAGAGTCTCTTTTCCACGTGGCTCTGCATATTCTATAAATGGGCCCTCATTTTTACTCTTAATTGGAAGCTAGCTTTCCTACAGACTTCTCAGGTGGTGAGAAGTCTGATAAGTTCAACTTTCCTCATTGCTCCTTCCAGATATTGTTTCTTCAGCCACTATAAAAAGCCCAGTTTTGATTCTCATGTTGTCACCTTCTGTTCCAGTTATCTTCATTGCTAATGGCCACTTTCTTTCATTTATTGATGATAATGGCAACTGGTTCAAGATCTTTTTCTTCACCATCATTCCAATTCTTCTCAGAGTAATTTCAATTGCATGTATATCATCTATATAATGCGTTCAATATTCTGACTTATTAATTTCTTGACCTCCCCACGTCGAGTGATTTTTTTTCTCTATTTATCTCAGCCATATACTCTAATGTATTCCAGGTCTTGCTGTGTGCGATAACTACAACTGATCTAAATTCTTTATTACAAGTATCCCTGTCTTTGCCAACCAACTCCATCTTTCCATCTTATTTTTCTAGCACCCTAAGTCCAACTACTCTTTCACCTGACTCAGAACTCCAATATATTCATTCTATTAGCATTTCACTGTCACCCATGTTATGTCCTCATTTCTTTTCTTACACAGAATTAAATGCCATGATTCACTATTATAATCACTCTTTTGCATATACCCATAATTCTTTTTTTTCTTTCTCCCTTCCTCTTGGCAAAATTCCAAAGCTTGTTAAATCAAACTCTCTGCCTACTCCAGATGTACATCAGAGCAACATTGCTGAAGAAAATACAGCCAAGCTGACTGGTCTCATTTCAGATTCTAAATCACAGAATTCAAATAAAACCCCAATGCTGCCCAATGCTTCTGTGACATTTTCATAATCAGTTTGTATCCTTATTCTTTAAGAATACTATTTCTTACATTTTAATCTTCTATTCCTCCTTCATCTTCACTCTCAGATGATGAGCTATCTTATTAATTCAACAAAATAAATGAAGTAATTTTAAAAGAACCTCTACATCTTCCTGCAAGTGAGCTGTATGTATACTTCTGCAATTTGCCTTTTCTTATATTATAAGGAATGTAAGGTCATCTTATTTGTGCTCTGGATTCTATACCTCATCAGAATTAAGGCCTTATCCTTTAATTATCCTCCCACTCATTAAATAATTAATTTTTTTCACTGTACTGGATCATGTCCATCACAATGTAAACATTATATATATCCCATTTTAAAACAACCATAACAAGTACAAACACTAAACCTTCATCTTCCCACAAGCTTTTCCTTTCTCTGTTCTTGGTTGTTGTTGTTGTTTTTTTTAAGATTTTATTTATTTATTCATGAGAGAGAGAGAGAGAGAGAGAGAGAGAGAGGCAGAGACACAGGCAGAGGTAGAAGCAGGCTCCATGGGGAGCCTGATGTGGGACTCCATCCCAGGACTCCAGAATCATGCCCTGGGCCGAAGGTGGCACTAAACGCTGAGCCACCTGGGCTGCCCTCATATTCCTTCTTTAAACATTTCTTCACTCACATTCTCCAGATTATTTTTTAACACAATTACCAGTCCTTTCCAGTATCTTTTGCTGGAAATTCCTCACCTTTTCAACTCTTAAATTTTATAGTGGTCTGTATCTTAGGCCTGGAACCTGTTCTCTTCTCTCTGACCACTCACTCCCTAAGAGATCCTATCCATTGATATGCTTCAAATTATATCTGTGTGTTGTGGGCTTCAAACCTGTAGCTCCAGACTCAACCCCTCTCTTAGCTATTATAACTGAATTCCTTCTTATCATTTCTACTTGGATATCTAATAGGCACCTAATAGGCACCTAAATATATGAGATATTAAAGCAAACTTATTAATTCTGCCTTTAAATCTCCTCATTTCTTCATCTTCCTTATTTGGGAATCGAGTTTTCTTAGACTCAAATGTGTGATTTCCAAATTTGCGTTGTCTCTTAAGTGTGAAATTAAGTGAAATGAGCCTAGTTGATATAATTTAAACTACAGTGTTATGGTAAATGAAACGAAATACAAGAAATAATAAGATAAAATTCATTCTAATTGTGAATATTTTTCTAAAATCAACCTATAGTCCAGTTGTTATTTCTTGTCAGTTAGTAAAATAGACACAAAATCCAGAACTAAAAATATTGTTATAAGTTCTATTTACTTTCTATAATCTTCAAAGACATTTGAACTTCTTAGTAACCTAGATGCTATTATCACAATTTACATTAAGTGTATAGCTGAGGTCTTTACCAGCTAAAGAAAATTATAGAAAGTAATATTATAGGAAATAGTGCATAATAGATTTTGGAGTTCATGAAAGCAATATTGTCACAGAAAACCTGCATAATTGCAGTGTTCTCCTGGGGTGAAATTTAATGCCTCCCATAAATTGTCTTTCTGTTTATTTATGGCAAAGTCTGTTGCCAAGGTAACAACTATACAGAACCATCATGTCCATATGGTATGACCAAATCCTCCACTTATAGTAGTGTCTTTTCTATCCAGCCCAATAGCAAATAATCAATGGTCTCATACACAAAGTTTCTGTTTCCATTGATTGCTCAGCAACTGACTTTTACTAGTGTGACTTTATTTCCTAGAACATTGGATTCAGTTCAATTCAAATACTCAGCTTGAATAAATGATGATTCTTCGTAAGAAAATTCTAAATATTATTGTGGTACAGAGACCTCAAAAATGAATCCCTGAATAATGAACTCTTAAATGTGTATTCAATAAAAATGATCATAAAAACTCTATCTATATCCCAAAATTGCTTTCACTGGGTTTAGTTCTTTAAGAAAGAGTTCCTTTTGTCTCACAAGTCGAATACTTGGTTTAATTACACTTTATTTTCACCATTTACTACTCTACTCAGCTTTGAAAGGTTAATAGATACCAAGGATAATTCTCCCTTCTCAAAGTTGAAAATCTTGACAGCGGCCATTCAAGAGAGTCTTCATGGAATTCTTTGGCACTATACTGACATATGAATACAAAGTTTTACTCCATTGTGGACGAACCAATCAATTAGAAGATAGAAAGAAAAATTAAAAAGTTTACTAATCAGTGATCACTGACATGAGATACCTGGACTTGCTTTCATTTCCATTATTTTCTATTCCTTGAGACATATGTTCATTGAAAGCTTTGTGCCATACCAAAAGAGTTAAGAAAATACTTAACATTTTTTATGATATACTCAAATATGTGCTTATTTTTAGTGCCTTAAACAAGACACGTTGAAAGTTAAATTTATTTTTTTAAGACATCATTATATAGACTGTTGTTGGTTAGTGTAGTTAAGATCATTAAGCTCTAAGGTAGTCTTTGCTAACTTGTTGCACAAATGAATCAATAAACAAGTATAGATATGGAGAATTGGGAAGTAATGTAGATGTCTGAATCACTGATGTAAATACATGCAGCTTTATTATTAGGTGCCTGAATGATCACCAGGCACAGAGCTGCCCATAAGTTGGCAGGTAGATTGCACTAACATCTGTAAATAGACAATTCTAATCATGTGTGATTTAGTGGCTTGCCCAATCACTCATGTTATTTCAAATAGTTACGAGTATAAAATAAATTTAAAGATAAAAAATTACCAGAATATGGTGTAATATCACCTCTGACTTCTATTGATTACAAAGTCATAGACACCATTAATACTAGTCTGTGCTGCTACTACCTACCTTCATAACTGAAGGAAATGCTAAATTTCAGTAGAGGTTTTATGAAAATAAAAATTTCAGCTTTTTTCCATACTAGAACATATACCTTTCTCAATTCTCAGTTTAAGAACCTCTGATTTGGGACTCCTGGGTGGCTCAGGAGTTGAGCATCTGCCTTTGGTTCAGGGCATGATCCCAGAGTACCGGGACCAAGTCCCACATCAGGCATGGAGCCTGCTTCCCCCTCTACTTATGTCTCTGCCTCTCTTTTTCTCTCTCTTTTATTAATAAATAAATAAAATCCTTTAAAAAAAAGAACCCCTGATTTATGATGTTTGACAAATCAACTGAAAGATACCTAAGCAGGGCAAGTGTATGTTTCAGAAGGAGTACAGTCACCAGTGTTTATTAGGAGGCTGCTGAATGAATAATCCTGTTTAGGTGCTACAGTGGACACAACACAGGGGTAGGAAACAATGCCTTTGCCCTGGAAGAGTTTATAATTAAATAGAGATGTAGCATGTGCTGACATTACTTAACATTCCTAAATGCTTTAGGTCCATTTTAGATTTGAAAAGGGAGTATTTACGAAGCGTATGCAAAGTCTAAGCCTACATAGGAACGATGATCAGTTGCTACTGTCCTGTAAGTAGTAGAATTTTTTGTTAATTCTATGGCATGAGTGTAGACATTTTTCATATCTACAAGTGATACAGCTACCCCTAAGAGATATACCAATACTTACTTAGGTCTACAACTGAGGTCCAAAGTCCAAAGAATATCTTTGAAACATAGATTTTGATAACTCTGGGAGAATTGATGTTATTTCTAAGAAATGATAGCTAGAAATGTCATTCATATTTGAAGACTTAAACAGGTTTACTTCCTATGTATTTGATTATAACTAGAATATATTTTATTCATATTTTTATGTTTCTTCTAAATAGGTTGCTTTTTGGTTAATGCACCAGCTAGATCTAAGAAAGCCCTTGGCTATGTGCAATGCTGGCTCAAGTCTTTACTACCCATTGAGTTTGGCATTTTGAGTTATCTAACTTGGATTTGTATTATCAAAGCTGTTTCATTTTCACCCAACACCAGCAACACAATAACAAGAGTCCCCACCACCTACCCCCACAAAAAAACTATTACCATGAAAAAGTTTAACACATTTTCCAAAGATGTCTAATTTACAATCAGGTTGTAGCTCAGCCAAAGCTTTGGGGAATGTGGCTCAATGATATAGTGTGACAAAAATGGATGAGAAACAGCTGCAGAACAGTGAGATCCTGTAATAAAGTAAAGTAATTTATTATTGGTTCTGAATTCAGAATCATCAGCAAACATTCATCAGGCATCTACCTTGTGCCTGCCATTATAGGTTTGAACACCAAACTTCTAAGGCCAGACCTGCACAGTGATGCTAGCCTGTGACCTCTAAGGGGGGCAGTTCAGGAAGAAAGATTCATAAGACCATTTAGAGGCAGAGCATTGCCAGAGAAATGTTAAACCAGAAAGGAGAAATTAAAGCAGTCAGTTGCACAAATAAGCACGGAACTACAACAAATGGGAGGTCAGAGAGACAAGCCCAGTTGATGTAGAGAGAAGCTGAGAAGGCAAAGCTGCAGACACCAGATTATGGTTTCTTTATTCATTACTTGTACAATTTATGTGTATTTGCCAGGGCCTAGACTTCTAACTGGGCCCAAAATGAATGACTGTTTCTGGAAGCCTGTGGGCCTGTGACCTTGCTGGTATTGATTTGCATGTGATGGTCTGCTTGGTGCTTTTGTTCCTGTGATGTTAGGAAGAGATTTGTTTTGATGCAAGAATACCAGCCAATAAGAGCAAGAGAGAAGATAAAAGGCCTTGCCACTGTCTCATTTTTGAGTCGGTTTGGGTGGCATGGTATGTAGATGAGTTAACAGCATAAACATGAGCAGTGTTCCTAAATGACTTCATTTGACTATGGGAACAAGCATTAGTAATTCTAAGTTTTATGACAAGTACCTGAGGAGAGAGCCATCTGTTCCTTCCCATCCCTGTATTACACATTGTGCTGTAGGGAAGCTTTGTCACAATGAATATAGTGTCCAGAGGAGATGCAAGAATAGTGCTTCTATTGAGTGTATAGGAAGCTACTACAGAAGTGAGACATAACTGAAAGTTGTTAGCCAACACTACTGTCAAGGTGGCTGAAGCAGACAAACACCAAAAATAATGTTCCTGTTCACATCAACATGTGTTTAGGTCTTAAAAATATAGGAGCTTGTAAATAAAAGGAATAGCTATTTATATATGTTGTGGTTTATACAAATACTGCTTTCATATTCCTCTAATATGATGTAAGATGTTAAAAGGAGGCTTATTTTCTATTGTACTGTGTTATAGACTACCCTTCAGCTTTGGCATCCTCATATGGAACAGAGGGGGTAAGATATAGGACCTGATGGCCTAGGCCACAAACAGAGAAATACTGTGTTTGCTGGAGTAAACTGAGAGACTATGGCATTCTGAAGGCCGGTGTGATAAGTGATAGCTTCTGGCAGCAGCATAGCTGCTACAACGTAAGTAGCACATAAGTAGCACACCTTCTCCGGACTCTTGGGATATACCGTGGTAAAGGACAGAGTGGGGAAGTGATACTTGTAGGGTGCTGGAGAGCCTGTTGCCGTGCTGGTCAAGCCTACCAAGCTAGATAGCAAAATTCGAGATTTATGTCTATGATATCCTTGGTAGGAACTGATGACACTTGAATCACACATATGATATATCTGAATGGAAGTTAAAATACCATCAAAATTGCATAGTTCAGGATTGTAGCTTGTTGATGGCACAATTTGAATCAAGGATAAAAGTTAAAATGCCTAAAACAAATGGACTGCTTTTCCTTTAGGCAATTTTCCATGAAGCTTAATTGCAGATCATCTAAGCTGACAATTCAGGTCACATGCATTTGATTTGGTGAACAGTTGGTTTATTGAAGTTTGGATTGAAACCTTATGAAAATAAGATATCCTAGTCAAGATACATGTCTGAGTAGAGGGCCATCTCACATATGGTACAAGATACGACAAGGCTGTGTCTATGAGTAGGGCCAGTATTTCTTCAAAATGGAATTCGAAAGCTACTCAAATCCTAGACTACGGAGCCATCAAGACCTCAAAATTTGAAAAGTATTACACGAACATTTTAGCCTTGAAATGTCAGAAGCATTTCAAATACCCAATGCAGTCATTAAAAATTGTAAATATATTGCCCATGGTTGCCAAATTTTAAGTAATGGTAAGTTCAGGAAAAACAGGTTTCAAAATATATCTCCAGGTATTTAATTGATTTTACTTACTCCTCTGTAAATATATACTAATTGTTAGAAGATAGCTGCCAAAACGGTCATTTGAGTTTAAAAATTATTCTTTCTGACAATAATTAGCTAGAAGAATAGTCTTTATTGAAACCACTTCTAAATTTGGCAGTAAAATCATGTCATCAACATGCCTTTTTTTAAAGGAAGAGATGACAGAAAATGACAATTTTCCACCCAATCAGGAGCATCCAACCCAAGCATGATAGGGCTAGGCATATTATAACACAATAATAAAATCTGATTTCATGATTTCCCATGAACTTCCATTGAAATAAATTTAATCAAAGCTTTCCAATAAAATTGATATATCTGTTGGGTGATAAATGGTTCAAAGGACATGACTAATTTTTCAGTCACTTTCAATAGGGTTTCATCCAACTCACCAAACGATTCTGATTTACATGATCAAGAAACACAGAAACTTTTTTTTTTAAGATTTTATTTATTCATGAGAGAGAGAGAGAGAGAGAGAGAGGCAGAGACACAGGCAGAGGGAGAAGCAGGCTCCAGAAGCAGGGAACGTGATGTGGGACTTGATCCCTGGACTCCAGGATCACGTCTGGGCTGAAGGCAGGCGCCAAACTGCTGAGCCACCCAGGAATCCCCAGAAACATTTTTTTAAAAGTCAAACTTTTTTAAAAAAATCAAGACATGTAAATACATATAAACACAGATCTCAAGCCCTTCTAGTGATCAAAATATATAGGCAGAGTTTATACAATTTATCAGGGACACACACAAGATTTAGAGGGACATGTTACTTTCATAGGTGATAAGCAGCTATTTGGGTGAGCTGACAGACATCAGTGTGGCCATTTTTTTATGTCAAGATTTATTTCTTAAATTTTAACTAGAAAAATAAATATATTTAAAATTCAAACATGATTTAAAAATGAATAATAAGGAGTCATTAATATTAAAACTTATTAGAAAAGCTGTTCTTTTTTCAGAACCCTTTCTCTTTTGGATTCTATCCAGATGTGTTCCAGATGAGGTATCTTAGTAATTAGAGGGACAGTCTGGTGAATTTACTAAATTTGAAAGAATCCAAACACTGGCATTTTCATGTGGTTTGGCCTAAGCTGAAATGGAGCAGCTGTTTGAGAAGTTTGAACTGAATCTAGCAAGCTGGCATCATCTCATCTAAACAGTGACATATTCAAGCCAGTTCTTGAAACCAGTAGCCTGAGTGATTTCTAGATTGAGTCATTTCTTTGCACTAAGAATAGTGGCTATCACTCCAATTTCCTTATCATCTGAAAGTGTATTAAGAAGCTTAATAATACCATTTGGTTTCTTAGGGAAGTTATAAAAGGGTGCTATGTTGAGGGTCTTTCACAAGGCAGACATTTCTGTTCAGTCTCACTTCCTGAGTTATAGCATTAATATAAGCTTGGTCTGATATCCCACTACTATATATGCTATATTTTACAGGTTTTAGCATATAAAGCTGTTTATATAAGCATTAAATGTTGAGAAATGATATGACTTAATATTATTTCAAGGGACTAAGCATGCTACATTCCAGGAGAGAAAAAAAATGCTCTGATAAGGATTAACCCCTAAGTTTCCTGACCTGTGTGCTGTTGAAAAAAAAATTAATCTTGAGAACTAATTGCATGAAATTGAGGTTTTTATAGGTCACCATAGTAAAATATTGAATATTATGTATATAATCTATATTTTTATTAGAGAAATTAAACATTTTCAGGAAGATTTTTTTTTCAAAATAATCCAAAACAATATTTTTTGACCAAACAAGGTTTCTGACTAATATGATAATAGTCCCTTGATTTTTCTTTCTTTTTTTAACTTTTTTAAGTTTTTATTTAAATTCCAGTTAGTTAATATACAGTGTAATATTAGTGTCAGGTGTATAATATAGTTATTCAACACTTCCATGCTTTTTCTCTGATATTCTCCTTGATTAGAACTCAAGAAATAGGAATCTTAGAAATTCCAATGGACACAGACTAAAAACAAAACAAACAACAACAAAACCTGTAATCCCTAATCAAAATACCAGGAAAGAGAAAAACTATCAAAATGAAAAACTTGTATTAATAACCATTCTACTCAGGCAAAATGCCACAGAAAAGGCCATGTCTTGACTCCCATCCATTCTAGTGAGGACATGTGGAGACCCAAACTTTTTGCTAGCGTAGTGAACATAAAATTACGAGAGTGGGGCTTCTAACCTCACCAGGTGTTCTAAAACCACACCACGAGGGTCATTGGAGACCATGTCAGGAATCGGGACTTCCACCCACAGCCAGCGTTCTCGCTCCATCCACATCCAGCACTTTTGCTCCATCCTATCCACTCCTCACTGGGGTTGTGTCAGAAGAAGCCTGGTGGAGATTCAGGACTTTCACTACCACTTAGCACTAATGAGAACACCCTTCACCCCTGTGGTTTCAGCAGAGGCCATATGTTCTATACATCACTAAGTGAGTAATCAGAAAGTCAGAATGATTATATGGCTAAAAGATTAGACTATTATCTGTATAGGCCAGATATATTCACATTATGACAAGTCTACATTATTTTTTAAAAAGTATTCAAACTTAAGTTTTAGGAATGAGAGAGAGGTCTGAAAGAAATATCAGAATTAAGTCAATTTGTTCTTTTACTAAAAGAAAAGAAGAGTCACAGAATTTTTATTGGCTGTCTAATGCAATTTCTTTCAATCCATCAAAAATATGTGACTATATTATAACTTCCCTTTAGTGAGTATAATAATCTCAGCATTGCCATAAAATATGTCATTACATCTTACAAAACATTGAAACTTGTGGTAATTTTCCCTTATGTCATACTCATTTTTCTTAATGTTCTGTGAAGTCCAGGAAAGCTTTCCAAAGTTAAAAAGCACTGGAGAATATCAGATGGCTATAAGTACTTCTAATATTGCTAGTATGCTGCATGGAGGATCTATTTTCAAAAATTAAATATTCCCTTAGCAGCTTCAATTGAATCATTGGCTGAGTTAACCACTATGATCAGTGAAATATGTTGCTTCTATGAGTAATGTTGAGATTGGATAGGATTAATTAGTTGGATGGCTATGGATAGGGACAGTACAAGTTTTACAAAGCTTAAGCAAAATGTTATAGTCCACACAATGATGATGAGAATGATGAGCAGCACAGGGGAAAGAGAGCTTTAACCAATAATGCTATTGGCTGCTCAGTTAGAATTCTATGAAAGGGAATAATCCCTAGTCTGGCTAGCCTATGAAGGGGAGAAAACAGCAAAAGAGATAGTAAGTCGATATCATTCTGCAAAAAGCCATGGCATTAGAATGGGGATTGCAGAAAGAGACTCTGAAGGATGTAGGATTTATAAGGATTAGAGAATCAGCAGAGCCTAAAGGACAACCCTCAGCTAAGAAATACTTGGAAACGGGCGTAAAGGGGACAGACAGATTGATGGAATCTTGGTGGTGGGAACTGATGAGCCGTATGTGTCCATAACTATTCCTTAGGCTAATCTATCCTTGCCTTTTCTGATAGTTACTATTGTTACCTATTCTGCAGTTTCCTTGGAAATTTCTCACTTTCCATTTGGTGACAGAGCAGGTTGTTACTATTTTGTTTGTTTGTTAAAGATGTTATTTATTTATTTGAGAGAGAGAGAGAGAGAGAGAGAGAAAGCACAAAGGGGAGAGTTACTCGATAAAGAATTACTTGAGGGTGGTTCAGCCCAGGTGGCTCAGCAGTTTAGCGCCGCCTTCAGCCCAGGGCCTGATCCTGGAGACCTGGGATGGAGTCCCACGTCCCTGCATGGAGCCTGCTTCTCCCTCTGCCTGCTTCTCTCTCTCTCTCTCTCTCTCTCTCTCTCTCTTTCTCTCCCTCTCAATAAATAAATAAAAATCTTAAAAAAAAATTACTTGAGGGTTTCAAGACTGCCTTACTGTGGTCTCTAGTCATTTATAGGAAAACTCAGAAATTTGTTCTGCTAGTTATTCAAAGTGCAGATGCTTTCTAGTAGCCTCCAGAACTAAAAACCAATGCAAAACTCATACTTTGGCTTTGTTAAAATTATTTGCTTCACAAATACATAAGGCCTCAATAGACAAATTGCAATATTGCTTATCTAAGATAAAATATTCAGGGCACATGTTGTCAGCTATAGGCTACAGAGTATTACAATACAGAGTATTACAATATGGGAATAAACCCATTTTGCAGATAAAAATGGGTATTACTACTACTACACATGCACACACACACACACAAAACAAAACAAACCCAAAAACTCAGTTAATTTGGGGACTAGTACAACATTATAGACAAGATTCCAGCTTTTGCAGAGTTGACCGAACGATAGAGCAATTATATGAAAATTCTTTCTAGAATATGGTTCAGTCCCTAGGATCTACAGAGGCTTTTGAACAACTGAAAATGGCTACAGCCTCTCTTCCAGCTCTGAGAATTTCAAAATTTGAAAAACCCAACCTGAATTACTTGATATTCCTGTTTAGATTCCATATTTGATGGTGTTTACTGATGTATCATGTACTTGGGATAAAATGACCATCTTAATACCTCCTATGCTGAAGTGATTTATTGTAAAACACTGGAGGCTTATTTTGTCTATAATTGAGTCTGCACAAATAAATGAGTTAACAGCAATTACTAGATGAGAGATTCTTGGCTAGCCTGAGATACATGATATATATTTATTACAAATAAATATATGTTTGGAATGTCATGCACAATTTTAAAAGTAGAGTTTTAATTTCAATGAGAACTAAAAATGACTAGTGAAGAATTGATAGTTGATTTGTTAGAAATTTTAAAACTGCCTGCTCAGATATTAGTGGTTTATTTTGCTGACAGAGCTATAAAAGCTGCTGTTTAAAAAATGGCAGACTGAATTTCAAAGCTCTACTCTTAACATAAGAAGAAAGCCTTGTTTGTTTTCAAAAACATGCTTCACAAAATGAAGGAGACAAGTTGACTATAAGAAGGACTAGAAGAAATGTAGTTGGACCATGGGAATTACCTAATGAAGTAATCTCTATCCATAGTCCTGATTTGCTTGGTTAATGTTGTTGTGGTATCAGCAAAATCATTTGAATAAAAGAGGAATCTTAAAGGCACTAGGCTCTTACTATGCCTACTCAAAAGATGAAATGATTCAAAATGTATTTAAAAGATGTACTTTTTGTCAGAAGAATTCTTTATAGACCACTCTCAAGATCAATGCAGGAATCCCCAGCCAACTCTCCCAGGAACCTGGTGGCAGTTGGCTTTTATAGAATTCATCCCTGTGGAAAGTAAGAGATCTTCTCTACTGGTGTATATTATACTTGGATGGCCTGAAGTCTTTCCCTCCTAAAAAAAATGATTCTAAGGCCATTCTTTCAATATGTGAAATTCCCATTTTTGGGATACTAGAGCACATTGACTAGGATTAAAAAAGTTATTTTATTTCTACGGTTGTCCAGGAATTATGTAAGTGTAGATTCCTATAAACCTCAGGCCTCTGAAAAAGTAGAGTGAACGAGTCAAACTGTAAAAAAAAACTCCTTGGCTAAGATTTAGCAATCTATTGGGTTAAGATGGGACTTTACCACTAGCTGTCTTAAAAAATGAAATGACACCTGCATAAAAGCATAGTATCTCTTCCACTAAATTTATGTTTGTCAGGTCTGTGAATTTGGGTCTGAGACCATGTCTTGTGCCTAATTTAACAGAATCTTCCTATAATCGTGTTCAATATATAGCAGGATTTTTTTTTTCTATTTCCTAGAAACCCTGAGACTTAAAGTCAAAAAGAACTGGGAGTACCTGCCAAAGGAAGTCAGCTACTCTGATCGACTAAGGGGGTAAAGGTGTTCTTACATGAATATGTTCCAAAGGAAAGGACTATCACCACATTGACAGGGACCCTTCCAAATGTGTATCTCTCATTAGAATTTACTATCAAATATTATGGTTCATTAATAGTTTCTTCATGTTTCTTTTTTTTCTTTTTTTAATTTTTATTTATTTATGATAATCACAGAGAGAGAGAGAGAGAGAGAGAGAGAGGCAGAGACACAGGCAGAGGGAGAAGCAGGCTCCATGCACCGGGAGCCCGACATGGGATTCGATCCCGGGTCTCCAGGATTGCGCCCTGGGCCAAAGGCAGGTGCCAAACCGCTGCGCCACCCAGGGATCCCAGTTTCTTCATGTTTCGATGTAATTTAAAAAACACATGTCATTTCTATTATAATCAGTATTGCCCAGGAACACAGTTGACAAAGATAATCCTTTTTTTTTTTTTTTTTTTTGGTTACTAGAGGCAACAAAGCTAGAGAGTAAACCAAAGGTCAATTTTTCACACAGCAACCAGAAAGATTTTAGTCCTTTTCCACTCTGACTATGGCAATTTAGGTTTGAAATCATCTAGTTTGTCTTGGTTTCCTCAAACCAAAGATTTGAGGGTAAAAAAAAGTAGTCATTTAATACCATCACAATCTAAACCACTTAAAATAGAACTTGTTTTTGAAAATTATTTGGGCACCATGGCTGTCATATAATTTTTAGTGGATACCTGTATACCACTGTGTTGCTCAAATCCTCACTTCTCCTTACCTCCATTTCTCCATTTCTCATGCCATTCCCCATCTTCTCTTCTGCGAAGTTTTTTTTTTTTCTTAAAGAGAGATGTATAGTCATATCATTATTATTTCCAAACTGAACCATGTTGTCAGTTGAGGGTGGGGAATCATCTTTCAAAAATTCAAAATGCTTTACTAAATAAAAGAATTTCCTGTTAAGAAGAATGCTTCTACTTAAAAGGCAGGAAGAAGTTTAATTTCTAAGCCTACTCTTCCTCCCTTCCTCTCCCCCCTCCATTTCTAAATTTTTTACCTTTGTCACTACCCAGGTTCCAATTTTCTAGTTTCTTTTTCTAGTTTTAAAATCACTTTTTTCTTAGAACATTCACCTTGGACTGAGTTTTTTCTTAGAGTGATTGGCATTGACTTCTTACTGTCCTATTTTGGTAAGGCTTTGGTGTATCCAGTTAATTTCTTAAAAAGCTGTGTTCCCTGTTTCAGTACTTATAGCTTATGAAATACCATGGAGTGTCTTTTCTAGGGACTATCTGGCTCATGAAACATATGATGAGATGGACTCTGGACAATCAAGTGAATTTGGATAGAGTTATCCCAATAGTTATATAAGCTTACTTCATAGCATAAGAATATTTAAGTAAAACTTAAATTTTCCAGATTGTAACCTATCTAGTACAATCATGGTTGTCATGGATATTATAAGGGACATTCTAGCATTCATTAGAGAAAGGGAAAGACTCTGTTAAAAACACAAGTTCTAGAGCTTTCCTGTCCTAAATTTAGTGACCTACAACCAATTTTTCATTTTACCAAATAATTGTGTGTATAAATTTTCATTATAATTTTATAAAATGGAATATGTTTTATTTTTTAAGATTTTATTTATTTATTCATGAGAGATACAGAGAGAGAGAGAAGCAGAGACACAGGCAGAGGCAGATGCAGGCTCCCTGCAGGGAACCCGAGGTGGGACTCGATCCCGGGTCTCCAGGATCCCGCTCTGGGCCAAAGGTAGGTGCTAAACCGCTGAGCTGCCAAGGAAGATGTTTTAATATAAAAGCAAGAAGAGCATGGAATAAAAAGATGAACAAACCTAATTTTATGAAATGTTTACCACCTTTTTCTAATTTTTCTCATTTTCCCCATGGCCCCAACAAAGTTTATCATGGAGGGGCAGCCCGGGTGGCTCAGCGGTTTAGTGCTGCCTTCAGCCCAGAGTGTGATCCTGGAGACCCGGGATCGAGTCCCACATCAGGCTCCCTACATGGAGCCTGCTTGTCCCTCTGCTTGTGTCTCTGCTTCTCTCTCTCTGTGTCTCTCTCATGAATAAATAAATAAAATTATTTTTTTTAAAAAGGTTTATCATGGAGAAGGCATTGTCGACAGCATTTGGCATTATAAGCAAATGACTTTTAAGTCCTCATTGTCCTATCCTTGTGATATTATGACCCTGTAACTATCAATACAGCAACAAGATGGAAGAGAAGGCAAGGGTGCTTAGGACTTAAAGTTGCCATGAATGGTTGTGCTGATAGCAGAAATCAATAGAGATAGAAGTGTCTTTTGTTGTTGCACTTGTTAGAAAATGAAAGATAATAGGTAATCCAGCAAGATCTCCTTTTTTTTCCACATAGAAATTAATAAGATGATTCTAGAATTTCTGTAAAAATATTATGGACACGGGAAGCCAAATAATCTTGAAAAAGAAGAACAAATTGAAGGAACTAACTAACCTGACAAATAATAAAAATAAAGTAGTCAAGACAGTGTAGTGTTCACACAAGGATAAAGTTCAGAAATGGACTCATACAGGGGATCCCTGGTGGCTCAGTGGTTTGGCGCCTGCCTTCAGCCCACGGTGTGATCCTGGAGACCTGGGATCGAGTCCTGCATGGAGCCTGCTTCTCTCTCTGCCTCTCTCTCTCTCTCTCTCTCTAATGAATAAATAAATAAAATCTTTTAAAAAAATAAATGGACTCATACATAGTCAACTGATTTTAGAAAAATATCCATAGCAATTCAATGGAAAAAAATGGTGTTGAGAAAATTGAACAGCAGCACATACAGAAGAATGAAACTGGACCACTTTCTTATACCATATACAAAAATAAATTTAAAGTGGATTAAATAAAAAAATAAATAAAGTGGATTAAATGCCAAAACATGAGACAGGAAACTGTTAAAATCCTGGTGGAGATCACAGGCAGCAACCTCTTTGACCTTGGCCGTAGCAACTTCTTACTAGACACATCACCACAGGCAAGGGAAACAAAAGCAAAAATGAAGTAGTGGGACTTCATCAAGATAAAAAGCTTCTGCACAGCAAAAGAAACAATAAAACTAAAAGGCAGCTTGCAGAATGGGAGAAGATATTTGCAAATGACATATCTGATAAAGGGTTAGTATCCTAAATCTATTAAGAACTTATCAAACTCAATACCTAAAAAACAAATAACCCAGTTTAGAAATGGGCAGAAAACATGAGTAGACAACTTTTCCAAAAAAGACGTCCAGATGGCTAATAGACACATGAAAAGATGCTCAATATAACTCATCATCAGCGAAATACAAATCAAAACCATGATGAGATGCCATCTCACACCTGCCAGGAGGCTAAAATTAACAACATAAGAAACAACACGTGTTGGTGAGGATGTGGAAAAAGGGGAACCCTCTTGCACTCTTGGTGGGAATGCAAACTAGTGCAGCTTCTGGAGAACAGTTTGGAGGTTCCTCAAAATGTTGAAAATAGAACTACCCTACGATCGAGCAATTGCACTACTAGATATTTACCCAAAAGATACAAAAATACAGATTTGAAGTGATACATGCACATTGATGCTTATAGCAGGCATTATCAACAATAGCCACATTATGAAGAGAGCCCAAATGTCCATTGACTGATAATGGCTAAAGAAGATGTGATGTATATAAATACTTATATTTTTGTATGTATAAATAATATTAATATTATATACATAATAAATAGAGAATATATAGGAAGGAAAAGAGAAAAAAAAGGAGAGAGGGAAACAAGCCATAGGAGACTCTTAATGATAGAGAACAAACTGAGGGTTGATAGAGGTAGGTGGAGGATGGGCTACAGGGGTATTAAGTAGGGCACTTGTTATGATAAGTACTGAGTGTTGTGTGTAAGTGATAAACCACTGAGTTCTGTTCTAGAGGCTGTACCTAAAATTTAAATTAAAAAAAAAAAAAAGACCTTGGAGTACTTGGGTGGCTCAGTTGGTTAAGCATATGACTTCGGTTCAGGTTGTGATCTCTGGGTCCTGGGATTGAGCCCTGCATTGGGCTCCCCATTCAGTGGGGAGACAGCTTGTCCTTCTCCCTCTCCTTCAGCCTCTGGCCCCACTGTGTTCTCTCTGTCAAGTAAATAAATAAAATATTTTTTTAAAAACACATAATATACCACTGTTGAACCACTGGAATGATTAAAATTTTATTTATTTATTTATTTATTTTTATATAAATTTATTTTTTATTGGTGTTCAATTTGCCAACATATAGAATAATACCCACTGCTCATCCCGTCAAGTGCCCCCCTCAGTGCCCGTCACCCAGTCACTCCCACCCCCTGCCCACCTCCCCTTCCACCACCCCTAGTTCGTTTCCCAGAGTTAGGAGTCTTTCATGTTCTGTCTCCCTTTCTGATATTTCCCACTCATTTTTATAAAAAATAGTGAAAGGGAATAAAGGGGAAAGGAGAAAAAAATGGAATGATTAAAATTTTTTAAAAAGAATGAAAACATAAATATTGGCAAGGGTGTAGAGCAATTGGAACTCTGAAACATTCTGATGAAAGTATAAAATGGTAAAACCACTAAGTTGCAAATAAGAAAATGTGGAAGAATAGATCATATGCTATGGTGTTGGGTTGGAAATGAAGATATCAGTTGAAACACATGCCTAGAGAGAAAAAGATAAATAAATAGATATTATGTAGGTGTGAATGAATGTTTGAGTATGTATATTTGTGTCTGTGTTTCCTAAGAGGATCTAGAAGCATTAGTTATACGCTTTAAAAAACCAATTAAAAGGACCACACTAAATGCCCAGACCTTGGTTTCTAAGTATTTTTCTTCACTGAAAGGAATCTGAACCCTTGCTAGAAATAACTGATTCCAGGATAAGGAATAAGGAAATTTCATAATGAGCCTAAAAACTCTTATTAGCTAGGAAATAACTCAAAGAATGATGAGGGTATGTCAAAAGAATACGGGACACACTTTGAAGAGGGTTTTTTGGCTTTCCAAATCTGGGACATTTGTGCATTAAAATAAATAATGAGAGTAATGGATTAATGAATGAAATAGGAATCCTTAAATACATACAGACTTGAATAAACAAGTAGTAAAAACTCCTACATATATTAGAAAGCATATGATGGAATGACAAAGGATTGATTGAGCTAGAAAATCAATAGATATTAATAGTAGAGGAAACCTTGATGAAGAACATTACATCATGTCAAAATATCTTCCATAAATAAATGATTAATTATAAAACAGAAAAATAGTAACTTTACAGTATGTACACCTAGTAGACACTATCTGATTAAAGTTCAAATCAACAATTTTGAAGCAAATCATGTGACTCCTGATAAATTGCACTGGGAAGAACACAAAACCAAATATGTGATATTCCTGCCAAAAATTTACCATCCACATCTAATTATGAGGAAATCTTCTTATTTTGTTGTAAACTTAAAGCTCCTCTACAAAGTAGTCTTTAATTAAAAATAATTGTTTTAAAAGCTAAAAAAAAAAAGAATAAGGCAATGGTGAATGTTCATCAATGCCAAGGAAAGTTGTTTTCCAGCTTTCTAGTGCTGTTCTGTGGTAGAAAAAGTGCTAATTTACTCCCAAATCATATTAGCAGCCACATTGTGTATGCATCAGGCCACATACTTCCGAAAAGCTGTTTCTGAGATATTTCCAGCAGTTGCCTGGGAGCCCATTATGCTGCCTTAGATCTGAAGTGACAGCTGATGGGTAGATGATTTCTATTCCTCTAATATGTGAGGAAGTGTGTTTCCTACAGTAAAAAAACAACATGTTATTCGCTGGTATAAAACACCTTGCTTTCAAAAATAACAAAACACCATCTCTATTAGTAACTGGTTAGCAACTTGTAAGACTTTATTTTTTTAAAAAATGCTCTTTTCTCTATTTTTACTCTTACATTATCATGAAATACATTTTTATAATGACATTTAATATCCTTGACCTCAGCTCAGAAATCTAGAGAATGCATGTTCACATATTAATTTAATTTTCATGTTTGGGAAAAATTAATATAGTCTTCAGTTTATTAAAGCATATTTATGAGTAGTTCTGTTTCTAGTAACTAGTTCTACTGGAAAATATAATACATAGTATTAATCAATTATAATCACCATCCATGAACATTATTGAGTATTTTAAATCTTAAGTATTTAAATTTCAGTTAATTTTCAAATTTTTAAGTTATAGCAGCAATAAAAAGAATTTCTTTAATAAAGTTTGGGTTAAGACAAAAACACTTTTTACACAAATTACATCCCTATGATACAGCACTTTCTTTTTGTTTAATTCAAAATCAGTGTATGTGTGTTTTGTTTATACATACCTATGCATATGCAAAAGCATATAGATTTATCCTATACTGCAACTCTGGGAAGCCTGTTATATTATTTGTTATTCTGCTTTTAAAAGCAATGGACACTTTTTGAGAGCCAAATGCTGAGGGTAAATTGCAAAAAAGACTCAACTCTGCTATTCAAAGGGACTACAGTTTAATAAGATGAGACTGCTAGTGGCAAAAGAGTATAATATGTGCGACGGTAAGAGTCGATACTGTGGGTACTTATGTAAGAAGACTTTACAGTCTTAAGGATGAAGGTGGAGTGTCAGAGAAGTCTGTGCAGGACGGATGTCTAATCTTACCAGTTAGCCTTGGTGGATGGATGTATCAAGTTATGTCTTTTCCTCTTCACAAACTATTTTAAAGAATTGTCTATATACCTAGTATGTATATTTTCAGTTTCCTACTTTTGATCTTACCTGAGTTCTGGCTTCAGCCTCAGTCACTGCCATTAGCAGGTGCCCCTTAGGCCACCAGTGATTTCTGCTGTCATACATCCAAGGCACTGTTTGGTCAGTTCTCATCTTCTTTTGACCACTCTGCCCTTCTTAAACTTTCTTTTCCCTAGACTTTTCTGAAAATAGCCTTTTTATTTCTATCTTTTAAACATATTCCCTTCCTGTTTCCCTTTGCAGGGCATGTCACTCTGTCTAGCTTTGAAACAATGGAGCTTCTCAAGGTTTATACAATATTTCTTTATCTAGATAATGATACTTTTCTAGGCAATCTCATCTATGCCAATGAATTCTAATCACAAATTTCTACTTTTACCTCAGATTTCTTATCTGAGCTCCAACCACAACCGGGAACTTTCCATCTTTTCTTGGATGTTTCAAAGACAGCTCAAACCAAATATATCCAAAATTAAACTTATAATGTTTCTCATAAATCTGGTACACTTCCAATAGTACCATTTATCTAGCAGTACAAGATATAAACATAAAATTTATCCTTAAAACTTTTCTCTGCTTCATGCACCATATCCAGTAAATCATTAATTTATGCCCAGTTTATTTATTAAATCTTTCTCAAATCCATCACTAGTTCTGTATCTCCAACATAAGTACCACTTAATTCGTGCCACCATTTCTGGCCTGTACTACTAAAACCAAAATTCTTTAAACTGATCCTTCTATATCCTCTTGGCTCCTTAAATTTATTCTTGACACAGAACCCATGATAGTATTTTAGAACAAAGTTTAGCAAAGTTTTTCTGTAAAGGAGCAGTTGATAAGTATTTTTAGCTTTGTGGGACATGTAGTCTCTCTGGCAACTAGTGGATTCTGTAATTGTAGCTTAGACACACCCATTGAGAATGTATAAAAAATGCATATGGCTGTGTCCAATAAAACTTTGTTTATAGAACAGGCAGTGGGTCAGACTGGATCAGAGGGATGTATTTGCCAATTCTCGTTTTAAGATATCAAACTGCTAAAAAGAATCCCTTGCTTAAAACTCATCACTGATTTCCCAGTACTCTTAGGGTAAATACCGAAACATTATCTGTAGGTTTTTCAAGATCTGGCCACTTCATCCTCTCTTATCTCCTACACCATCTCTCCTATACCTCTCTCCTCTCTTCATTCCAGTATCCATTTTGCAATTCTTCAAATGTATCACATTCCTTCCTGCTATGGGGCTTTTGTCTTTGTTTTTTCTTCTGCCTGAAAATTCTAGACTCTGTAAAATGCCTCACGAATCTCTCTTTCAAAGAAATGACTACATACATATTTTCACACTTTTTTGTGTCACTATTTGATTAATGTCTTACTCCCAGTAAATTAAAATCTGAGAAAACATTGTATATTTGTTCACTGTTTCAGTTCTAGCTCATAGCACATTACACAGTCCTTTTAAGGGTCCCACACACTTACACTCATAAAAGATGGGAAATCATGGCTTGTTAAAGGAACTAAACATTCTAGTGGTATTGGAGAGCTACTGAAGGGTTTTAAGCAGAGGAGTTTCACGATGAGACTGGCTTCTGAGTGCATGCAGGAGATTTCAGAATGCTGTTTATTTATATATTGCTTCTTTTCTTCTTTACATCAAAAGCCTATGTACAAGCTTTCCTTGTCTACATTTCTGTCAATTATTTTATATAGTTAGGCTTGCTCATGTTTTTTCAATAAAATCATGTCATCTTGTAATTCTTTTTTAGGTGTGTGTGTCTGTGCATGTGTATCTTTGGGGAGGGAGTCTTCTGAGCCTTTAGTATTTAGGTTTTTGTGCCTAATACCTTTCATCCTTCACAGCCACATACGAGCCAAGTTGCTGGAAGAATCCAATATAAAATTTTAGTTGATACATTACACACTATAGATTGGGCCACTCATTACTACTCTATCAAGGTTTCCAGCACAGCCATAATTATTCAGCATGGGAGCTAGATATTAAATTTAAACCTGGCAATTTATTTCACCTTTTATTCTGCTAGAGAGGTTTGGGAATCTAACATTAAGACAGCAAAAGAAAGATTGATGACTACCCTGTGTATGGTCCATGGCTTGTTAGAGTCTCTCCTGGCTGAATGCCATAAAAACACTTTTAGGTCATAGACCTAAACAGGAAAATATACGCTGGTTGTTTTAAAGAGAGCTAACACCATTGACTGTGTTTATTATTATTATTATTATTATTATTATTATTATTATTATTTCATCTAAAGCAGAGGGATCAGTCCCTTTCCTGACTGTGCTAACATTAACCAACTTCGTCACAGTCTTTAAGAACTGGACAAGTTTGACCTAGCAATTACCAACCTCTGTTTGATAACTCTTGTATCCAAGATTTCAAAGTTCTAATAAAAATAAAAAGAAGTACACCTTTATATACTTATTTACATAAACATGTAGCCACTTTGGATGGGCAGGTAGGGGGGAAGATTGGCTATCCAAGGTTGACATTTTGAAATCAGGAAAATGATACAAATGACTCACCTATTAAAAAACTCAGTAACCATGGGATTCAAAGGAAAAAGAAAATAAATCTGAGTTCTCAGTCTTGTAAGCTCAGTCCATGTTGGACTTAAATTTTAGTATGTTCTCATTTATTAAAGTTTTTTTTTAATTTTTTATTATTATTATTTATTTATGATAGTCACAGAGAGAGAGAGAGAGAGGCAGAGACATAGGCAGAGGGAGAAGCAGGCTCCATGCGCCAGGAGCCCGATGTGGGATGCGATCCTGGGTCTCCAGGATCGCGCCCTGGGCCAAAGGCAGGAGCCGAACCGCTGCGCCACCCAGGGATCCCCTCATTTATTAAAGTTTTTAAACCATGACCACTCCAAAAATATTGTAGTAATTTGTAATTGTGTGTCAGGAGTTACAGATAGATCATCTAGACAAAACCCCTCATTTTACATTTAGAAAATAAGGAACATTAAGTGACTTGCCCAAGGTCATCCAGTGAATAATAACTTTTTTGAAGTAGTTAATATATGCAAGCACACACTTAAAATTCAGCAGAATGCTATGAATCAGATATTATTATGTATGTTTTATAAATGGGGATATTTAGGACAAAATGCTTCAGTAAATTTCCCCAAGCTGTATTACTGGTAAGCAATGAAACTGGAATTAAAATCCCAGTTACCCTAATTTCAGAGCTTAGAATAAACCCAACGAAATGCTCTTTCCACAACAGCATTTACACTTTATTATTTTTGTTTTGTTGATTAATTCTCTTTCAAGAGTATAACATTCTCTGTCTGAAATCATGTGAATTTCAAGCACAATATGAACATGTCCACCAGGACTTTACTAATATTTTGTTTTTATTCCAAGCTAACTTTTTGTGCTTTTTTTTCACCACATCTATTTTCTTGAGACCATTCTTCATGGTATCTCTCCTGTACCAGGTGGCTAAATGCATTCTCATTTTTGTTGCAAGAGGCCCAGGAGAATGTCTAAACCAGGTTTTTACAAAGGAACATATTTAAGGGCTGAGTATTTGTTTTAGAAAAATCTTCCTAAATTAGTAACTCCTAATCATTTCTTTTCATTATCAAGAAACTTTTTGAGGGATCCCTGGGTGGCACAGCGGTTTGGCGCCTGCCTTTGGCCCCGGGGCGCGATCCTGGAGACCCGGGATCGAATCCCACGTCGGGCTCCCGGTGCATGGAGCCTGCTTCTCCCTCTGCCTGTGTCTCTGTCTCTCTCTCTATCTCTCTGTGACTATCATAAATAAATAAAAATGTAAAAAAAAAATTAAGAAACTTTTTGATACTTTATCATCCTGGACTTTATGATACTTGAAAGATTTTTGTCTTCCCCAAACTAACTAAGCAATTCTTATAAAAATATTTTATTACTAATATAAAATACCAATGAGAAATCTAAATAGCATGAGGTAATTAGCATTAGCAAAGCCAAAAAATTAATACTTTACTTAGCTCATATTGCATTTATGTAGGCAAATGTATACCTGCTTAAACCTTTGGAAATATTAACCAGCCATCCCACTGCTATATTTTTATAACACTTGGGGAGACTTGGGGAGCCATTTGGAAATTGCTGGTTTAAAGACCCTGTTGATGCACCTCATGATTTCAGTCTGACCCCCGAAAATGCCTTCTAACATTGTGCAAGCCCTAACAATATTATGGCTATCCCCGGATGCAAAACCTCCTTTTTTCTGGAGAAAAAATAGGCTAATTATTTCTGATTATTTTCTGGTATGAGAGATATAAATAATTAAGTATGACACTCCAAACTTGAAAACGTTTAGATATTTTTTAATATTACAACTGTAAGATTTTAAATCATTATGACCTGAGTTATAATACACGAATATAATGGAAAATAGTCATTAAAATTATTTTTAAAACTGTGAGAATATAAAACATTATGTTTACGCATAGTATTTTTTTTAATCCATAAACATATTACTTTTACACTAAGAGGAACAATTTGGGAGGAAAATAAAGACACCATCAATATTGGTGGAGAATAGAATGAATTGCTGAAATTGCTGACTCCTATATTAATTCAATGTTGTCAAATTAAAATGGTTAAATACAGAGTGCTGCAAAGGAAACGGAAAGGTCTTTCCAGATTCAAAGAAAATAAATGGGAGGATGATGAGCAAAGATGACTAGGAAGAGAAGGGGATCCCAGATAGGAGGTTTTGAGGAGTGAAGGCATGCCAGGTCCCCAGAAGTTCTCAGATGAGGCAGAGTTAGGGCAATAACTTCTGAAGGTAACGTTCATGGGTATAGTGTTTTACTCTGTCAAAACTGTTTCTAGACCATATTGAGTTTCACATCCAGCTCAATTATTGTAAAATACTTTTCAAAACTCACCTTTCTTCTCCATACCCACTCTGAATGAACCATGCTACCTGGTCTTAGTTTTAGTGTTACCCAACCTCTCATTTGTCTTCTTCCTCTATTTTGGATTCCTTGTATAAAAGGGAAAATATATTGTATGTGGGGATGAGAAGGGATAAGAGCCATAAGGTAGTGTGTGTGTGTGTGTGTGTGTGTGTGTGTATTTGAAAATAGTCATCAACATACCTAACTCAGTTACAGAAATTACAGCAAGCCGGATGCTTCTGGGTATTGTTTGTCTGTCTCACCAAACAGGCTTGATCTTTAGTTCATCATTATAATATAATGGAGATAAGTATTAAGAAAGAGATTTTATCCTTAGGTTGTCCCCTTAGAATCTTGGTACTGATTGTTTCCTGACTTTCACAACCTGGGCACCTACCCTCTCTCTGTATGTCTTCTGTACCATTCTTTTATTCCACACACTTGAGCTTCAGAGTACATGTGGGACTAGCCAGATTACTTGACCAAAGAATTGTAGTTTTACTGGATTTAGTTAATGGGCCTTCAGTGATCTCTGTATCTGCATTGTGATTTGGTAAATACTTGAATTAGTGCCAGCCAGCTGGTTGATCTGTATGTGCTTGTAAACTTTTAAACAGCTTTTGCTCTAATATTTTACATCTTAAATTGTTCATCTGTATGTATTAAAAGTGCTTATCATTTTTTTTAATGAACACATTCACCTGCTTAAAAATTGAATTTGTCGGGACGCCTGGGGGGCTCAGTGGTTTAGTGCCTACCTTTAGCCCAGGGCATGATCCTGGGATCCCAGGATCAAGTCCCACATCAGGCTCCCTGCATGGAGCCTGCTCCTCCCTCTGCCTATGTTTCTGCCTCTCTCTCTCTCTCTCTCTCTCTCTCTCTGTGTCTCTCAAGAATAAATAAATAAAATCTTTTAAAAAATAAAATAAAAATTGAGTTTGTCTATTTAGAATATTCACAATGTCTGTAGAGAAAAATGAAGGATGATTATCTTAATTTTTTGCAGGCTGCTTAGGAGCTTGGGTACTTGATTGGACAAATTTAGGGGAATAGGGCAAAGGAGCTTGGGGTACGATGAAACTTATGTCCTAATTTTTGGCTCACAAATCCATACAGTAAAACAAATTCTCAATGGCATTTTTATTAGTGTCCATGTGAGTAATAACTTATTAAAATGGCTCTTGAATGTTCTCAGTTACCCAGATCTATTCAGCTCTTCCAAAGTCAGGCAATAACATTTCTTTCACATTAAAACCTCATTTCAGAACTGTCGTTGTCCTAATTCAATTCTCTGTGCCCTCTTACAGACTTTTTCTTTGAAACAAAAACCTATGCTAGTCTCTATTTCTCTGTCCCAACTGGTTTCCTTTCTATGCTATAACTTTCACGCTTACAATTATTTTCATTTCACTCTAGCCCTTAAAAAAGTATCTTTATCAGGGTCCATTACTTTGTATAAGATTCTTTTATGTCTAAAATCTAGAATAACCAGATTAAACATACAGCCATTTTTGTTTTTGCTAGTGTTTATTTGCCTTTTTTTTTTTTTTTTTTTTTTTTGAGAGAGAGAGAACAGTGGGGAGGGGCACACAGAGAGGGAGAGAGAGAATCTTAGGCTCCGGCCCAGCATGTGGTCAATGCTGGGCTTGATCTCATGTCCCTGAGATCAAGATCTGAGCAAAATTCAGAGTCAGATTCTTAACTGACTGAGCCATCCAGACACTCCTTTGTTTTGCCATCTTACAAAAAGATAGTAATTCAGTTACTACAGTGATTATAAGGCAAAAGATTAAATTGGTTATTTATTTCGTATAAATGGAAATTTCTATTAAGATGAAATCTAAAATGAACATAAGTCAGTTTAGGCAAGGATGTATCAATATTGGAAATAGATTAGTAAATACAAGGGCCACCTGGGTGGCTCAGTGGTTGAGTGTCTGCCTTTGGCTCAGGTCATGATCCTGGGGTCCTGGGATCAAGTCCCAGGACCCTGAGATCATCTCCTTCTTCCTGTGTCCCTGCCTCTCTCTGTGTGTTTCTCACAAATAAATAAATACAACCCTTAAATAAATACAAAAAGCAAAATATTATTTTTTCTGTAAGATTACCATCAAGTCAAATATTGAATTATTGGAGGGAAAGTGGAAGGGAATATGATCTTGGTGAGATCTAGTCTTCGTTTGACTTCATGCTTCTGCCTGTATCCATGGAGAGAGCACAAGTTCAGCATAAGTCCCTTCTATTACCTGATAGTGTTGAGGGTACAATGGAGAGAGCCTAGCACTCAGTGGGTTACCTGACACTGGAGCCTAGCTAGCACTCAGTGGGTTACCTAATTAAAGAAAAACCGTTATTTGTACTAGGCCTTTATTTCACATTTTCTATATCCAAATAGGTTAATTCAACTGAAGACAGAGTGGGAGGAATAAAAAAACTCACTCATATTCTCCAACACAGTTTATTGGAGGCCTGCATTGTCTGGGTTGTTAGGATGAGTGCTCAGATTAATAAACTGTGCTTTATTTCTCATTTGGCTGTAAATCCTTTGTCTGTATGTTCCACAGGCCATTAACTCAGAAGGAGTGAGAGTAAGAGGCATCAAGAACCCTTGTTCCTATCTAAATGTCCTTTAAATTTCTCTCTGCCAAGATTTTACTCATCCTGTTTCCTCTAACTGGAATACCTGTGAATCCGCTCCATCTCTCATGAACTCTTCCAGCTTCTTTTCCCGTAAAGTGACTAAACCCTCACAGAATTTTGTTGGTGGCATTTATTTAGCATTTTATTACATGTATTTTTAATAGATTTTTTTCAGAGCAGTTTTAGATTCACAGAAAAAATGAAGAGAAAGTACAGAGAGTTCTTATACAACCCCTTCCCTTATACATACATAGCCTCTTCTATTACATCCCACACCTTAGCATCCAAAGTCTGTAGTTTACATTAGGGTTCACTCTTGGTGTGGTATGTTCTAATGATTTGACAAACATATAATGACATGTATCCACCATTATAGTATCATACAGAATAGTTTCACTGCCCTAAATATGGATTATTTAATTGTCTTACTCCCTTTATTAGAGTATAAGATTCTTAAGCAGAGGGGATGAATTTTATTGATCATAATCTTCCCAGTGATAGAATGAACAAGGCTCTCTGTGAATTTAAGGATGACAAATGTTAATTGAATTGGTAATTTTCAGTGACTATAATATAGAAAGAGAAATATGTATCTTGTTTGCGGCTTAGTTCTATCAAAATGCAACCTTATTCTTTGTAAGAACTGTCCAGTGATCTCTTGTAAACCAGGGAGTAAAATACTCCTGCACTCAATTAAAACATGGATGGTACTCTCATAGCTTGGGATGAATCACAGAACCACTATTATCAGTTCAAAATTAAATATTGTATATAAATTTATCCATATTTTAAGATGACTGAGGCTGGTCTTTAGGAAGGGATAAAATCTTTGAAAAATTACAGTATCTATTACATTTTACTTTATCCCTCATCACATAACCCATCATAGACCTGGCTCTGAAACATTTTATAGTCCTTAAAATAGGAAATACTACATGTTATATATACATCTTTAGGGACTTAAGTCCCTAAAAATCATACTCAAAAGATGCTACCGTTACGAAGTTCAGTTGGGTTGTAGCACACAAACCTGTCCTTGTTCCATGCAGTTTAATATTTTTACCAATTACTTGCATAAAGATCTATGTATTCTGTGCCTTTGTAAGAAATTACAGACTGCTTTCCCAAAGCTGTGAGTGATTTGAAGTGAAAATATATAATCACCTGTCTATTCTCCTGGCAGTGAAAATGCCTTTCATTTTTGGGTAATATAAATGGCAATTCAGTAAACAAAATAGTCAAATTAATCAAACTAAGCTAAAATGGACATGTAAGGTCCTGAATAGAGGGACAAAATTTAATGCAGAAAATAGTACTCAACATTTAAAGTACCACTTAGCATTTTAAAGCCTAGCTATTACAGTTAATATTATACCCAAGTTGGGTGAACATTATGAAGTACCTTTAAGGACTTCACTAATATCTTTAAGGACTACATTCATAGAAATGTAACTGTGATAAGAGAGGAGATAATCCTACTCACTGAATTCATGTCACTACATATGCCTGGAATAGTGTGTTCCATTTAGGGAGCTATTAATATGAGGGATAGTAGAGTGAACCCAGGAGAAATCATCTGTAGTTATTTGCTTACTCTAAAGAAAATAAATTTCTTAATAAGTCTCTAGCAACATATTAATTATATCAAAATTTACTTCTTTAATAAATATTATTGTACACTTAGTAAATGCAAGTTCATGTATTTGGCAATGTAGTTGCAATAGACAAAATAAAGCTTCCCCAAATATATCTGCATCATACTCCCAAGAATGGATAAATATGTTATTTTGCATGGCAAAAGTGGCTTTCCAGGTATGATTAAATTAAGGACACTAAGAAAGATTATTCTGTATTATCTTGATATGTTCAATCTAATCACATGAGTCCTTAAAATTAGAGAACCTCTTTTGGCTATGGTGAGAGAGAGAGATGTGATGACAGAAGCAAGGTCAGAGAGATGCTATGTTGTTGGCTTTAAAGATGAAGAAAAGGGTCCATGAGCCAAGGAATGCAAGCAGCCTCTAGAAGCTGGAAAAGTGAGACAAATAGATTCTAACCTAGAGCTTCTAGAAAGAAGTGCAACCCTGCTAATATCTTTTTCTTGCCAATTGAAATTCCTGTTGGACTTCAGACCTATAGAACTATATGATAATACATTTACATTTCTTTAAGCCACTATATTTGTGATAATTTGTGATAGCAGCAATTAAAAAAAATGAATACAGCAGCCTATTCTTCAGTGGGGGTGAGGTCTACATAAAAGAATTATCCAATCACAAAGGTGAAGTTCTTTGAAGGAAAAATGACCAAAAACTGTAGGCCTGTCCATATTTAATCTAGTCATTGAATTAATGACCAGAAGGAGTGGACATTCCTGAGTGATGATCTGGACAGTCACAAAGGCATGGTCAAAGACTATTGGGATACGGTGTTTTTACAGGAGCTGTAATAGTCAGTGTTTAATCAAAGAAGAAGAACCACCATGAATTCAGAAGTAGACACTGATTATAGGAATTTTGTTGGGGAATTGAAGTATTAGAGGTCTTAGGAACCATTCAAGCTAAGCCAGGCACATTTAATCACTTAAGTGAGGCCATGATGGAGAAGTCAGTGGAAGGTTGTTGCCTCTGTATGTCCACAGCTGAGGGTCCAGTGAGGGCGCTGGAGCCAGTTGAACGACAGGGCCATTTGTCAGGAAGAAGAGCTGACCATGAAGTGGAAGAGGTAATGAACGACCTGAAGCTTGCTGGCACCTTTGCATTTATCTGTCACCACATCTAACCACAACAACGTTCAGAGATTAGTGGCTCTTGCCTCCATAGCTTACGCAGATTTCTCTTTGACCAACTAAGAACCTAAACCCACACAGGGAAGGGGGTTCTGGGAAGTGTAGTTGCCGACTTCAAATTGGCAATAGAACAGTCCACCAGTACAGGAGCTATACTTTAAAGGAAGCACATGATTATTTATATTAGCATAGGAAGGCATCTAATCTGGTTTGGAAACATTAAAACAGTGTTTCATCATTTTTTGTGCATACTTCCATATCTATACACTCAGATGTCAAGGTCAACTAAAATTACTGTTACACACTACCCCCACCCCAAACTTTTAGTGACTTTTAGTGCCTTTCTTCATAGTAACTGACTTTACTCTTCTAGGGACATTAATGGGGAAAATGTCAATTGTGTGAGTAGGAAAAATTCAGTGTTCTTCCTACATGTTTTTCCTTTACTCTCACACTATTCACATACTCACAACACTTCACACTCACAACACTTCAACACCATGCAAGTTTCTGTGACTCAGCTGGTGTCCTACAAATTAACTCAATTTTGATACTGTCTACCTGGAGATAAGCTTAGATCCTACACGTTAAGGACCTAGTCCCATGAGACTGATCCTCCTGCCTCCTGATTTCAGATATCAATTGAAAGTACTAATAGGTTCCTAGGTTACTCACAACTTCTGTCCAACTTAGCTACAAATCCAGGGTTCCCATGACTTCTTTACCCTTGGATTCAAATATTTCCTAGAATAGCTCACAGAATTCAGGGAAACCCTTGCATTTATAAGTTATTATCTAATGAAGTATATGATGAAGGATACAGATGAACAACAAAATGAAGAGATACATAGGGTGAAATCTGGGAGGATCCTGAGCGTAGGAGTTTCTGAGGAGTGCAGGTATATCACTCTCTCTGTACATGGGTATGTTTACCAACCTGGAAGCTCTCTTAACCCCAATATTTCAGAATTTTTATGGAAGCTTCATCACACAGACATGATCAAACATTAACTCCATTTCCAGCCCCTGATCCCTCACTGGAGAATGGGAGTTGGGACTAAAAATTCCAAGCTTCTGATTATGGCTTGATCTTTCAGTTGATCACCCCCATTCAGAGCCCACCAAGAGTCACTTCTTTAGAACAAAGGATCTATGAGCCACGTAATTCTAAGGGATTTAGGAGCTCTGTCAGAAACTGAGATCAAAGATTAAATATTAGAACAAAAGATATTCTAGTGCTCTTATCACTTAGGAAATTACAAGGGTTTTAGGAGTTTCTGTGACAGGAACTGGGACAGAGACCTATATATATGCATATATGGTGTGTATTTGCATGTATATATGTGTGTATGTTATATACACACATATATATATAATTTCACACATTGACATAAATACAGTAAGTGAATTGTCGAATGATATTGAATGAATGAGTTGTTCTAAAAAGCAAATAAATAGTATATTGATATAATGGATATTTCTTTGCATTTGCTGAAGGCAACAGTATTAGAATATTAGACTAAGAATAATCCGTATATTAGAAAATATTACCAATTTCTTATTAGAAGAATTATTTTGTTTTTAAGATTGTTATTGTTCTTGAGAACTTTATGGTATACTTAGCTTAGAATTTGAACAAGCTATTTAAAAATTTAAAATATAGGGGAGCCTGGATGACTCAATTAGTTAGGGAACCGACTCTTTCTGCTCAGGTCATGATATCAGGATAGTGAGATCTAGCCCTACATCAGTCTTCTTACTCAGTGCAGAGTCTGCTTGTCCCTCTCCCTCTACTCCAACCTCTGGGATCTCTCACTCTCTCAAATAAATAAATAAATACATACATACATACATACATACATAAATACATAAATAAATAATAAAATCTTTAAAAATTTTTAATATGTTACTCTAGACCATTGTTTTCTATCAAGTATTCAAGAAATACCAATTATAGTTATATAAATTAAAATGAAGAAAATATTTTCAATTCTGTTGTATATCAGTTACTATGATGGAAAATATTATACATATTTAAATGTGGGCTATCACTTCATATAAGGATCAGTAAAATCCCTAAAATATTTTGATTAGTGGAGACTGCAGATATCAGGTACATTGTAAATCTTGCCAATGGTTTAGATTACTGTGCATTGTTGTGTGGAACATGTAAAGCATATCCCAAACATTTAATTTAAACATTGTAAGTAAAATCTGTGTTACTGATTATCACACTTTCTATTTATTAATCCATAAATAAGTCTATTTTTTATGTTAGTAATGTCATAAATAATTTCCATAAAATAACTCTTCTAGGAAAAATATTGTGTCATACATACATGAGTTGAATTTACATATTGTTTTGTAATACAAATAATGATCCACATATAATGTGCCACTTTTTCTAAATGCTATAAATATTAACTTAAATACAAGTTATTTATGTCTTTAAGCATAATACTTTCTATTACATTTCAAACACACATATCTATGTAACTGTAAAAGTATAATCACCCATACTCTTCCTAAAGCATTGTAGCTTTGGAGCTTAATATAATAATTTTTAGTTATGTTTGTCTGGCTGGCACAGTGTTTATAAAAATGTCTTTGAAAGGCTTTGTGTAGCCCATGGATGTACTTATCCATCCACAGCCTTCACTCCTCCCCATTATTTTTCTCCTGCTCAACTCACACATTTATGTTTTTATTATACAACTGTAGATATTTCACTTTTCTGATCCTTGTTGTACAATATATCATATATCATTCTCTCCTGTAGCTTTGTTACTGTGAATCTATCTCACATGCTGTCTTCCAAGCATTTTAAGGAAATGGGCTCTGTCCTATTTCATTTTCCAAGTGCTTTACACAGGGAGGAATTCAGTAAGAACTTATTGAAATAGTTGAGGAGGTGAGAAATATCTTGAACATATATAGAGGATGCTTCCTGAATACTTAAAGAATTAAAAGCAAATTTCATATTTTATAAAACTAGGGTTTTTAGAAAGATAGCAATCTGTGGTAACAAATTAACTGTCCCTTGTAGAATAAATAAAACTTTCAACAAAACAATAACTGGCATTCCCTAGTCTTAATTTTTTCTGTGATCTGGATCTTATTTTTTTTTATTATTTATTATAGTCACACAGAGAGAGAGAGAGAGAGACAGGCAGAGGGAGAAGCAGGCTCCATGCACTGGGAGCCCGACGTGGGACTCGATCCCGGGTCTCCAGGATCACGCCCTGGGCCAAAGGCAGGCGCTAAACCACTGCACCACCCAGGGATCCCTGATCTGGATCTTATTCCCAGAGTCTAAGACTTCTAGTTTTTCTTTGATTTATATGTTGACAAAGTATCAAATGTACATACTTTTAAAAAGTCAAATATTTAAATGAGCATATAATAGAAAATAACAGTTACCCTGATATGTGTGTGTGTCTTTGTATCTTAAAGTAAAAGTTAATAAGAATGTAAGATGGATTATGATTATTAGAGTGAAAAATGGATTTTAAGAACTGAGTAAAATGCATTTGAAATCTCAACCTCTACTCCATTCATTCACATTCCATAATAATAAATCTTTGACTATTTGAAAACATCATTCGTGGGTGCCAGAATTACCATTTGTCTTAGGCAAGTAAGCAAACAAGTAGAGAGCACGCATGTTATTCTTGCGAGGTCAGTTATTACCTGTGAAAACTGGCTTGGAGACCAGAATTATTTTACAATAACATAAATCTTTAAATGATTTTTTTACCCCTAAATATTTTTAGATTACAAGGGCAGAACCGATCATGTATATAATCCTCAAAAAAAGCCCTTGAACCAAGATTTACAAGTTTCTAAGAACCAGATTAGAAGAAAACATTTCTTAATGCAATTTATTTTGCTACTCACAGAAATTTGGCATATTGTCTTACTGGCTTTTACATCATTAAAATGGCTAAAAATATATGACAATAACAACACCATTTACATTACCATAAGAGAGTAAATGTCTTGGTAATTTTGTTGTTTAGATACTTTTGAAGATGTTATATGTAACAAACGTTGTATTAACAATGCTTCAAAAAGATGTTTCTTAAACTTCGGACAGATAATTCTTTTTTGCGACTTAACACTTTAATGCTAAACTAGACCTCTCACCCATAAAAGAATCATCTAGCATATTTAAGAAATAACCAGGATACAGTTTGTATGTAATACCAGTATAGCCAGATAAATTGTGGGGGGGAAAAGCCCGTTAAATACTTTCACTGGTACCATACACACACTTCATAAAAAGAAATTTCTGTAACTCAAATGGAAGCATCTGAGTTGCTTACTTTAGACTTAGAACTGTTGGGTTATAAAATTAGAAAAATTCAAATTATGTAAGCAAAACTAAAACCTTTTCTATTTGTGGTGTCAGAAAGCTGAGACTTCGTAGCATGGTAACATACTATGGTTTCATGCTGTCCTTTTTTGTCTGGTATTTAAAAAAATATTTGTCTATATTATGGTATAATTTTAGTCATCTCATATCTTGGTGAGATCTTAAAAAAAAAAAGGTTTTCCAAGGAAATGTGAGACCTCCCGGTGGATTTGCATTAGTCTAGTATGTTTTTAATTCAAAAGTTGAGCACAGAAATAGTAAGCAAAGGATCTTAAAATCACATTATTATTACATTTGGTTATAATAAAGGTGATGAAATCTCTGTGGAAAGGCATGCAGTAGCCAGTAAATATCATGCTAATTTCTTCTCTCTATTATCATTAATAAGACATGAATTATTAACGAGAGAATACTTCTAATGATTCTGATTTGTGAGCCTTTGTAATTTATGAACTTCTTCAAATTGAAAATCTCCAGGGTGAAAAAAATATCTCATCTCTATATATATTCTGTCCACCCAGAGTATGTTACCAAGTCCATCTACCTGGAGAATGCAGCCAACCTATAGACCTATAGTCTTGATCTACAGTTGTGATTATAGCTGCATTTTATTTCCAATTAGAGATAGAAGTTTGGTGATGGCTTCTTAGAAAATCACCTTTAAAGGCTTATTTCAAGGCGAATTTTCATGTCATTTAGGAGATATGAACCTTTTCAGATTCCTTCACGTGGGGAAGGCTGTACTGTGGCCCTGGAATAGTTTGGCTACACTTAAATTTTGGCTCTAATTCTTGCTATGGGTATGATCTCTCCGTGCCTTGGTTTGAGTATCACTACAAGTAGAATAATATCCTGAATAAAATTGTTTTGAGAGTTGAATCCAGTTAATCTACATAAACGTCTATAGCGTGCTGTTCAAAGAGGTTAACTCTAGCCTGAATAAATGACCTTGAGGCAATTTCTGCACTCTAAATAATTTGTAGTGTATCTTGATGATTTTCTCCAGGCTCTTCATAACTAGAGAAAAGTAAAGGGTCTTGATGAAATACATATTCATTGGCTCTATATTTTAGGGCAAGTTTCAGCAAAATTTATCCATAAAGGGCCATAAAACAAAAGCAGGCTAAGGAAGGATTTGGCTTGCTGGTCGTCACTTGCCAACCTCTGCCTTAGAACAAAGAAATGACATTTTTGTGAATGAGGGATTCCTCTTTAAATAGCTTCTACTTTTTCTATTAAAATTTAATCCATGCTCACTGTGAAAGATAAGGAAAATAGTTTGAAAATATGGAAATGTTTTTCTAGATTACTCATAATCACATAACTCATGAGTAACTACTTTCAACAGTTGATGATTTTCTTTAAGAATTTCAATTTATCTATCTAAACCAGAATTAGAAATGTACTGTGAATACTTCCAGGGAAGATGATGGAGTAGGAGGATCCTAAGCTCACCTTGTCCCACATATACTAGATAACATTCACATCAGTGTAAATAACCCAGAAGACAACCCAAAGACGGCAAAACAAACTCTACAACTGAATTTAGAGAAGAAGCCACATCAAAGTGTGTAAGAAGGGCAGAGACATGGTTGAGAGCTAAAGGGGACCTTGGGACTGTCCCTGGAAAGGAAGGACACCATGAGTGCAGAGAGGAGAGAAACAGACTCTCTACATTGGTGAGCCCACATGGGAAAGATGAATTCCCATATCATTTGGCTTTGAAAACTAGAGGGACCAAATTTCACCCATTCTTACAACCTGCAGGACTTAAAACTTTAAAATCAGCGGTCTCAGCTCTGGGAGAGCTAGGATGGCAGAAGGGTGAGAGGAAACCAAGTCCTCACCCTTAAAGAGACAGCATAACCAACAGTCCAGTGGAAATACAGCATAAGTGCACCTGGATGACTCTGTGGTTGAGCATCTGCCTTTGGCTCATGTAGTGATCCAGGGGTCCTGGGATCGAGTCTCCCATGGGGCTCCCTATGGGAAACCCTCTTCTCCCTCTGCCTAGGTCTCTGCTTCTCTCTCTGTGTCTTTCATGAATAAATAAATAAAATCTTGTTTTTTTAAAGGAAATACAGCATAGAAGCAGCGGTTTGAAAATCCCATGAGGTACAGAGGAGGGAGCCTGTGCTGGAGCAACAGGGATCATTAGGAGATTTCTACAGAAACAAAGGAGCTGGCCAGAGCCATTTTCTTCCCCCACCCCTAAGCTGAGTGTACCATGCAGTCCTGAAACTGGAGACATAACTTGCTAACCTTTGATTCCCCCTATGAGTTCCCCTGTAGACATGCCTCCTCCAACCAGGTCTCAGCTCCAGGTCTTTTCCTACTAATTTTGCTAACACCTCACTAACCCCCTCCACCCCATCCCCAGATGCTTCTGCAGATCCACCCCCTTCACTGCACTCTTGGCTGGAACCCATCCAAAACAGTACCACAAGCCTGGCAGTGTGCAAGCAGCCCTGGGGCCAGCACCACTCCAAAGTGATGCATGCCCTGAAGAGAGGGAAAGATAACCAAACACACCAGTCAGACTGTGGCCTTAGCAGTGGGTTGGGGCAGAGAGTTGGTCTGACTGCAGACACCACTGACCAACAAAGGTATCTTGGAGGACAAAAGAGGGAAAGCACCCTGCTGTTTGGTGCTACCACATGTCTGGCAAATGTCTGATCTGACTCAACATGAGTCCAAGGCAGCCCCAGACTGGCCCACTAACAGCCAGTACAGATGACTGGACTGAAGGCAAATGTGGCTCAGATATAAAAGCAGGCTACAACACACATAGGAGACACTCTTGATTTACCACATCCTGGTGAACAGGGAACATTACAGTGAAGGACACTACAGGACCTCTTCTTCATAAGGCTACTACTTTAAAAATAAGAGATGTAGCTGACTTTACTAACACAGAGAAACAGACAGAGGGTTAGACAATATAAGGAGACAGGAATATGTTCCAAATGTAAGAACAGGAAAAAAAAATCACAGCAAGGTGACCTTAGTGAAATGGAAAAAAAAGTAATATGTCTAACAGAATTTAAAGTAATGATGATAATGATACTCACTGGACTTGAAAGAGTAAAGTACCTCAGTGAGACTCTTTACAAAGAGATAGAAAATATAAAAGAGAACCAATTAGAGATGAAGAACTCAATAAGTGAAATTTAAAAATACACTAGATGGAATGAATAATAGACTAGATGAAGCAGAAGAATGATTAGTGTCCTAAGGAATAGAGTAACAGAAAGCAATAAAGCTGAGCAGGTGAGAAAAAAAAAAAACAATATGAAAATAGACTTAGGGGGATGCCCGGGTGGCTCAGCGGTTTAGCGCCGCCTTCGACCCAGGGCCTGATCTTGGAGACCCGGGATCGAGTCCCACATCAGGCTCCCTGCATGGAGCCTGCTTCTCCCTCTGCCTGTGTCTCTGCCTCTCTCTGTGTCTCTCTCATGAATAAATAAATAAAATCTTAAAAAAAAAAAGAAAATAGATTTAGGGAACTCAGTGACACCACTAAGCATAATAACATTTATATTATAGGGATCCCAGAAGGAGAAGAGAAAAAAAAAGGGGTGGAAAATTTATTTGAGGAAATAATAGCTGAAAATTTCCTTAATATGGGGAAGGAAACAGAAATCCAGCTCCAGGAGGCACAGAGAGGCTCCCAACAAAATCAACCCAAGAAGACTTGCATCAGGACTACTAGTAATTAAATCGACAGAAAGTAGTGATAAAAAGAGAATTTTAAAAGTAGCAAGAGAAAAAAAAAAAACAGTTACATACAAGGGACACCCAATAAGGCTATCAGCTGATTTTTCTCCACAGAAACATTGCAAGCCAGAAGGGAGTGGCATGACCTATTCAAAGAGCTGGATGGGAAAAATCTGCAGCCAAGAGTATTCTATCCAGCATGACTATCATTCACAATAGAAGGCAAGATAAAGAGTTTTCCAGACAAACAAAAGAATTTATAAGCACTAAACCAGCCCTACTAGAAATGATAAATGGAGAAATTTTCCAATTGGGAAAATTGGAGAGCAATTGGAGTGGAAAGGAAGAACCATCAGTAGGAGCAAGAAAGTAGACTCGACAAAAGCAGTGAAATTAAGTATGTCTATGAAGATTGATCAAGAGACTTACAAAATAAAAGGGTGTAAGATATGACACCATGTTTCTAAAACATGGGGTTTAAACTTAAAAAACCATGAACTTAATATAGACTGCTATTTGCAGAAGATGTTATATACAAACCTAATGGTAATCACAAATCAGAAAACGGTAATAGTTACGCAAAAATAAAGAGAAAGATAAAGAAAGCCAACTAATCATGAGAAGACAACAAGAAAGGAACAGAGAAGAACTACAATAACAACCATAGAACAAGTAACAAAATGGCAATACATACCTGTCAGTTATTACTTTGAATGTAAATAGACTACACTCTTCAACCAAAAGACATAGGGTGACAGAATGGATGAAAAAGTAAGACTCATCTATATGTTGCCTACAAGAGACTCATTTCAGAGTGAAGGGTTGGAGAAGACTTTATCATGCAAATTGATGCAAAAAGAAAACCATAGATGTAAGACTTAGACTGGCAAAATAGACTTTAAAGCAAAGACTGTAACAAGAGAAGGACACTATGTAATAATAAAAAGAAAATATAATTCTGAATATAGGTGCACCCAACAAGGAACACCCAAATACATAAAATAATTAATAACGAACATAAAGGAAGTAATAGATAGTAATACAATAATTGTAGGGGCTTTGACATTCCATTTATATCAATGGATAGATCATTCAAAAGAAATCAATAAGGAAACAGTGGCTTTGAATGATACATTGGACCAGATAGATCTAACAGATATATACAGAACATTCCATCCTAAAACAGCAGAGTACACATCTTTTCAAATGAACATGGAACATTCTCCAGAATACAACACATATTAGTTCATAAATCAAATCTCAATAAATTCAAGAAGACCAAAGTCCTAACATGCACCTTTTCTGACTAAAGTTCTATGAAATTAGAAATCAACCACAAGAAAACAATCTGGAAAAGCACAAATACATGGGAGTTAAAAAACATGCTACTAAAAAACAATGAATGAGTCAATGGAGACATCAAAGAAGGAATTTAAAAATACATGAAGACAAATGAAAACAAAAATACAATAGTCCAAAATCTTTGGAATGAAGCAAAAGCAGTTCTAACAGGGAAGTTTACAGAAATACAGCCTACCTAAATAGGAAGAAATATCTCAAATACACAATATAATCTTATACCTAAAGGAGGTAGAAAAGGAAGAACAAAACCCTAAGCCAGTAGAAGGAAGAAAATAAAGATTAGAGCAGAAATAAACTAGAAAATAAAAAAAATCAATAGAACAGATAAATGAAAGCAGTAGCTGATTCTTTGGAAAGATCAAAAAGATTGGTAAAACTTTAGCCACTCTTCAAAAACAGCAGAAAAGAGGGGACTCAAATAAAATCAGAAACAAAAGAGGAGAACTAACAACTGACACTACAGAAATATGAACAATTGTAAGAGAATATTATGAAAAACTACATGCCAACAAATTGGACAATTTAGGAGAAATGGATAAGTTACTAGATACATATAGCCCTCCAAAACTGAAGTAGGAAAAAATAGAAAATGTGAACAGACTGATTATCAACCATAAAATGGAAATTTAATCATTTATTAAAAAACTCCCAACAAAGTCCAGCAGCAGCTGGCTTCACAGGTGAATTCTACCAAATATTTAAAGAGTTGATGCCTGTTCTCACACTATTCCAAAAAATAGAAGAGGAAGGAAAGTTTAAAATTCATACTATGAAGCCAACATTACCTGATACCAAAACCAGATAAATACACTACAAAAAAGAGACTACAGGATAAAATATCTGGTAAATATAGATGCAAAAATCTTCAATAAAATATTAGCAATCAAATGCAACAATACATTTAAAAATTACTCACCGTGAACAAATGGGATTTATTCCTAGGTTGTAAGCTGGGTTCAATATTTGGAAATCAACCAGTATGATACATCATATCAATAACTTCAATAAAAATCACATGATCACTTTAATAGATGTAGAAAAAACATTTGATGAAGTACCATATCTATTTATGATAAAAGCCCTCAAAGTAGATTAGAGGGGACATACCTCAACATAATATAGGCTGTATATGAAAAACCCCCAGCTAATGTCATACCCAATGGTGAAAAACAGAGAGCTTTTCCTCTAAGGTCAAGAACAAGACAAGGAGATCCTCTCTTACCATTTCTTAATTCTTTTTTTTAATTTTTATTTATTTATGATAGTCAAAGAGAGAGAGAGAGAGGCAGAGACACAGGCAGAGGGAGAAGCAGGCTCCATGCACCGGGAGCCCGATGTGGGATTCGATCCCAGGTCTTCAGGATCACTCCCTGGGCCAAAGGCAGGCGCCAAACCGCTGCGCCACCCAGGGATCCCCCTCTCTTACCATTTCTATTCAACATAGGACTGGGACTCTTGCACAGCAGTCAGACCAGAAAATGGAATAAAAGACATCCAATTGGTAAAGAAGTAAAACTTCCATTATTTATAGGTGATAATACAATGTATAGAAAACCCTAAAGATTCTGGCAAAAAGCTGCTAGAAATGATAAATGAATTCAGTAGGATACAAAATCAATATACAGAAATTCATTGCGTTTCTTTTTTTAAAAAAAGATTTTATTTATTTTTTTGACAAAAAGAGATAGAGCATGAGCTGGAGAAGGGGTAGAGGCAGAGGGAGAAGCAGACTCCCTATCAAACAGGAAGCCTAATGTGGAGCTCAATTCCAATACCCTGGATCATGACCTGAGCTGAAGGCAGATGCTTAACAGACTAAGCCATCTAGGCTTCCCTATTGTACTTCTGTACACTAATAACAAAGCAGCAGAAAGAGAAATTAAGAAAATGGCCCCATTTACAATTACACCAAAAATAATAAAATACCTAAGTATAAACTTAACCAAGGAGGTAAAAAACCTGTACTCTAAGACATTGATGAAAGAAATTGAAGACCGCAAAAGACCCTCAACAGCCAAAGCAATTCTGAAAAAGAAAAACAAAACTAGAGGCATCAAATTACAGATTTCAAGTTATATTACAATACTGTATGATCAACTAATCTTTGATAAGGAAGAAAAAAATATCCAATAGAAAAAAGTCTCTTCAACAAACGGTATTGGGAAAATTGGAGAGCAACCCGCAGAAGAGTGAAACTGGACCACTTTCTTATACCGGACACAGAAATAAATTCAAAATGGATGCCAGACCTAAATGTGAAACCATAAGAATCCTAGAGAAGAATACAGGCAGTAATATCTATGACATTGGCTGTTGCAACATTTTTCTGTATATGTCTCTTGAGGCAATCAAAACAAAAGCAAAAATAAACTATTGGGGCTACATCAAAATAAAAAGTTTCTGCACAGCAAAGGAAACAACCAATGAAACTAAAAGACAACCTACTGAATGGGGGAAGATATCTGCAAATGACATATCCAGAAAAGGATTAGTATCCAAACTATGTAAAGAATCTATACAACTCAACAAGAAAAACAAAAAATCCAATTTAAATATGGGCAGAAGTCACGAACAGACATTTTTTTTCAAAGGAGACATACAGATGGCCAACAGATACATGAGAGGATGCTCAATATCACTCACTGTCAGGGAAATTCACATCAAAACCAATGAGATATCACCTCACACCTGTCAGCATGGTTAAAATAAAAAAACATAAGAAACAAATGTTGGTGAAGATGTGGAGAAAAAGGAACCCTTGTGCGCTGTTAGTGAGAATGTGAACTGGTGCAGCCACTGTGGAAACACAGTATGGAGGTTCCCCCCAAAAAATGAAAAACAAAATTACCATATGATCTAGTAATTTCACTACTGGGTATTTACTCAAAGAATACAAAAGAATAAATTCAATAACACTAACTCTTAATCAGATTGAAGAAGTCCCAATAGTTCATTTTTGCTCTTGTTTCTCTTGCCTTTAGCAATGTGTCTAATAAGAAGTTGCTATGGCCAAGGCCATATTATTTCTGGGCTCTCTTTTTCTGTTCCATTGATCTATTGTCTATTTTTCTTCCAGTACCATATAGCTTTGTGGTATATCTTGAAATCTGGAATTGTGATATGTGCAGTTTTGTTCAAGATTGCTTTGGCTATTCAGGATCTTTTACAAGTTTTAGGATCATTTGTTCTAGCTGTGTGAAAAATGCTTGTGGTATTTCGATAGGGATTGTATTAAATCTATAGATTGCTTTGGGTAATATAGACATTTTAACGATATTTGTTCTTCCAATCCATGAGCATGGAATGCTTTTCCTTTTCTTTGTGTCCTTTACAATTTCTTTCATAAGTGTTCCATAGTTTTCAGAGTACAAGTTGTTTACCTTTTCAGTTAGGTTTATTCCTAGGTATCCTATTGCTTTTGGTGCAATTACAAATGGGATTGATTCCTTGGTTTCTTTTTCTGCTGCTTTGTTATTGGTGTATAGGAATGCAACAGATTTCTACACATCGATTTTATATCCTGTAACTTTGCTGAATTCATGTATTAGTCCTAATAATTTTTGGTGGATCTTGTGTTTTCTATGTAGAGTATCATGTCATTGCAAATAGTGAAAATTTGACTTCTTCCTTGCCAAGTTGGATGCCCTTTCTTTCTTTCTTTTTCTTTCTTTCTTCTTTCTTTCTTTCTTTCTTTCTTTCTTTCTTTCTTTCTTTCTTTCTTTCTTTCTCTTTCTTCTTTCTTTCTTCTTTCTTTCTTCTTTCTTTCTTTCTTTCTTTCTTCTTTCTTTCTTTCTTTTTTTGTCTAATTGCTGAAGCTAAGATTTCCAGTACTACGTTAAATAGTAATGGTAAAAGAGTGTACATCCTTGTCTTTTTCCTGATTGTAGAGGAAAGGCTCTGTTATCCCCAATGAGAATGAGATATTACCTATTGGGTCTTCCATATATAGCCTTTATGGTCTTGAGATATGTTCTATCCATCCTTACATTGTTGAGAGTTTTTATCACAAAAGGATACCTTATTTTGTCAAATGCCTTTTCTGCATCTATTGACAAAATATATAAAGAACTTATCAAATTCAACATCCAAACAACAACAACAACAACAACAACAAAAACAGTTAGGAATGGGCAGAAAACATGAGTAGACACTTTTCCAAAGAAGACATTTAGATGGCTTACAGACACATGAAAAGATGCTCTCAGCAGCACTTGGCATCAGGGAAATACAAATCAAAACCATGATGAGATACCACCTCACACCTGTCAGAATGGCTGAAATGAACAACAGAAGAAACAACAGATATTGGTGAGGGGACTTGTATTGATGATGGGAATGCAAATTGGTGCAGCCACTCTGAGAGCAGTTTGGAAGTGTCTCAAAAAGTTAAAAGTAGTGTAGCAATTACACTACTATTTACCCACCCAAAGGATAAAAAAACAGATTCAAAAGGGTATATGCACCCGTGTTTATAACAGCATTATCAACAATAGCCAAACTATGAAGACAGCGCCCAAATGTCCATTGCTGATGATGGGTGAAGAAAATGTGATACACAAACACACGCACACCACTCTGGAATTTAACTCAACCATCAAAAAGAATGAAATCTTGACATTTGCCAACAATATGCATGGAGTGTATTATGCTAAGTGAAATAAGTCAGAGAAATACAAATACTGTATGATCTCACTCATGTGGAAAATAAGAAAGAAAACAGATGGACGTATGGGAAGAGGAATAAGAAAAAAAGCAGAGAGGGAAATAAGCCATATGAGACTCTTAACATCAAGCCATATGAGCCCCTCAAACTGAAGGTTAATGGAGTGAAGTGTGTGTGTGGAATGGGCTAAATAGATGATGAGTATTAAAGAGGGCACATGTGATGAGCACTGAGTGTTACATGGAAGTGAAGAATCACTGAATTCTACTCCAGAAACCAATATTGCACTGTATGTTAACTAAGTAAAATCTAAATTTAAAGAAAAGGGAACAGGCTAATTTAAAAACACGTATGCACTCCTATGTTTATTGAAGCATTATTTTAATAACTAAATTATGGAAGCAGCTCAAAGGTCCATGAATAGATGAATGGCTAAAGAGGCTGTGATACACATGCACACGTGCACGTGCAAGCGTGAGCACACACACACAGACACACAGAGGAATATTACACAGCCATTAAAAAAGAATAAAATCTTGGCATTTATAACAACATGTATGGATCTAGAAAGTATCGTGCTAAGCAAAATAAGTCAGAGAGAGAAAAATACCATATGATTTCACTTCTATGTGCATTTTAAGAAACAAAACAAACAAAAAAAGAGACAGACAAAGCATAGAAATAGACTTTTAACTCTAGGGAACAAACTGATGGTTACTAGAAGGAAGGCAGGTGTGAGAGTGGGTAAAATAGGTGAACAGGATTAAGAATGCAGTTATCTTGATGAGTATTTAGTGAGGTATAAAATTGTTCAATTGTTATAGTATACACCTGAAATTAATATATCACTGTATGTTAACTATACTGGAATTAAAATTTTAAAACGAAATATGCTATGAATATAATTTTAATTCCTTTTCTTTCTGCTTATTTTACAATGAAATTATTCTGTTCTATAATAATTATTATATAATAATTCTATTATTCTACAAAGAAATATTTACCACAATCTCATAATATTACTTATATGTCTTTCACGGTAGGAGTCATGATTGAATAAATTTGAAAATTTGAGAACATAATTACCCTTTACTCAATTTTATGTCCTACAGTATTGGTCCTATTCAAAGATTACTTTCTCATACTCTTTACCTGCTAACAGCTAGTCACAGTTATACAAAAATCAGGAAGAGCATGATTTTTGATTACCAGTTCATTTTAGAGAGCTTATTACTTGAGAAAAATAATATAGTCAATTCTCAAACTTGTGCCATTTTTTAATTGCCTGGAAAGCTATTTCACTTAAAATCATTTCTCCAAGTTATTTCAAGCCAAATACTTCAGAGTGCCATTTCAGTTTGTACCTGAAATTTAGTAATTGGTACTAAAGAAGATGATATATAATTTACATAATAAATATTTGAAGACATCCTTTTAGAATACAATGACCCATTTTCCTGTGAGAAGCCATGTGTTCACAGGCATCATATTCCAGAAAGTAAAAACCAAGAGCTAAGATAAGTGTAACTTCTTTTGGTGAGGAAAGATGTGCCTGAGCTTATATTGTATCTAAGAATACAAAGTAGTTTGCATATTTTTGCTGAAGAAAAATGTCACTCATTGGTACCAAGATAGGCAAAGAGTGCTTTAATTCATTAGCTCAGTTAAAATGTTTGTTTCAATGGTAGTTTTTGGACTAATATCAATATATTTTTTTTCAAAATAGCCTCTATCTGGATAAAGCATGATCCTGATCACAGGCATTAAATTCTATTTTTCTCAGTTCCCTCTTAAAGTGGTCAAAGATAAGTCAAAAAGTAGGATCAGGGGAATTAGCTTCATCCCTAGAAACCAGAAAAGTTGCCATCTGTGCAGGTTAATTGATAATTTGCTTTCCTATTCATTCGCCCTCACATATACGCCCTATAACATAGGGAGCTCCATTTTCTATGCTCCCCTGCACGCTTGTTTCCATGCTGGAAATGCAAAGTATTGGCTGGTGGAAGATAGATAGAAACCACCACTGGTCTGCTCAGTATGGCATCTTTGTAGTGCCTGCAGATCATCCCTGACTCCTGATCCTGCTTGGACCTCCCTTCCCTACTTATGTCCTAGCTCTTACCAGGTAGTCTTCACTGTGGTTCCAGCTCCGATGGAATATCCTGGGGTTCCAGGCTCAGTAACACTACATCTTCTTTTTCTCTTGTGCTCTTTTCTAGTGTTCCAAAGTTTTGTCTCTTTGTATTCTGGGGTAGATATTTATTTCCTTATATTAATCCATTTCTTTAAAATCCATCCTCTGTCAAATCCATTTATTGAGTATTAATTTTAGTTATTTTTAAATAAATTTTCCATTTGATTATATTTCAGATATTTCAGTCAGTTATCAGCTGAAATTCTCCACCTTGTTCACTAGTTTATCAGATGTATTATTTCAATATATCATTTATGTTATATTTGGTATCTAATTAAATCCAGTATCTGAATCAAATGAGTTTTTTTTTTTACATTATGCTTTTGTTTGTTTGCTTGTTTTGGTCATTTGGTCTTGTCATCTAGTATGCCAAAATTGTTTGCTGGAATGAAAAATACTGATTATGAATCCCTGTAAAGATAATTTGAGATTTGATGATGTCATAATTCTCCACATAAGATTTCCTTTTTGTTGGCAGAAAGTTAATAAAGGAATCGATACTCTTAAGTCAATGGGGTACTGACCTAATTCAAACAAAAACCTCAATATTTGTGAAGGCTGTTTTATTTCTGATTTGCCCTTACTCTCTCACTGGTTCCCAGTGATGCCAGTGGAATCCAGAGCTGTGTACCATTGTCTTTCTTCCTTGTGATTTCCTATCTCTAATTTTTGTTCTTGTGCCCTCATAATATTTCTGAAAGCTTTCTTCAGCTTTTCAGCCTGTTAGCTACTGTTTTCTGCTCAACTTCTCCATTTCTCAGCTATGTTTATAGATTAGAAAATCCTACAAGGAGTAGAATATTGATTTTTTTGATCTGCATGTTCATTCTCTCTGGAACATTTAATTCTCTGGTCCTTGCTGGTTTCTTTTCTTTTCTAATGGCTTCAAACAGATTTCCAAATGTTTTACATAGATTTAGCAGTTATTCTTGGCGAGAGGGGTGGCTTAATATAACCCAGTCCACAAAAATGGCCAAAAACTTGAATAATAAATATATAGTAAAAAGCAGAAAAAATTAATTTTTAATTAATTAATTTATTTTAGAGAGAGAGAAGGAGAGCTGAGTGGTGGGAGAAGGGACAGAGGGAGAGGGAGAGGAGAGAGTCTCAAGCAGACTCCCCACTGAGCACAGAGACAAAATCAAAAGTTGTTGCTTAACCAACTGAGCCACCTCGGTGCCCCAAAAGAATTATATTTTTAAAAATCTAAAGTGAATCACAAAATGAGAGATGCAAATATAAAATAATTAAAATAAAAATGAGAATTATAAGATTATAATCCAGCAAATTTTCTGGAGTTTCTAAAAATCTAAGTGAGCCAGTCCCATTTCCCAGTTTGGGCAGGAATACCTATTTTATCCCCAAGAGACCTATCTTGACTTTTTCTTTTTACTCTCCCATAGGATCTCTCAGCAGTTAAAGCTCAGATGGAACCCCCTTATGAAATATCCACAAGATGCTGCTGAGGTGCTCAAGAACTTGTCTGCAGTCCTTGCCTAAGCAGATAGGCCTCTTTTGTCACCAGAAGGCACTTTGAAGGAAAATAAATGATTGCAGGTTTGGGTCATGTAGGATACAAATAAATCTGGAGCATCTTATTGTGTTAGAAGGATAAAAGTCTTAAAAGAATGATGGAGAGATGATCAAAGGCAAAGAAGCCAGCTTAAATATCTCCCTTTGGACAAATCGGGGATTATTTAAGGATAAATTGAAACATTGATGCAAATGATTATAAAATAAAAATCCATTTGTCTATGCTTGTATAAGAATTCAAATAGGTAAATAAAGAGGTGGTGAAAGGAAGCTCTTCCTTTAACAGAGTGGCAACTAATAAATATAAAAGAAATAAGGTAATTAGAAAAATCACTAAAACTAGTGGCTGAAAGCTTGGTGAGAAACAGGATATTTATATAATATGTCCCCCCAAATAACTTATTAATAATATAGGAGGAAAGTAATCTTACAGTGAAGAAACCTAGTGGACACTTCTTAAGTATGTAAAATAACAACTTCAATATTAGAGCAAACCAACCTCATATTTCTCCTGTTGCTGAGGATGCATATTTTCTGTGGTATTCTTGCTAAACATACAGATGAATCTAACAAGGAAATGTCAGATACATTAAATAGAGGAAGATTGTATAAGGTAAATTGGCCTCCACTCTTCAAAAAACATTAAGATCAAGAAAAACAAAGAAAAACTAAAAAGCTGTACAAGACTACCTGAGACTAAAGAGACATGACATCTAGCTGCCATTCATGATTCTGGACTAGATTCTGTAATGGGGGAAAAAGTTTTAGGACAGTTGACAATGTTACATTTTCTGATTTTTTATAGCTGTAGTTACACAGAACAATGTCCTTGTTCTTAAGAAATATATGCGGAAGTGTGTGTATTTGTGTTTGTGTGTAGTTAGATATATGATGAGAAAGAGAGAGTGAACATGTCTATGGGTCAAAATATACCAGTTGATTATCTAGGTAAAGGTATATGGGAATTCATTGTGTTATTTTAGCAACTTTTCTATAAATATGAAATTATATCAAAATAAAAAGTTTACAAGCAAACAAATTAGATGACAAATCCCCAAAACTATAAGGTATAGCTAGATGGAATCCAGCTACTGAGAGGGGCAAGAAGACAGTGATATTTATAACTATTTTTGAGGACTCAGAGGGCAAGAAAATAAAGACAACATCCTGATAGAAAAATAGGCAACTAACAGTTCATAAGGAAAAGATACAAATGAACCTTGAACATATTAAAGTGAGTTCATTGGCACTCATAAGAATAATTGATAACACCCTGAGGTATTTGGTATATTTTACAATACTTGCCCAAAATATATGAAAACAAGTTTATCTCATATGTTGTTGGTAGAAACGTGATAGGCAATATCCAGAACAATAATATATGAGTCTACCTATTGACCTGCCAATCCCATTTCCAGGAATCTATCAGAATGACACACTATATAATATTGAAAGACAAAGCCAACTACTGCCAAAGGTACATCAACAAAAAAAATGGTTGAATAAATTAGAAAACACATAATGGAGTCTTAGACTCCTCTATGAGAGAGAGAGAGAGAGAGAGAGAGAGAGAGAGAGAGAGAGATCTTTACACACTGTATCCTACATAGTGGTATCCAGGACAGCTTTTTTAGGTGAAAAAAAAAATGCAAGTTGGAGAAAAGCATGTACAATATACTACAATCCATCCAAGAGAAGAGGGGAGGAAATAACAGTAAATTAATATATTTATTTATAGCTTAAAGGGGGAAGGAGAACAAAACTTGTTGCTTAAGTTGGGTGGAGGGAAGAAGAGACAAGAGAATTCTTTGAATATCCCTTTTTTTTTTTTAGTATTTGACAAAATGTTCAATCCTTTTGTGTGCTGATATTCAGAGTTGGGGAAAAGTACAGAAATCAGTAAAGGAATTTTTGAGATAGAGGGAAAACCGGGAAATTAGGGTTTTCTTAAAAGAAGAAATGTTTCAGAAAATAGAAATAGTCTAAGTCAGAAAGATTGAGAACTGATCACCAGATTTATAAATATAGAGGTCACTGATAAGAAAGACTAGTTTCAGGTCACTTATAAGAAAGACTAGTTTTATGGGGTGAAATTCATGTAGTTGAATTTGAGAGAGTAGGAAAGAATAGGAGAGGACTTGCAGATAGGCTGGAGAACTTTTGGGGGAGTTTTCGATAAAAAGGAGCAGTGAAATAGGGAAATAGCTAAAGGATGTTTGTGTCAAGAGAGCTTTTCTTTCTTTTTTTTTTTTTGAGAGCTTTTTTTTTAAGATGGGAAAAGATTGTATATACGTTAATGAAACTTTATTACTAGTAAGGGGAAAATTAATAATAAAAAAGTGAAGAAATTGCTGTAAAGTAGATGATTTCAAGAAGAGCCTAAATCAGTACATCTGGATAGAAAAAAATACAGGAGGGTAATAGAGAAATAAGTGCTCATTTAGTGAAAACTTGCCAATAAACTTTCTGGTTTCAAAGTTAAGGACAAAGTCTATCTACGTAGCTACTTTGCAAGAGAAATTGGTAGCATGTGCATTCCAAGTCAAACAGTTGAAATACATTCTGGCCCTTGGTGTTTTGAGCTTTATTCTGTTTGTGTGTGTGTGTGTGTGTGTGTGTGTGTATTTGGTTTGATCTGGTTTTAATCACTACCTTTTTTCCCCCTCATTTTTTTTTTTTTTGTATTTCTCTCTCTCTCTCTCTCTTTTTTTTTTTTTTGTATTTTTTTAATTCTTTTTTTTTTCCCCAAGGAAATAGAGCAGCATAACCAACCTGGTCAAATTTATTTGAGTGGAGAAGTTTTATTTGGCATCTTCTTTCTCTCTTGGTGATGTCATATCTCCTTTTGGCAGTATGAACAATACCTAGACTACCCAGGCTCTTCATTTTTGCAAGAGAATAAGTCAATCTGTTCTAATGTCTTTCATGATCATTTATTAGTATTTCAGAAGCATGATGCCTTATCTCAATAAAATAGAAATTTCAGGCTCTGTGACAGGAAATGGTAGGATATATTCTGGGAATATCAGAAGTTTTAGACCAAATCCAAATGTTACTATGTGACAGTTGTCTATTTCTCCTATTGGGCCTATTAAGGGTCTATTGGTGGGTCCTATTAAAAGCAATTTAACTTTTTGATTTTTTTTTGTTTGGCAAAAGAAAGTGTATAATTTTCCCAAGCTCTAGAATGTAGTACTCTCTTTACAGAGGTTATCCATTTTCAGAGTTTTCATATTCTTAGAGTTCCATTAAAAAATACTTAGTGTTTTGATGCAGCAATGCTGCATTCTCTTCACCTAACCAGTGTAAAAGTTTCCTGCAAATGTTTGATGGAAGACATTCTTGAGTTAGCATAACTTTATTTATTCCCTGGTGCGTGGGATTTCATTGCTTTGGTCCATGTGGGATAGTCCTCAGAGTGATGGATGACTCACTGTGAAACAGCTGTGACCTGCCAGAGTTCTTGCTGGCAATGCATTTTATGTGTAAATTTGATTTTTAAAAAATAACCATTATGTCATTGCATTCTTCTGCTTCATTGTTGGTGGCTGTGCTCCATGGGGATGGAGTAACACCCTTGGATGGGGGGTGATGGAACAGATGGGCTGGTGTGGAGAGCATGAAGATGAGGGAAGAAAGATGACAATATATATAAGCATTTGCAGAACAAGCTGGCCTATTTACTATTAATGCTAGGACAGTCCCATATTGTGATGTTTTAAAATTCTTAGAAATGGTCCGCTGGGATTAGTAATCATCAGTGGTTGCTGTGTAAGGCAGATCCCAGGCAAAACTACTTGATACTTCACCAGTGGCATCTCCTTCCTCTTATAGCGCTCTTCTGCCTCATAGTATATTCAGCTATACTTTTCTGTCTTTCTAGAAAGCAGATCCTGAGCACATCTTCATCTGGTTTTATGTTTATCAGTAAAAAGAAATCAAAACAGTACCCATCTCTCAGGGTAGCTTTAAGTATTAATATGTGTAACACTTTTAGAACAGTAACTGGCATATATATATATATATATATATATATATATATATATATATTATTTTTATTAAGAAAAACCAAACAGAATGATTTGATATATAGCTCAAAACCTTGGCTCTGTTCTCCTTGAACAAAATTAGATGATCCAAATCTCTTACTAGCTCATATCCTCATCAAAATTTATTGGTCTTGTATACTCCCTCTTCCATAATAGTAAAAGTCTCAAACTAGTGACAACTGCTGAATCTGGCATATGGATGAGTTCTGTACCTGTACATTTAAAAATTTAATTAAATTCCAGTATTTATAATTTCAGATTCAGATATTTTTAATAAAAGTATGATTTCTGACTTCCTTGGAAAAAAATAAAATATCTGATAACTGCCCAACATGGAAACACTCAGTTGGAATTGAATAGTTGTAATCCCCTTTTGATTCTACATGTATCTTCCGACTTTCCAGTCTCCACTGTCTCTTATTTTTCCTTACAACCCAACCAGTTCATTTTTCATTGCTGCTGTGGGCCCTATGAATATGTGAGTTTGTAACCTAGGTACCACAGTTATCTTTCATGGTTGGGTTATTTGTAACTTTGACAGAAAATTCTAGAAAAGAAAAAAGAGTCGATCCAGACATGGAGAAAAATGCCATGTCCTATTTGTGTAGGAAGACATTTAATTCACATTCTCTGAGTCCCGCACATATGTCAAGCTCTGCTCTTTAGTGGCCAATATCTGTTAATTCATTTTACCTTTAACCCAGTCACATAAGGCGTTAGAATTTATTCAAACACAATAGGAAGTCACTTAGGGATTTTAAGTAGAAGAGAGACAATACACATACAGTGTGTATTTAAATCACTGTAGTTGCCATGCAGAGTTTAGAAAGGAATGAAAGTGAGGAAACAGGCGGACCAGATAAGTAATTATTATGGTAGTTAACAAAGAGAGAATAATGGTGATTTGGACTAGGTGATAGGAGTGATAAGAAAAGAAGCTATTAGGGCTACATTCCAATGTACTTAAAAAAAATATTGTTTCCTGTGGAAAATAAAGACATAATCTGGCCCCTTATCAGCCTGTGGCCACTCGCCTCCATTTGCTTATTCTATTCTATTTCCACCCACATTCCCCTTTCCTTAAAAGCCAAGATTATTTCAATCTCAGGACCTTTGCAATTACTGTAACACTGTCATCCCGGTATGTCACACTGTTGTCACTCCTACCATAGTTCAATGCCACTTTCTATTTCACACTGTCTTATCACATCACTATGTTTTAAGTGGTGTCATTTATTGCCATTTAATATTTTCTTGTTTATTTGTTTTCTTCATTACTTGTACTTGATTTTGTACTGTTTCTCCTGATTATAAAGTTGTAAGTGCTGGGGACAGCTTGCCTTATTTCCTGCTGCCTAGAATAGTGTCTGGCACATTCAGTTGCTCAACTATTTGTTGTATGAATGAGAATATGTCACAGATCTTAGTTAAAATATGAATATGAGAGAGAAAGCAACATCAAGGATGAGTCTTATCGTGTTTAGTAAAGATAACTGGATGGTAGTAACGAACTGGGATTATGGAGAGTAACTGAGTTTTTGGAGTGGGAGATCTGTTTTGTATGTTCTATAAGTTTCCTAGGCCTATGATAGCAAGGTACAACAAACTGGGTAGCTTAAAACAACAGAATTTTTTTTCTCTCACAGTTCTGCAGGCTAGAAGTCTGAAATCAAGTTGTTGACAGGATTGTTTAAATGGCTAGAGCTGGTGGGGGAGCGACATATCACGCCATTACTTGGACTATGAGATAGAGGGACTGGCCTCTTAGTACTCCAAGCCTTGGTGATGATTTAGATCAGGCCCAAATAATCAAGGTAAGAGGCAAACGAAGGTAGAAATGGGATCAAACAGATAAGTTGAGTAAACTTAAAGAAATATAGAAAGGAAAAAAAAAAGAAATATAGAAAGGAAAGATGGAACTAGATATGTGATCTAAAGAAAGGAAGAGAAAGGCATTAATTTCATCACTTCGAAGAATCAGATTGTCTTGGTATTTCAGAATAATGCAAACTGAATTCAATATGGCCCATTTTCCTTGGCATTAGTACATCAACTTTCCAATGTTCCAATATAGGGGTTGGCAACATTTCTTTCTTTCTTTTTTTTTTTTTTTTTACTTTATTTTTATGGAGAGGGACAGAGAGAGAGGGAGAGAAAATCTCAAGTAGACTCCCCACTGAGCAAGGAACGTGACACGCAGCTCAGTCTCATCACCCTGGGATCATGACCTTAGTCAAAACCCAGAGTCGGATCCTCAGCCGACTGAGCCATCCACATGCTCCTGTTTGCCATAATTTCTCGTTACTGGTCTTAGAAGGATCTTGTGGGTATGATAAACAATGAGTTCTATATTTCATATCACACATAGGAGAGAACTTAGATGTTGAAAATATGTCTATAACCATAAGGGGAAATTTCACAGTAGTATTTCCACTCCAGATTCTCTCAGCAGGAAGACCTTATGGTCAACTAAATTAGGATGATTATACTGTTTCAGAATGTTCACCATTGCCATATAGACAAATAGATAAAAGCACTGACAGTCACAAAACCAAATGTTAATGCTAATGTTAATTTTTTTAAGCTGACCTCAGCAGGGAAAATGAATAAATTACTTCTTTTTATAAATGAATTTCAAGATGTTCTTTAAAAAATATTATGGGGAATTGTACAATGAAATGGGCCTAAATGTCCCATTTTAAAAAACTTATTTCTTAGCAATTAGGAACAAAAATTTTAAAAAGCCTGGTCTCATATATTTCCATTATAGCAGGGATAAGATATTTCCATTTTTTTTAAAGATTTTATTTATTTATTCATGAGACACACACAGAGAGAGGCAGAGACACAGGCAGAGGGAGAAGCAGGCTCCATGCAGGGAGCCGGATGTGGGACTTGATCCCAGGTCTCCAGGATCAGGCCCTGGACTGAGGGCAGTGCTAAACCACTGAGCCACGTGGGCTGCCCAAGATATTTCCATTTTAACTACAAGTACCATATTTCTTCTTGTGGAATTGTGTAGAATTGTGATGAGAACAAATGGGAACATCCTGTTTGAAGCTTTGCACCTATATCATCTATGTGTAAAGAATATGTTCTTAACAGATGAAGATCACACTATTCAGTCACTAATACTTTGGGATTTTCTGTGTGTTGATAATTGATCAGCTAGTTGATTTACATATTTTCACGGGATTCTCTACCTATATGAGTGATTCTCAAAATTCATCATGCATCAGTTTCACTTATGGGAGTTTATTCAAAGATTCTTGGGCATCCTTACTCCTGTGCTGAGGCCTGAGAATTTCATTTGTACTAAGTTACCGGGTGATATTTAGGTTGTCGCTGTGGAGACCACATTTTGAACACTACTGCCCTATATAATTGATTCTTAAACTTTCCAACAAGAATATATCAACTATTTATTTTCATAATAAGAAAAAAATGAATGCAGACAATTTGGTTGCTGTGAATCAGCAGTTCTCTACATTTAGGCTGATTTCACATATCAATGAATCTTGATACAGCAGTCTAGATAAGCATTTTCCCTTATTGTTATAATCCTTGTGAATATTCTTATTTTTTTCCTTGTGAATATTTTTGAAAGAAGAAAAGGGAGATAATTAAACATTTATAATTGTCAGTTTAGAGATTTTGCTGAGATGGGCAAGCATTTGGTGCTGAAGGTATCTGGCAAATCAAGAGCTACACTGTTCATTCTGAGCTCAGCCCAGGAAGATGGATCCACATTCTGGTATTGGGAGAAAGGAAACTGCCAATCAGTTTAGGCCATTCTCATTTTTGTTATTATCAGCCTAGAGAACAGGTCTTCAAAAATGATCTCTGTACTCAAGATACACCATAATGTCTCTGGCATCTCTCCCTGCCTTCTTTTGAAATGATCTAGAATAAGATGCTTTCAGTAACCTGTGGGAGTGAGGAATCTACCAGGTCAGAGGCCTCCCGGACAGCCAGTCAGTTATTTGTTTGTTTATGTGTTTATTTTTATAATTTATTTTTAATTTTTAGATTAGAGGAGAAGCCACTTTCGTACTCAAGGACCAGTTATCATATAAGGAAAATGTTGTATCATAGTTGCCTACTACTACCTTCCATTTCTTACTACATTATGAAGCCTACAAGTTTCAGTATAGCAGACCTACATATAGCTAATCATACCTTCAACTTACATAATGTATTTTGAGACCCATTCTTTCATCCCATCATTAGCATAAGTTGCTTTCTTATATCAAATTTGGGCATTCATACATCAGCTAATGAACAGATATTTACACTATCCTTTGGTGGTTTTCATCTCTAAACAGTATAACAGGGATTTAAAAAAAAAGACTTTTTAGAGAATGATGGACAAATTACTTAACCCTCAGGGCTTTGATTCAATAGCTAGAACACAAGGAAAATAACAGTACCCCATAGTAGGATTATAATGGCAATTAAATAAAGTAGTATTGAAGAGTAATTAGTCTGTGTCCTACACATCAAGAGTACTAAAATTGGTGCCCTCGACTACCTAGGTATGTGATTTATTAAGAAGAAGAATTCACAACTTGGATTTCTTAAGGAATTTGTGCTATTTTCTCTAATACTTTATTGTATTTTGTCTTCTGTTTTCTAAAAATAAATGCAATACAGAAAAATTAAAGACCTGCTAGATCTATATTATATATTTACTTGTAGAGAAACAGTACAAAGAAAGTATACCAAATCCTAAATATATCTTCAAATATTTTGACTAAAAGGTGAGAACACTAAGGAGTAAGAACCAGTATCAAAATATTTAAGTGACACAAATCCAATTGCAATGAATATCCCTAGTATCCTGATTGTATTCATCCAATATATTTTTCTCATATAAGAAACTAGAGGTCCTTGGGGGAAATGACTAATTCTAGATTGAGGGCAAGAAGTATACAAGCTTCTTACTGTGGAACTTCTGGAACATCTTACTATGCCAAAAAACAAAGAAGTGAGATTGGTAGGTTTATGTCAAAGGATTCAAAAACCAACTTCAGGAGGCTCTGATTGGTTAAATATGGTTATCTTTGAACATCAGCAAGAATATCGATTACAATGTATTAAAACCCTTCCAATTAATCTTAAATCTATAAGTTTAAAATAATAGCAAAAAAGAAAATAAAAACTAGAAATTCATTGATCACCTTTGGAACATGGTGAAGAGTCAAATAATTATACTGGAAAATAAAACATGTAATCAATGCTTAATTTCTTATATGAACTGTATATTAGTATAATCAAATAATTGATAAAGTTTCTTTTTATAGAAATCTTCTAGGTAAAACATGAAAGCAGAAATTCTAGAATTAGAATAGCATAACTTTTAAACTTCTAGTGAATTAAATGATCTAGATAATGATCACCAATGGCTCCTGACATCACACACACTTGCACATACACACATATACACTCACACACACACCAGACATTATGTATCTCCTCATGGAAGTATAGAATGCCCTAAAACATCAAACCGGAGTCTCAACAATCTGCTAGATCTAACTCCCATAAATATAGGCTATGCAGGAGCAGAGTGGCATGTTAATTTGATAGGATAAGGATGCATCAGCAAAATCTAGGGTATAGAAAAAGTCCACAGAAAATGAACTGGATTCTTCGACAAATAAACATTAAGGGAAGAAAAATGGCGGGAAGACTGCAGATAAAAAGTGATTTAAAAGACATACCAACCAAATAAAATATGTGAGCTTTATATAGATTCCAATGTGAACACATTTTTAAAAATTAGAAAAGATAGCCAGTGAGATATTAATTACATTAAGAAATTACTTTTAATATTACAGGATATGAAAATAATAATATAGTACAATGGAAATATGATTATACTGTTAAAAGATTTAGAGAACTTTTAGAATTATATGTTGGAATATTTATAAGTGAATAAACTACTCTTGGGGTGGTTAATGGGTAGGGTGTAGGTGAAATAAGAGAAGCTGAGTACATGAGAATTCATTAAACTGTTGTCTCTACTTTTGATTATGATTGACTTTTCTATAATAAAGTCATAAGAATTAATAGCCCTCTGTAAGATGAAAATGCATAGTTTCCTACCATTTTTGTGTGAATACTGGTTATGGCAGCACTTTTAGCTAGAATTTAATTAAATCTTCACTTGAAAAGTTTTGGGAAAAGTGATAAAATAGCATCAAAATCAGCATTATAATCTCCTTATTTATTCTTTTGTAAGAATTACCATCAGCCCACCCTTCTACTATGCTAAGGGTCTGTCTACTAAGGGTCTACTACGGGTCTACTAAGGGTCACTTTGAGGAAACC